>NW_026652276.1:14319584-14401828 GCF_009828535.3 Hylobates moloch
TTAATATTGTTATGTGTGAATCTGATCCTGTCATTATGATGTTAGTTGGTTATTTTGCTCGTTAGTTGCTATTGTTTCTTCCTAGCCTCGATGGTCTTTACAATTTGGTATGTTTTTGCAGTGGCTGGTACCGGTTGTTCCTTTCCATGTTTAGTGCTTCCTTCAGGAGCTCTTTTAGGGCAGGCCTGGTGGTGACAAAATCACTCAGCGTTTGCTTGTCTGTAAAGTATTTTATTTCTCCTTCACTTATGAAGCTTAGTTTGGCGGGATAGCAAATTCTGGGTTGAAAATTCTTTTCTTTAAGAATGTTGAATATCGGCCCCCACTCTCTTCTGGCTTGTAGAGTTTCTGCTGAGAGATCAGCTGTTAGTCTGATGGGCTTCCCTTTGTGGGTAACCCGACCTTTCTCTCTGGCTGCCCTTAGCATTTTTTCCTTCATTTCAACTTTGGTGAATCTGACAATTATGTGTCTTGGAGTTGCCCTTCTCGAGGAGTATCTTTGTGGCGTTCTCTGTATTTCCTGAATCTGAATGCTGGCCTGCCTTGCTAGATTGGGGAAGTTCTCCTGGATAATATCTTGCAGAGTGTTTTCCAACTTGGTTCCATTCTCCCCATCATTTTCAGGTACACCAATCAGACGTAGGTTTGGTCTTTTCACATAGTCCCAAATTTCTCGGAGGCTTTGTTCATTTCTTTTTATTCTTTTTTCTCTAAACTTCCCTTCTCTCTTCATTTCATTCATTTCATCTTCCATCAGCGATACCCTTTCTTCCAGTTGATCGCATCTGCTACTGAGGCTTCTGCAATCTTCGCGTAGTTCTCGAAACTTGGCTTTCAGCTCCATCAGCTCCTTTAAGCCCTTCTCTCCATTGGTTATTCTAGTTATCCATTCTTCTAATATTTTTTCAAAGTTTTTAACTTCTTTGCTATTGTTTTGAATTTCCTCTCGTAGCTCAGAGTAGTTTGATCGTCTGAAGCCTTCTTCTCTCAACTCATCAAAGTCATCCTCCATCCAGCTTTGTTCCGTTGCTGGTGAGGAACTGCGTTCCTTTGGAGGAGGAGAGGTGCTCTGTTTTTTAGAGTTTCCAGTTTTTTTGTTCTGTTTTTTCCCCATCTTTGTGGTTTTATCTACTTTTGGTCTTTGATGATGGTGATGTACCGATGGGTTTTTGGTGTGGATGTCCTTTCTGTTTGTTAGTTTTCCTTCTACCAGACAGGACCCTCAGCTGCAGGTCTGTTGGAGTTTACTAGAGGTCCACTCCAGACCCTGTTTGGCTGGGTGTCAGCAGCGGTGGCTGCAGAACAGCAGATTTTCGTGAGACCACAAATTCAGCTGTCTGATAGTTCGTCTGAAAGTTTTGTCTCAGAGGAGTACCCGGTTGAATGAGGTGTCAGTCTGTCCCTACTGGGGGGGTGCCTCCCAGTTAGGCTGCTCAGGGGTGAGGGACCCACCTTAGGAGGCAGTCTGTCCGTTCTCAGATCTCCAGCTGCGTGCTGGGAGAACCACTACTCTCTTCAAAGCTGTCAGTCAGACAGGGACCTTATGTTTATGTGCTTTTAATTCAAGTTCTTGAGTTCATTTTGAATTTTGAAGCTTTTTTTTAATTAAAAAAATATCCTTCATTTACTGAAATTAACTGGGGGCTTAAACGAACATTGATCCTGTAAATCCATGGAAGCCGTAGGACAAGCGTATTCATTGGTGGACCACAGACCTGAGTGTGGTGGTCCTATATCTTTGAATACCTTGTTGCTTCAAGATACTGTACCCTCACTATTCCCTCTAAATCCCAAAATGGAATGTAACAGCCCCCTGGCCTGTCTTCCTGGCTCGTTTCCTGTTCTTTCTAGACATATCTTTGATCTTTGTTTTTTAAACACATACTGGGAACACACTCCTGGATCTGGGTGTGCCCTCCAGGTTTTCTGTGGGTTTATTCTGGCCTTCAGTCTTCTTTTAGGGAGACGTACCACATCACCCAAGCCACCGAGGGGCCTGGCGACAGGTCTCTGTCATCCTGTCACCTATTGGGCACTGTCTGTCTTTCCATCCACCTGGACTTAGAGATCCACCTGGGTCATCTCTCCCCAAGCCTATACATCTCTCCTTGTAATGTAGGCCCAGAATTTTTTTTTATTAAGTAACATTCCCCACCTGGCTCTGGCCTGAGGCCTTTTAGCATATATTATCATGGACAGAAAACATGTGGAAGAAAGTTTCTCTTTTCTCTCTGCTTTTGTTTGTGTGTTTGTTTGTTTTTGAGACAGGGTCTTGTTCTGTTGCCCAGGCTAGAGTGCAGTGGCACTGTCTTGGCTCACTGCAACCTCCACTTCCGGGGCTCAATTGATCCTCTCATCTCAGCCTCCAGAGTAGTTAGGACTACAGGTGTGGGCCATCACGCTGGCTAAGTTTCTCTGTTCAAGTCAGCCAGGAATATTAAACCCCAGTACCACCTGATGCAAAGAAGCAAAGCTGAATAAATTTGCAGAAAGAGAGAGGCATGAATAAAAGCCATAGTTTGACGGAGGGCTGACAGGGAGATTAGGATGGACTTTCCTGTTATTCTCCGTCACCCCTCCAGAACCCCAAGCCTGTTTCTCAGAGGCGTTCGAACCAGAGCAACTCCATTTTGAGTGAGGGCTGGAAAATGAGGCTGGGACCTGCTGGGCTGCATTCCCAGAGAGTTAAGCATTCTGAGCCTCTAGATGTTTACGGTTAAGGAAACAAATTAATAATTTTTACTCAACAGACCCAGACTTGGGAGTATCCAGATATCCCAATACCTGGAGAACAAAGGCATTCCTAATTTTGCTTTAAAGATAATATCAATTCTTGCAAAATATAATAATTAAGAAAATTAATCCCTTATCACAAACCTCGTAGCAGAGCCCATCTCCCCAAGATCTTTTTTTATCCTGTATATAAACAAGCATTGTACCTAGGGTGGGCGCGTTCCTCCTCTTACTTTCGGGAACGTCCTACTCTGTCTATGGAGTAGCTATTCTTTCACTGCTTTACTTTCTTAATAAACTTGCGTTTACTTTGCACTGAGGACTTGCCCTGAATTCTTTCTTGCACAAGATCCAAGAACCCTCTCTTGGGGTCTGTATCGGGACCCCTTTCCTGTAACATGTTCAGGTAACTGTCAGGCCTCTGAGCCCAAGCCAAGCCATCGCATCCCCTGTGACTTGCACATATACGCCCAGATGGCCTGAAGTAACTGAAGAATCACAAAAGCAGTGAAAATGCCCTTCTCTGCCTTAACTGATGACATTCCACCACAAAAGAAGTGAAAATGGCCAGTCCTTGCCTTAAGTGATGACATTACCTTGTGAAAGTCCGTTTCCTGGCTCATCCTGGCTCAAAAATCTCCCCCACTGAGCACCTTGCGACCCCCACTCCTGCCCACCAGAGAACAAACCCCCTTTGACTGTAATTTTCCTTTACCTACCCAAATCTTATCAAACGCCCCCACCCCTATCTCCCTTCGCTGACTCTCTTTTCAGACTCAGCCCGCCTGCACCCAGGCGATTAAAAGCTTTATTGCTCACACAAAGCCTGTTTGGTGGTCTCTTCACACGGACACGCATGAAAGTAACCACCCTTCTCCCAGACAGCCCTCAGGTCCTCCAGGGCATGGAGCCTTCAGGATGGGCAAGAGGCCCAGCTGGTCTGGGGGGAATTCCATCCCCGCTGCCAGCAACTGGCTCAGCAATGGGCATGTGAGCCAATGATGCAAGGAGAGGTTCCCTGGGGCATCCTGGGGGCGTCTCCTCAGGCTAAGGAGAAAGGAAGAAGAAGAGAGGGTCTTTCTCTTCCTGTGGATATCATCATGCTAGGATATGAGGCCTAGAACTTGCCAATATTAGGCTACAAATGAAATCAGCCCACAGGAGAATGCAGAGCCCCAGGAAACGGAACGGGAGCCTCTGGATTCCAATGACCCTGATCATGCGCTATCAACACTCTTCCCCTCTGAGAGCCAAGACAGTTACTCAGTGTTTCAGCCAGTGAAGTTCAATGTCTGTTACTCGACACCAAAAGCATTCTAAACAACACGAAGATAGAGAAGTGGGCATCAAAGGTACCAAAACAAAATTTCCACTCCACAAAAGACATTTTGTCCCCTTGGGCAAAGGAACCGCTTTGGAAAAAAGCACACTGTGGGTCCTTTTCAATACCCTTCCTTATGATTCCCTTGAATTGCTGTAACTTATGGTGCATTTATTTTGGCTGGATTTTTTCTTTGTGGAATGAAGACTCAAATTGTGTGGGCTTTTTTGGTTTCTTTCTAATTTAGATCCCTTAGACACAGCTAAATACACAAAAATAATGGTGTATCAGTAAGAATAACCATTGCAGTCAAGGCAGTGGATTAAATATGGGAGTTATGGGAAGCGGTGTAAAGAAAGATAAATGACAAGATGCTCTTATTCTGATTTTACCCCCACGGAATCATGGAGAAAGAGCAGCTAATGTCATTCTATCTGACAATAGCCTTAAGTGGAGGAGACATTTGACCTAAGTCTTGAAGTATTTTTTTAATTTTTAATTTTTTATTTTTGAGATGGATTCTCACTCTGTTCCCAGGCTGGAGTGCAGTGGTGTGATCTCAGCTCACTGCAACCTCCATCTCCCAGGTTCATGCGATTCTTCTGCCTCAGCCTCCCGAGTAGCTGGGATTATAGGCACCAGCCACCATGCTCGGCTAATTTTTGTATTTTTAGTAGAGACAAGTTTTTGCCATGTTAGGCAGGCTGGTCTCAAACTTCTGACCTCAGGTGATCCGCCCACCTCCGCCTCGCAAAGTGCTGGGATTACAGGCATAAGCCACCACGCCTGGCCGAAGTATTTTTTTTTAATAAAATAACTTCTAAACATAAAAGGTACAGAAAATTATATAATACACACTAATGTACCCACCAACCGCTTTTATAAATACTAGCATTTTTATTTCAGTTCCATTTTTAAATTAAACTTTTCATTTTGAAATAACTGTAGATTAACACGTATTATAATTGTTAAAAGATGAACTGAAGCACATGAAAATTTTAGTTTATTTGAGCAGACTGTGATTCAGGAATCAGGCAACACCAACTGCAAGCAGGTGGGGTTCCACCAAGGGAGCCAAGGGGAAATCTTCTATAAGGTGTTCTTGGGAGCAAGATAAAATACAGCCATGCGTCACTTAACAACAGGAATACATTCTGAGAAATGCGTGGTTAGGTGATTTCGTCGTTGTGTGATCATCATAGAGTGCTTCTACACAAACCTAGATGTTGCAGCCTACTACACACCTAGCCTAGATGGTATAGCCTATTGTTCAGAAGCTACAAACCTATGCAGTATGTTACCGCACTGAATAACTGTAAGCAATTGTAACACAATGGCAAGTGTTTGTGCACCTAAACATAGAAAAAGTACAGTAAAAATACAGTATTATACCCTTTGGGACCACCGTCATATATGCGGTCTGTTGTTGACCAAAATGTTGTTATGCAGTACATGACTGTATTTGGCTGGTTAAAGTGAAACAGTAGCTTTAATGTCCCTGTTCAGGCCAGGTTCAGTGGCTCATGCCTGTAATCCCAGCACATTGGGAAGCAGAGGCAGGTGGATCTCTTGAGCCCAGGTGTTTGAGACCAGCCTGGCCGACATGGCGAAACCCTGTCTCTACTAAAAATACAAAAATTAGCCAGGCATGGTGGCACATGCCTGTAGTCCCAGCTACTTGGGAGACTGAAGCAAGAGGATCATTTGAGCCCAGGATGTGGAGGTTGCAGTGAGTCAAGACCCTGTCTCAAAAAACGAAAAAATACATAGCTTTATGCTTTACATTTATGTCTGTGATTCAATTTGGGTTAATGTTTTTGTAAGATTTGAGACTTAGGTTGGGACCCATATTTTTACCAATGGATGGTTGTTGATGTACTCTAGTGCCATTTGTTGAAAAGGCTTTACGTACCCATGGGTTCTTTATGCACCCGTGGGTTCTTTATGCTTAGACTCAACTGAAGAAAAAAAAAAATTACAGTATTTGTAGGATGCAAAATTCATAGATACAGGTCAGGCGTGGTGGCTCACGCCTGTAATCCCAGCACATTGGGAGGCAGAGGCGGGCGGATCACCTGAGGTGGGGAGTTCGAGACCAGCCTGGCCAACATGGTGAAACCCTGCCTCTACTAAAAATACACAAATTAGTCAGGCGTGCTGGCACACACCTATAGTTCCAGCTACTGCAAGGAGACCGAGGCAGGAGAATCACTTGAATCCAGGAGGCGGAGGTTGCAGTGAGCTGAGATCATGCCACTGCACTCCAGCCTGGGCGACAGAGTGAGACTCCATCTCAAAAAAACAAAACAAAACAAAAAACTTGTAGGTACCGAAGGCTAACTTTTTGCACCTGTGGAATCCTCAGGGCCTGCTGTGGGACTTGAGCATCATGGACTTCAGTATCTCCAGGGTTCCTGGAACCGGTCCCCTGCCAGCACCTGCAGATGACTATATTTTCTCCATTGCATTGTTTTTGCACCTTTGTCAAAAATTAGTTAGGGATATTTGTGTGGTTCGATTTCGGAGTTCTCTATTCTGTTATATTGATCTGTGTGTCTATCCCTCCACCAATACCACACAGTCCTAACAGTCATAGCTATAGAATAAGTCTTGAAATCAGGCAGACTGATTCCTTCCACTTGATTCTTCTTTTCCAAAATTGTTTTGGCTATTCCAGTTCCTTTCCCTTTCCATAGAAATTTTACAATAATCTTGCCTACATCTAAAAAATCTTGCATGGGTTTTTTGTTTGTTTGTTTGTTTGTTTGTTTGTTTTGAGACGGAGCCTCGCTCTCTCGCCCAGGCTGGAGTGCAGTGGTGCAATCTCGGCTCACTGCAAGCTCTGCATCCTGGGTTCACACCATTCTCCTGTCTCAGCCTCCCGAGTAGCTGGGACTACAGGCACCCGCCACCACGCCCGGCTAATTTTTTGTATTTTTAGTAGAGACGGGGTGTCACCGTGTTAGCCAGGATGGTCTTGATCTCCTGACCTCGTGATCCACCCGCCTCAGCCTCCCAAAGTGTGGGGATTACAGGCATGAGCCACCGCGCCCAGCCCTTGCATGGGTTTTGATAAAAATTGTGCTAAAATTGTATTTAAATTTGGGGAGTATGGACATCATCATTACATTGAGTATTCCAATCCATGAGCATAGCGTGTCTCTCAATTTATGTAGATCTTCTTTGATTACTTTAATTAGCATGGTATAGTTTTCAACATACAAGTCCTGTATATATTTTGTTAGATTTACATCTAAATATTTTATTTTTAAAGCAACTGTGAATAGTATTGTATGCTAACTCTCAGTGTTTGTTTGTTCATTGCTAGTATATGGAAATATAATTGACTGCTGTAAGTTTATTATGTATCCTATGACTTCGCTGAACTCACTTATTCTAGAAATTTTTTGTTGCTGTTGTTTCTTCCTTGCTATCTTTTATGCAGACGATTATGTCTTGGTCATGGGAACACATTTTAATATGTTATATGTTCATTTTAATTAATTGCAATGTATTTTTTATTTATTTCCTCTGATACGTCCTCTTTGACCCATGGATTATTTAAAAGTGTGTTATTTAGTTTCCAAATGTTTGGAGATTTCTATGTTATCTTTTTATTTTTGATTTCTAACTTTATTCCATTGTGGTCAGAAAATATACTCTATGACTTCAACTATTTTACATCTTTTGAGGTCTCTTTTGTGGCTTAGAATGCAGTCTATTTTGGCATATATTCCATGGGCACTCGGAAAGAATGTGTATTCTAATGTTCTTAAGTGGGGTATTCTCTAAATGATTAGATCCTGTTGGTTATCAGCGGTGTTTAGTTCTCCATCTGCTTATTTTCATATTATGTTATGAGACTTTGGACGTTTATTGAAACCTTCTTTTTCTGGCTGGGTGTGGTGGCTCACACCTGTAATCCCAGCACTTTGGGAGGCCAAGGAGGGTGGATCATGGGATGTCAGGAATTCAAGACCAGTGTGGCCAACATGGTGAAACCCCGTTTCTACTAAAAATACAAAAATTAGCTAGGCGTGGTGGTGGGTGCCTGTAATCCCAGCTACTCAGGAGGCTGAGGCAGGAGAATTGCTTGAACCCAGGAGGCAGATGTTTCAGTGAGCCGATATGGTGCCATTGCACTCCATCCTTGGTGACAAAAGCTGAACTCTGTCTCAAAAAAAAAAAAAAAAAAAAAAAAAAAAAAAAAAAAAAAAAAAAAAAAAAAAAAAAAAAAAAAAAAAAAAAAAACCTTCTTTTTCAGCTGGCTGGCTGAGTAAGGGGAAGCTGCTACCTCATTACTGCCAGGTGATAGTAGCAGTCCAGGTTCCCAACATCGCCTAAGCTGACAGCTGAAGGGGTGGTTCCTTGTTATGCTGGTCAAGGGTGGGAGTTCTGGCTCCTCATGTGGTCTCCAATGACACATCATGGGATGGGGGCCAATCACCAGCTGCCTGGTGTGCAAGTCCTGGCTCCTTGCTTGGCCTTCTCTTGACACCATTGTAGTGCGGTGCTGACATGCATTGTTACAGTCTCACAAGAGTAGAAGTCTCAGCTCCCAACTTGTCTTAGTCCATTCAGGCTGCCATAACACAAATACCATGAACTAGGCTGAGTGGCTTATAAACAGCAAACATTTATTTCTCATAGTTCTGGAGGCTGGAAAGTCCAAATCAAAGCACTATGGGATTCAGTGTCAGAGAAGGACCTCTTCCTCATAGATGGCTCCTCCTCACCATGTCCTCACCTAGTGGAAGAGGGAAGACAGCTGTCTGAGGTCTCTTTCATAATGGCACTAATCCCATTCACGAAGAGTCTGCACTCATGATTTAATCATCTCATAAAGGCCCCCACCTCTTAATGTCATCACCTTGAGATTTCAACATATAAATTTTAAGGGGCCACAAGCATTCAGACCGAAGTACTATTGAATCTTTGCTGACATGGGTGGAGTTGGGGGCCTCTTTTTTTTTTCCTGTGGATTTTGACTGGAGTATGGCAGGTATTGTCTACAAGTATTTTGTCTTACTCCACTGCCTCCTTCCTGATCCTTTGGCTGGAGTGAGAAAGCTTGTTGAGGATTTTTTCCATATGCATCATTTGGAGTTTCTGGATTGCCAGCTTCCTCAATTCCAAGTCTGGAATATAAATGAGACAGAAAGAAGACCCAGGGAACTCACCACTGTGTCCTTCCTTAGGCCCCTAAATCCCTAGTTAATATGCCTTTTTCTCTCCATCTCTCAGAGTCTTATGTCTTATATATAATATCCAAGCTTTTTAGTTGTACTTTGCAAAAAGAATAGAGGATATTACTTGTATGTCATCTTCCCGTAACTCCAAGATTGATTATTTTAAAGGGAATAAAATGTTATCGTTGCTATTGAAGACTTCTTTGCCAATTTTACCCAAACTCATAGGTACTCTCTTCCACCCCGTGTGTTCATCATCCATGTTTGTTTTCAATTTAATTGCACACATACATGACTGTACATTATATATAGTGATTTTTGTGGCTTCAAATTGGCATATCACATCTTAAACAAAAATTAATCCAAAATGGACCATTAGCCTAAACGTAAAACATAAAACTGTAAAACTTTTTATTTTGAGACAGGGTCTTACTCTATCACCCAGGCTGGAGTGCAGTGGTGTGACCTTGGCTCACTGCAACCTCCACCTCCCAGGTTCAAGCGATTCTCCCACCTCAGCCTCCTGAGTAGCTGGGACTACAGGTGTGCACCACCATGCCCGGCTAATTTTTGAATTTTTTGGTAGAGATGGGGTTTCACCACGTTGGCCAGGCTGGTCTCAAACTCCTGACCTCAAGTGATCTGACCTCCTTGGCCTCCCAAAGTGCTGGGACAGGCGTAAGCCACCATGCCCAGCCAAAGCTCTAAAACTTTTAAAAGAAACATTGTTAGTCAAAGTGTTCTCAGATGTGATATAAATAGCAATGCTTCATATAAGAAAAAATTGACAAATTAGACTTTATCAACATTAAAATTTTTGCTATGGAAAGACACCTTTAAGAAATTCACAAGAAAGAGAAAAAAGAGAAAGTATTTGCAAATCACATATCTGACAAGGGATTTCTAGATAGACTGTAGAAAGAACTCTCAAAATTCAACAGTAAGAAAACAATATTTTTAAAATGGGAAAAATATTTGAGGAAGTGCTTCACTACAGAAGATACGCACGGCAAATAATCGTATGAAAATATCTCAAATTATTCATAATTAGAAAAATTCTAATTAAACTACAATGAGGCCAGGCATGGTGGCTCATGCCTGTAATCCCAGCACTTTGGAAGGCTAAGGCGGGAGGGTCACTTGAAGTCAGGGGTTCAAGACCAACCTGACCAACATGGTGAAACCCTGTCTCTACTAAAAATACAAAAATTAGCCGGGCATGGTGGCGAGCGCCTGTAATCCCAGCCTTCCCTACTGAGGAGGCTGAGGCATGAAAATCACTTGAATTCAGGAGGCAGAGGTTGCAGTGAGTCGAGATCGTGCCATTGCACTCCAGCCTGGGTGACAAGAGCGAGACTCTGTCTCAAAATAAATTAATAAAAAATAAACCAAAATGAAATACCACTGTGTACCAATTAAAATGGCTAAAAATAGAATAAAAACCTGACAATGCCATGTACTGGCGAGGATGTGGAGCAATTGGAATGCTCATTCAATCACTATGGAAAAAGCCTGGCAGTTTCTTATAAAGTTAAACAACATTCAACCTACAACTTAGTGATCCCACTTCTACATTTTTACCCAAGTGAAATGAAAATCTATGTTTATACCAAAACTTGTATGCAAATGTTTATAGCAACTTTATTCATAATTGTAAAAAACTGAACAGTCTCTCAACAAACTGTGGTCTATGGTGAAATGTAATATTTCTTAAGAATAAAAACAGAACTATTGATTTATATAACAACTTGGATGGATCTCAAGAACATTATGTTGAGTAAAAAAAAAAAAAATCAGTGTAAAAAGGTAGCATCCATATGATTCCATTTATATGACATTTTGGAAAAGGGTATAGTAACATATTACAGATCAGTGATTGCCAGAGAGAAGAGGGGTCTGAAAGAAGGGTGAGCTTTGACTATAAAGACAAAGCACAGGGAAATTTGAGGGTGTATGTGATGCAACTGTTCTGTGTCTTGATTGCGGTGGTAGTTACACAACCGTATGCATTTCTCAGAACTCACAGAACTGTACACCAAAAAGTGACTTTTACTGTGTGTGACTAAAAATGGAGAAAAAAATTTACATGACTGTTGCCATACTATATTCATCTTTCTGCAACTTTTTTATTCACTCAACGTTTTTTAAATTCCCAGATCCATTTATGTCTTTAACATTTTTAATAAAAAAAATGTATTCTAAATGGAGGGACTATTAGGAACAAGAGTTTAGAAGTGATATGACCTTAGCGTCATCTATGCAATGGATTCCAGAATGAAAAATGTCATTAAATGGAGTAGGTTCCAGTTAATCCTCTGGGAACATTGCTTTGATATAAAGGTTGACAGAGGTTATCCATCACTAGCCATTGACTCTGTTCTTCAAGGCTGTTACTCCCAAAGTGAATTCTTTCAGAGACATCAGCTATGTCAACAGTAAGTAAAGAACAAGGGGGAAATTAGACTCTACATTCTCTCTAATTTGTTTTTTTTGTTGTTTTTTGAGAAGGAGTCTCCCTCTGTTACCCAGGCTGGAGTGCAGTGGCACCATCTTGGCTCACTGCAACCTCCGTCTCCTGGTTTCAAGCAATTCTCCCGCCTCAGCCTCCCGAGTAGCCGGGACTACAGATGTGCACAACCACGCCTGCCTCATTTTTGTATCTTTAGTAGAGACGAGGTTTCACTATGTTGGCCAGGCTGGTCCTGAACTCCTGACCTCAGGTGATCCGCCCACTTCAGCCTCCCAAAGTGCTGAGATTAAAGGCATGAGCCACTGCTCCTGGCCAAATTTGTTTTTGTCCAGTCCTGTAAGAATCAAAAATTGTTAAACACATGCTGCCATGAAAAAAGAACCAGGTAATTTTTAGTCCTGTTCTATCAACGAAAGAGTGGGTGACACTGACCAGGTGTTTAACCACTCAGAGTTGCTTTCCTCTTCCATAAAAAGTTGTGTGTTGTTTTAGATCATTTTAAGTCTCTTTCTAGCTATAAAATATTATATGATATTAATCAAACCTCTGAAGCATTTCATTATCCATTCAACCACCTAACAGGTCTCAGGAACTCATCTAGGTGCCCTGGATACAAATACGTGTAGGAAAGAGTCCCAGGTTTAGTGGTAGCAACAGCACAGCCGCATTCAATGGTATGATCAATGGGGGAGGACCCAGAAGAGAGCAATTCATGGCCAATGTGGGAGTCAGGGAAGGAAACAAAGGATGAGACGCCAAATAAGCATCCAGATATACGCAACCTCCAAAATTCACTGTTGCTTCTCTGTTCTCCACATTTTATTTTATTTGAAAAAGACAACAGGAGGCCTTACCTCTGCTTCCACTGGTCTATCAGTGCATGTAAATGAACAGGAAGCTAGACTCTCAGTCACATTTAATGTTCAAATATGTGTCCCCTAAAGTCTAAATTTCTTATTTAATAAAACATAAAATGAAGGCCTCTGATAACAGAGGGCCTTGTGCTTCAGTAAATGTAAAGATGTAAAAGCTTTTCCAGCGATGAGTAAGCATGCATTTAGAATCTGACCTTTGTTTTTAAGTGGTAACAGCCTAGTTTTGAGAAATGTTTGTAGCACATTTTCCCACACTTCTTCTAAAGAAACAACAAAAGAAATAAATATTCTAGAAGATGATTTTAGAGAATGAACATAATTCCTCCCCATTAATTACCAGATGATTTGAGGCCAGGAATGTTCATTTGAAAACAGCCCAGAAGGTTAAATGACAAGGGAAATTATTGTGGTAAAGAGTTCATCAATGTAATGTCACAGTGTGTGGAAAGGCATAAAATATTAAATATGGAATAAAACACAGCCAGTCAATATTGATAGAAACAAACAATGTTGCATTTGTTAGAAATATATTTGTCAAAGATGGAATAGGATTTCATTATATGCTAGAAAACTTCAACTAATCCGAAAGCATTTATTCAAATGTAAATAGGAAATAGGGAAATTTATTTTAGCACTTTAACATCAGTTGTTGAAATTCTTTCTAAAATACATAAGCTTTTCTTGAACTCCTGACCTCAGGTGATCTGCCCACCTCAGCCTCCCAAAGTGCTGAGATTACAGGTGTGAGCCACCACTCCTGGCCAAATTTATAAATAAATTAGATATTTATAAATTTACATATTTGACTTATACATTTATATACGACTTCTTCACCGAAGAATCATCACAGTTAAGTTAACCCTTAAGACTGAGGTATCTAAACATCTAGTGATAATGGGCAACTACAATAGATGCCAGTGTTGTAAACCAGTATTCAGAACTTCAGGTGGACCCTACAAAGTTCTTTTAGTGAGATAAATTCCTGATGTGAGCTCTAAAACATGTTTTAAGTTCTCTCCTTTCACCAGGTTGTAGGGGGCAACAAAAAGTTTAGCAAAAGACAACTTCTACTTAATTGATTCTGGCCAGTTGAGATTCTCTCATCTTAGGAGAAAAATGTTCATGAGTGTAAGTGTTGAAGAATATAGTGGATCTTAATAAATACTACCAGAAATACTATTTAATTATTGATATGGTTTGGGTGTTTTTTGTCCCCTCCAAATCTCATGTTGAAATGTGATCCCAGCCAGGTGTGGTGGCTCACACCTGTAATCCCAGCACTTTGGGAGGCTGAGGCGGGTGGATCACTTGAGGTCAAGAGTTCAAGACCAGCCTGACCAACATGGTGAAACCGTGTCTTTACTAAATACAAAAAAGTAGCCAGGCATTGTGGTGCATGCCTATAATCCCAGGTACTTAGGAGGCTGAGGCAGGAGGATCACTCGAACCCAGGAGGCGGATGTTGCAGTGAGCCGAGATTGTGCCATTGCACTCCAGCCTGGGCAACAAGAGTGAAACTCTGTCTCAAAAGGAAAAAAAAAAGAAAGAAATGTGATCCCAAATGTTGAAGGTGGGGCCTGGTGGGAGGTATTTGGGTCATGAACATGGATTCCTCATGAATGGCTTGGTGCAGTCCCCATGGTAATGAATGAGTTCTTGCTCTGTTAGCTCACACGAGAGCTGGTTGTTTAAAAAAGTCTGGAATGCACCCCCCTCCACCCACCTTCTTGCTTTCTCTGTCACCATGTGACATGCCTGCTCCCTCTGTGGCATCTACCATGGGTAAAACCTTCCTGAGGCCTCACCAAAAGCCAAATAGATGCTGGTGCCATGCTTGTACAGCCTGCAGAACCATGAGCCAAATAACCTCTTTTTAAAATAAACTACCTTGTCTTGGGTATTCCTTTATAGTGACACAAAATGGAGTAATACAGAAAATTGGTACCAGAAGTGGGGTGTTTGTTGCTATAAAGTTATCTGAACATGTGGAAGCACCTTTGGAACTGGGTAATATGCAGAAGTTCAAAGAGTTTGGAGGGCTCAGAAAAAGACAGGGAAACAAGGGAAAGTTTAGAACTTCTTAGAGACTGGTTAAATGAATGTGACCAAAATGTGGATACAAATATGGATAGTGAAGGCCAGGCTAATGAGGACTCAGATGGAAATGAGAAATTTGTTGGGAGCTGGAGTAACAATCACATGTGTTATGCCTTAGCAAAGAGCTTGGCTGCAATGTGTCCATGCCCTAGGCACTTGTGGAAGGTTGAACTTAAGAGTGATGACGTAGGTTATCTGGCAAAAGAAATTTCTAAGCAGCAAGGTGTTTAAGAAGTGATGTGGCTGTTTTTAATAACCTATGATCGATGTGGGAGCAAAGGAATGATGTAAAGTTGGAACTTATAATGAAAAGCAGAACATAAAAATTTAGATAATCTGCAAATTTGGATAATCTGCATCTGCCATGTGATAGAAAAGGAAAGAGCGTTTTCAGGAGAGGAATTGAGGTGGGCTGCAGAGCAACCACCTGCTAGAGTAATTCGCATGACTAAAAGGGAGCCAAGTACTTTTCAGAAGGCATTTCAGAAGTTTTGAGGACAGTCCCTTCCATTACAGACTCAAAGGCCTAGGAGAAAAGAATGGTTATGGGAGGCGAGGTGGGCAGATCACAAGGTCAGGAGATTGAGACCATCCTGGCTAACATGGTGAAACCCCATCTCTACCAAAAATACAAAAAATTAGCCAGGCATGGTGGCAGGCGCCTGTAGTCCCAGCTACTCAGGAGGCTGAGGCAGGAGAATGGTGTGAACCCAGGAGGCGGAGCTTGCAGATCGTGCCACTGCACTCCAGCCTGGGCGACAGAGCGAGACTCTGTCTCAAAAAACAAACAAACAAACAAAAAAAGAATGGTTATGGGGATCAGGCTCAGGGCCCCACTTCCCTGTGTCAACAGGAGAGGCTGCTGCCCACGTCCTGGCTGCTCCAGCCCCAGGTCCAGCATGGCTCAAAGGGCCCTAGGCATAGAACTGGCTGCGGCTTTGGAGAGCACAAGCCTTAAGCCTTGGCAGTTTCTATGTGGTGGCAAGTCTGCAGGCACACATAATGCAAGAGTAAAAGAGGTTTGGCAGCTTCCCCTTAGATTTTAGAGGATCTTTGGGAAATCTTGGGGGTCCAGGCAGAAGCCTGCCTCATGGGTAGAGCCCGTACAGAAAGCATCTACTAGGTCAATACAAGGGGAAATGTGTAGTTGGAGCCCCCACAGACAGTCCTCACTGGGGCACTTCCTAGTGCAGTTGTGGGAAGGGGGCTGCTGTCTGCCAGACCCAAGAATGGTAGGGCCACCAGCGGCTTGCACCCTAAGCCTGGAAAGCTGCAGGCATTCAACTCCAACCCATGAGAGCAGCCGTGGGGGCTGTACCCTACAAAGCCACAGGGGCAGAGCTGGCCAAGGCACTGGGAGCCCACTCCTCACACCAGTGTACTCTGGTTGTGAGACATTGAGTCAAGGATTATTCTGGAGCTTTAAAGTTTAGTGTCTTCCCTGCTGGGCTTTGGACTTGTGTGGGGCCTATTGTCCCTTTCTTTTGGCCAATTTCCCTTTTGGAATGGGAATGTTTACCCAACGCCTGTACCACCATTGTATCTTGGAACTTCTTTTTTATTTTAGAGGCTCATAGGTAGAAGAAATTTTCCTTGAGCCTCAGATGAGACTTTCAACTTTTGATTGAGTTGATGCTGGAACTAGTTATGACTTTTGATTGAGTTGATGCTGGAACTAGTTAAGACTTTTGATTGAGTTGATGCTGGAACTAGTTAAGACTTTTGGGGACTATTGAGAAGGGATGACTGTATTTTGAAACATGAGAAGAACATAATATTTGAAGGACCGGAGTGGAATGATATGGTTTGGATGTTTCACCCCCTCCATATATGTTGAAATGTGATCCCTAATGTTGAATTTGGGGCCTGGTAGGAGTGTTTGGATCATGGGAGTGGATTCCTCAATGAATGGCTTCATGCTGTCCTCAACAGTAATGAGTGAGTTCTCACTCTATTAGTTCACGTTAGAGCTGTTGTTTAAAAGAGACTGGAACCTTCTCCTCTCTCTCTTACTTCCTCTCTCACCATGACATGCCTGCTCCCCCGTGCCTTCTGCCATGAGTAAAACCTTTCTAAGGCCTCACCAGAAGCTGAGCAGATGCTGATGCCATGTTTGTACAGCCTATAGAACTGTGAGCCAAATAACCCTTTTTTCTTTATAAATTACCCAGTTTCAGGTATTCCTTAATGGCAATGCAAAATGGACTAACACAATTATGAAGGGGAAAATAGCAACTTTAAGGTGGGGAAAGATGGCAGGCACTACCTTAACCAAATGACCAAAGGTACTCTTGCAGCAACATGACTAGTAAACAGCGTGTAACTCCTGATAAGATTAACTGAGAAGAACGCAGCACTACTCCTCTGGTATTCCTGCCAAAAGTTCATAACCTGAACATAGTCATGAGGAAACACCCACAAACCTGAGTTAATTGAAGAACAATCTACAAAATAACTGTCCTGTACTCTGTACTCCTGTACTCTTCAAAAATGCCAATGTCATGAGAAAGAAATATAGACTCAGAAAATTATTCCATATCCCAGGAGACTAAAGAGACAAGATGACTAAATTCAAATTTTAGATTGTTTTTGCTATGAAAGACATTGTTGAGACAACTGGAAAAATCTTAATAAGGTCTGTAGATTAGATAGTAGCATTGTTTCAGAGTTAATTTCTTTCTTTCTTTCTTTCATTTTTTTTTTTTTTTTTTTTGAGATAGAGTTTTGCTCTTGTTGCCCAGGCTGGAGTGCAATGGTGTAATCTCAGCTCACTGCAACCTCTGCCTCCCAGGTTCAAGTGATTCTTCTGCCTCAGCCTCCCAAGTAGCTGAGATTACAGGCATGCACCCACGCCCGGCTAATTTTTTTGCATTTTTGGTACTAATGGGTTTCACCATGTTGGTCAGGCTGGTCTTGAGCTCCTGACCTCAAGTGATCCTCCCTCCTCAGCCTCCCAAAGTGCTGAGATTACAGGTGTGAGTCACTGCACCTGGCCTAATTTCTTGATTTTGTAAATTGTCCTGTGGTCATATAAGAGAATTCATGGTTTTAGGAAGTATAATGTGAAATATTTAGGGAGTAAAAGGTCATCATATCTACGGTTTACTCGTAGATGAGCATGAGGTAATTTTTTGGCTGATGAAAATGTTCTATGTCTTCCTTGTGGTGATGGTTACAATGATTGCATGAGCGCAACATATATAAAAGGCCATTGAACTTAAATGCATAAATTTTATTGTTTGTAACCATGCATTGATAAATAAAGCTGACTTTTAGAAAATGTTATTCATTTTGACATTGTGTAATACTGTTTTGTGAAGTAGCTACTCAAGTAATAAGTCATATGAAGTAACTTTATGGTTTTTATGTGTATGGTTTTATATTTTTCATTGATTAATTACCTAAACTGATGCACGAAATTAAGCAGATTGTTGATGGACTATAACAAGCTCACTCTCTCCATTACACATCATTTTATCTCATCTGTTTTAAGTAGTCTGCAACCAAGCTTGTAGGTTTCTATGCAAATCTTAAAAAGATTTAAAAATCTTTTTTAAAGAGCTGCAAATATTTTCTATCAAAAAACCTCTTCTTGCCAATAAAAGAACTCTACAACATAAAATCATCCCTATATTTTGTATTATGTAAAAATAAAAAAGAAACAACAAGAAAAGTATGTTGGCTGCTTCAAAGGAAATGAAAAACTAGGACTACAGCCATTTCTGATCTTAAATAATAGGATTCCAGTTGTTCTGCATCTCACTGTAGCTTAGATATTAACTCGACTCAAGAGAGGTATTGGAAAGTGGACTGTTTCGTGTGGTGAAGAGATTCTGATGCCTTTACAATGCATTACCAGAGCACTGAAGAAAGGTGAGCAGCAAGGGTCAGCAAATACCACAGAAATTCACTCTCAAACCTCAGCAGTGAAAGGCTATGAGTACAAGTAGAGGCAATTGTGACCAACACACGCATTTAGACCGACCCATATTAGCAAGGCAGGGTGAGGCTGCAGGCTGCCTCCAGGGGCCAGAGCTTAACAGATACGTAAATTGAAAATGTGGCAACTTTCATTCATTCTGGCCTTACCAAATTAATTAGACATCCTTGCACAAGTCCCTTTTCAATGGCTCAGTTGCCTCATCTGCAAGATGAAAGGGTGTACTAAGTGACCTTTAAACTGCCTAACATCCTATGATTCTGAATCCTAGCATCTTTGGCATGGAACACAGAGGTCTTTTCTATCCCCCGAATTTCTGCCATTTCCTTCCCCTTGGCTTCTCAAATCTGGCGATATTGTCATTCATTGTCTGTATTGCTATGTGGGACATTCTTTGTATAAGAGGAAATATTTAGATTATTTCCATTGTGGTTTCTGCTTCTGGGAAATAGAAAATGTTTTTGTTGTTTCTCCCCGCCCCCACCCGCTACATTCCTGGGAGTATCCTTAAAACTTCCCACAGCGTGTATAGTAACAGGGTACAGATATAGCTAATAGATGAAAACACTCTATGTTTGCTTAATTTTTTTTTTTTTTTTCTTTTTGAGACGGAGTCTCGCTCTGTCGCCCAGGCTGGAGAGCAGTGGCGCAGTCTCGGCTCACTGCAAGCTCCGCTTCCTGGGTTCACGCCATTCTCCTCCCTCAGCCTCCCGAGTAGCTGGGACTACAGGCGCCTGCCACCACGCCCGGCTAATTTTTTGTATTTTTAGTAGAGACGGGGTTTCACCCTGTTAACCAGGATGGTCTCGATCTCCTGACCTCGTGATCCACCCACCTCGGCCTCCCAAAGTGCTGGGATTACAGGCATGAGCCACCGCCCCGGCCTCTGTTTGCTTAACTTATATCCCCCAGGAATTTCTAAGTGATTGAATGACAAGTGGATAGTTATAGCATCTGTGGAAATAAGGTTGTAGATTCCCTCATCGCCATTTACCAATTAGCAGATTCTGGGTTTAATGACTTGCTTAACGTGGGAACATCCTTTTCTTAGAATATAATCAAGAAACGTGGCCAGGTGCAGTGGCTCCTGCCTGTCATCCCAGCACTTTGCGAAGCCGAGGCAGGCGGATCACCTGAGGTCAGGAGTTCGAGATCAGCCTGGCCAACATGATGAAACCCTGCCTCTACCGAAAAGACAAAAATTAGCCGGGTGTCGTGGCAGGCGCCTGTAATCCTAGCTACTTGGGAGGCTGAGGCACGAGAATTGCTTCAACCTGGGAGGTGGAGTTTGCAATGAGCTGAGACCACGGCATTGCACTCCAGCCTGGGCAACAAGAGCCAAAGTCTGGAAAGAAAGGAAAGGAAGGGGAGGGGAGGGGAGGGGAGGGGAGGGGAGGGGAGGGGAGGGGAGGGGAGAAGAAAAGAGAAAAGAAAAGAGAAAGAGAAAAAAGAGAGAGAGGAAAGAAAGAAAGAAGAAAGAAAAAAGAAAAGAAAGAAGGAAGGAAGGAAGAAAGAAAAAGAAAGAAAGAAAAAAGAAAAGAAAAGAAAGAAAAAGAGAGAGAACGGAAAGAAAGAAACACATAGAAAAACCACTCCAGCCAAAATATGAGGCCAGTTCAAGCTCTAGCCTCAAATCACGTATGGCTTTATCTTGTGGTAAAAAGGCTGGTTTAAACCCAACCTGGGTTCTGAAGCTAAAAAGTGCTCTACTTGAGCTAAAACACTGGAATACACATTTTTGCCTTGAAGAAGAGAGATGTGCCCAGACTGATGGAAGAAGCCACTTTTCCTCCCTGATGTTGCCACATTTTGGGATGGCCCCAGGGTTCTGTTTGTCAAACTGTCTTCCAGAGAGCAACAGTGTTTTACCTGTTTTGTGCTGCTATAGCAGAATACCACAGACTGGGTAATTTATAAGGAACAGAAATGTATTGGCTTACCGTTCTCCAGGCTGGGAAGTACAATATCAAGGTGCCAGCATCTTGCCTTGGCATTTCTCCTGCATTGTAGCACCACAGGAGCATAATATGGCAACAGAGCAAAGAGTGAGAGACAGAGAAAAGGGGGCCAAACCCTCCCTTTTATAATAAACCCACTCCCACAATTAATGGCATTAGTTCATTAGTGAGGGCAAAGGCCTCATGGCCTAATTACATCTTAAAAAGTCCTACCTGTTAACACTGTGGCAATAGCAATTACATTTCAACATAAGTTTTGGAGAGGACAAACATTCAATCCATAAGTAGTCATGAAAGATAGACACGTACAGAAAAAGAGATTCGGAGATCAAGTAGGTAGAGAAATGCTACAGGTTCTACCCGCTGTAGGAGAGTCACAATCTACATTGGCCCATTGAAGATTGCAAGATGTTCTGCCATCATGAAAACATATTTAACTTTATCAATAACTTTACTTAACTTGGAATATTTTGAATCTAAGTGACCTCAGAACACTTTTTCCACATAAGCCCTTCTTATTCTGCAGAATGCACTTTGGTAAACCCAGTGTCAGAGTCAATTTTACTGAGTCCAGAATGGATCCGGGTCCCAGCTGAGCCTGCTCTCTCTGCAGGTCGTTCCAACAACTCACAGTTTTCCTTGGCACAGCAGAGTCTTCCTCAGGCTCAGGACATAGGGTGGCAGTCACCTGGGGAGCACCATCCAGGGCTGGCAGAAGAAAAGATTTGAGCAGGCAATTTGGATGCTTGTAAGTAGGAAACGGTTGTGGGGTTGAGTGAGGCAGTGATGAAGGGGAAGACAATGGTCCCCAATCTTTTTTAGAACTAACCTCAAACCGAGGGTCAGAGCTAGAGTTTCTATCTGGAAATCTTACCTGAGAGGCAATATACTTTCACAATGGAGCTCCCGAACTCCAGGGCCCAAACTGGCCCATTTTAACTCTACACTTAAAATGGTTAAGAGGGTAAAGTTTTATTTCCTTATTTTTGAGACAGAGTTTCACTCTTGTTGCCCAGGCTGGAGTGCAATGGCATGATCTCGGCTGACTGCAACCCCTGCCTCCCCTGTTCAAATAATTCTCCTGCCTCAGCCTCCCGAATAGCTAGGATTACAGGCATGCAGCACCATGCCTGGCTAATTTTGTGTTTTTATTAGAGATGGGGTTTCACCATTTGGCCAGGCTGGTCTCGAACTCCTGACCTCAAGTGATCCATCCACCTCAGCCTCCCAAAGTGCTTCGATTACAGGTGTGAGCCGCTGTGCCCGGCCAAGAGGGTAAATTTGATGTTATGTGTTTTTTTTACCATGATTAAAAGAGGTTGGGGTAGAGAAAGGGAGAAGGGCTCAACATTTACCTTGCTTTCACATGGACTACAGTGTGGATGACACCTACAGAGTTGGAAGTGAACAGCCTTCCACAATGGCCCGCTTATTTTAATAGGGGAAGAGGATATGGGTGGACATTTAATGGCTTTAGAAAATCTTTTGATTCCATTCAAAATCTGGTAAGAAACAAGGGTGGCTCGTGGGATGTGGGGTTGGGCCCTAAGTGGGCCCCTTTTTAATGTAACATATTACAATTGGGGAATGTGTCCAAAACTGAACCCAAATTTTTTTGCAAAGCTTCTCCTGTTTCCCACCACCCCCATTCACCTTCTCATCTATACCCGAAACCTGACCAATGGTGTGCTGATAAATGTGTAACGACCAGCAAACCAGAAAACAAAAAGTATACCTATATGCATATAAATGTATTTAAAATTTTACTGATATAAATTTATGTGTGGCACACAATTTATAAATAATAAACTGTAATAATACAACAATGTGCATTGTAAATTCCTTGTAGCCAACTGATTCTCACAGAAGACTTTTGTTGTTTTCTGTTGAACTTTTCCAACTCCAGCCATTCTATAGGGCAACTGGTAAATGAGTGGTTTCAACATGAATATTGGTGTTATTTTTGTTTACAATAATGAATATGAAGGAAGGAAGATGTATACTGCAACTTTTCTCATTCATCAGTGATGTGAGCAACTTCTTAGCTGAATCAGATAATAGATTTTTGAATATTGGAAGAATATTTTCTCCATTTTTTATGCTAGTCACGATGCAATGGCTACAGACAAGAAGCACTTTAAATTTTCATTTATACTATTAACACTTTCTCAGGCCAGGCGCGGTGGCTCACGCTTGTAATCCCAGCACTTTGGGAGGCCAAGGCGGGTGGATCACGAGGTCAGGAGATCGAGACCACGGTGAAACCTCGTCTCTACTAAAAATACAAAAAATTAGCCGGGCATGGTGGCGGGCGCCTGTAGTCCCAGCTACTCAGAGAGGCTGAGGCAGGAGAATGGCGTGAACCCGGGAGGCGGAGCTTGCAGTGAGCTGAGATTGTGCCACTGCACTCCAGCCTGGGCGACAGAGCGAGACTCCGTCTCAAAAAAAACAAACAAAAAAAAACAAACAAAAAAAAAAACACTTTCTCCATCACTTTCTCTATTCTAAACCAGGAATTGACAAACTATGGGTAGACATAATAATAGTAATAAATATTTTTAAATAATAATATTATTGAAAACAATTTATACAAATTAAAATTCGTACTGAGGTTTGGGGTATGATTGAAGAAAAAATAAGAAAAAAGCAAAGCGTAGAAACAAAATAAATTAAAAAAGAAAAAATACAAATTAAAATTTTGTTGGAACACAACCATACTTGTTTGTCTACATATTATCATTGGCTGCTTTTCTGCTACAATGGCATGGTTAAATAGTCAACATAATATGGCCCAGAAAGCCCTAAATATTACTATCTGTCTTTTGTAGTATAAGTTTGCTGACTCCTGATCTAGAAAATCAACAAAACAACAGATTAAGCCCTGCTTTGTAGCATTTGCTGATCATGATGGTGTAAATATTCCCACTGTGGCAGATTTCAAATTATTACTGTGACGTCACTGATTGTGGAGTTAGGAAGAGATATGCAGAATTACGCCACTGTATGGTGTTTCCACCAAACAGACAGAGTAAATAAAAGTAACCCCTACAACTTGGATAATAGTAAAATAATTAGGAAGTGATGAGTTTTGAGAATTCATTACCCTTGTTTTTAATATAATTTTATTAAATTATATTAATAAAATATAATATAAAATATTTGTTTTTAATTAATTCTATTTTATTAAAGTGTATATAATTTAATTTTTTATCTCTCCAATCCATCCTCTGCACCAGTGCTTCTTAAACTATATGGTGCATCTGAATTCCCTGGGATTCTTCTTAAAATGCACATCCTGATTCAGTAGTTCTGGGAGGGGCCCAAGATTCTGCATTTCTAACAAGCTCCCAGGTGACGCTGATGCTGTTAGTCCTTGGACCATACTCTAAGTAGCAAGGCTAGACTGTTGCTCACTGCCCTTTCAAACATGTGAATCTGACCAGTTACTCCCCTGTATCACACTGTTTATGGTTCCCCAATATTTCATACTTCTGTGCTTTTTAAATATTTCCCCCACTGTTGGAGATCACTCTGCTCCCTCCTGCATCTGCCTGGGAAACATGTTTTTCTCTTTCAAAGCACAGCTGGGTGGCAGCCTCTTCCATGAAGCCTCTTCTGACATTCGCAGCAAGAAATGCGCACCACCTCTTGGTCCTGCTGCTCTCTGTCAGTACATCCATCTCATGACCCTCTGCTGCACTTATCTGTTTATATGACTTTCTCCTTCATTACACTCTGCCAACCAAAATTCCCTAAGCCATATTCTGACGTCAACGCAAATGTCATATTCTCAGAGTTTCCCTCACCTCTCCAAGAAGGCCTCCCACCCCTGCCTGTCATTCTCTATTACCCTATCCTGCCTGTTTCTTTCAGAATGCCCTTCACAATCCGTGATTATCTGATTTTAGTTTTTGGTAGAAGCCATGTTATTTAACGCAATTGAGACCGGTAGTTGGTAAGTCAGTTAAAAATTAGATGACAAAATTAGGGAGTCATAACAAGTGATATATACTATGTATATTAACTATTTTTGTAAAAATATAAATAAATGCTCATTCTTTTTGCTTATGTTTTTTTTTGTTTTTTGTTGTTTTTTTTTTTTTTGAGACAGAGTCTCGCTCTGTCGCCCAGGCTGGAGTGCAGTGGCGTGATCTCGGCTCACTGCAAGCTCCGCCTCCTGGGTTCACGCCATTCTCCTGCCTCAGCCTCTCCGAGTAGCTGGGACTACAGGCGCCCGCCACCACGCCCGGCTAATTTTTTTGTATTTTTAGTAGAGACGGGGTTTCACCGTGGTCTGGATCTCCTGACCTGGTGATCCACCCGCCTCGGCCTCCCAAAGTGCTGGGATTACAAGCGTGAGCCACCGCGCCCGGCACTTTGCCTATGTTTTAACCTAGGCCATCATCCTGAATATGTTGATTGGAATTCAGCATCATCTTTCCCGCATAAACTATAGCCATAAGGCATCATCTACAATTTCTGGTTTCATTTTCTTTAAAGTGGAGCATGAACGTAAGGAGATGTGCAAAGCAAAATTTCAAAAATTGTTCTTATCCTTTAATATTAGGTCATGCCCATGCCTAATTTAACAGCATTATTTAAAAGCAATCCACTATTATCAAATCTTCTGAGGCATGTAATTTAGTTGTTTCTTTAAAAACAAACATTTCATTTTGCAGTAATTTTAGATTTACAGATAAATTGCAAAGATAGTACAGAGAGTCCCTGAATACCCATCACCTAATCCTCCCAATTATTAACATCTACATTACTCTGGTACATTTGTCAAAACTAAGAAACCAACAATGGCACATTATCATTAACTAAACTCTAGACTTCATTAGTATTTTATCACCTTTTTTTTTCTTTTGTTTTTTCTCTTTTTCTGAGATGGAATCTCACTCTGTTGCCAGGCTGGAGTGCAGTGGTGTGATCTCAGCTCACTGCAATTTCCGCCTCCCTGGTTCAAGCGATACTCCTGCCTCAGCCTCCCAAGTAGCTGGGATTACAGGTGCCTACCACCACGCTCAGCTAATTTTTGTATTTTTAGTAGAGATGGGGTTTCATCATGTTGACCAGGCTGGTCCCACACTCCTGACCTCAGGTGATCTGCCTGCCTCGGCCTCCCAAAGTGCTGGGACCACGGGTGTGAGCCACCATGCCCAGCCTTTGCCACATTTGTCATTGTTATCTGTCTGCCTCAGGATCCAATCCAAGGTTTCTCCTTGCATGTAGTTGTCATATCTGCCCAGTCTCCTCTGGTCTGTGACAGTTTCTCAGTCTTTCCTTGTTTTTCATGAACTTGATAGTCTTGAGACATCCTGGCCAGGTATCCTGTAGACTGTCTCCCAGTATAGGTTTATCTGAAATTTTTTCCAGATTAGGCTGGAGTTATGGGCTTGGGGACAGAATAAAATATAGGTGAAGTGCCCTTCTCAGCCACCTAGTATATACTTGCATTACTGTTGATACAAACAGTAATGAAACAGTTTTTATAAAAAATAATGCTCATCCTTTTATCACTCACATTTTATTGGTTTACATACTATTTCACTGAATAATGCAATCAGAAATAGAAATACAAATGCCATACACAGGACTAGGGACAAACACAACTGGCTCTTGGTCAGTGTGAGTCTCGCCTTGGCGAGGGGCTCCAACATAGGAGCATCCATTGCTGGGTTTTATGATGGCGTGGGAAGCACTGGCTACTTCAATACTATAAGTTCATTAAGAAGTGAAATGAGGCCGGGCGCGGTGGGTCACGCCTGTAATCCCAGCTAAGTGGGGCAGATCACCTGAGGTCAGGAGTTTGAGACCAGCTTGGCCAACATGGCGAAACCTCATCTCTACTAAAAATACAAAAATTGGCTAGACATGGTGGCTGGCGCTTGTAATCCCAGCTACTTGGGAGGCTGAAGCAGGAGAATCACTTGAAGCCAGGAGGCAGAGGTTGCAGTGAGCCAAGGTCGCACCATTGCACTCCAGCCTGGCCGACGAGATTGAAACTCCTTCTAAAAACAAAACAAAACAAAACAAAATGCCAAATGAGGATTAACCATTTATATTACAGATTGAGAGTTAGTTAGTTTGTTTGTTTATTTATTTATTTATTTTTGAGACAGAGTCTCGCTCTGTCTCCCAGGCTGGAATACAATAGCACTATCTCGGCTCACTACAACCTCTACCTCCCGGGTTCAAGTGATTCTTGTGCCTCAGCCTCCCAAGCAGCTGGGATTACAGGCGCCCGCCACCAAACCCGGCTAATTTTTGTATTTTTAGTAGAGACGGGGGTTTGCCATGTTGGCCAGGCTGGTCTCAAACTCCTGACCTCAGGTGATCTGCCCGCCTTGGCCTCCCAAAGTGCTGGGATTACAGGCATAAGCCACCGCGCCCAGCCGAGATTGAGAGTTTAAATCTCTCCCTCTGGTAAGTGGAGGTGTGTGGAGAGATTCTATTTTATTGGTTATTGTCTTTCCCTCCTCCCTGTGGCCCAGCACTCAGTACAGTGCTTGGCACACAGTGGGAACTCATTACGTATCTCCTGAATGAATAAACAGAGGAAACTTTAGGTATGTGTCAATCAGGGTCCAATAAGGAGATAGAAAATGCAACAGTTGGCCCATTGCTGTGGCTCACCCTTGTAATCCCAGCACTTTGGGAGGCGGAGGAGGGCAGATCAGTTGTGGTCAGGAGTTGGAGACCAGTCTGGCCAACATGGTGAAAACCCATCTCTACTAAAAATAAATATATGCAAAAATTAGCCAGGCATGGTGGGCACCTGTAGTCCCAGCTACTCGGGAGGGTGAGGCAGGAGAATAGCTTGAACCTGGGAGGTGGAGGTTGCAGTGAGCCAAGATAGCACCACTGCACTCCAGTCTGGGTGACGGAGAGACTCCATCTCAAAAAAAAAAAAAAAAAAAAGCATGAGTTGTTTGAATAGAGAGGATTTAATTGTTAACTAAGTATAAATTTGCTGATAACATAAAATGCGCTAGATAACATAAATGGCAAAAAGATAACGCAAAACTACCCTGGAGGTAGAAACTAGAGGAAGCAGTGGGACTTGGGGAATGAAAGGAAGAGGCTCAAACTATTAAAGCTTAAATGTTTAGAGGGAGAGCCGTGCGGAGCTGAGCACGAGATTCTCAAGGAGGGCTACTGTACACTCCAGCTGAGGTCTGCAAGGGGCTGTGAGGAGACCCGTTCTACAAGCTTTGAAAATACTGCAGACTGGATTCAGTGGTGGACTCGGGAAGGAACTGGTGCTACTGCTGAGCATGAAGTGGTTAATGCTCATTTCACTTCTTTTTTTTTTTTTTTTTTAACCATTGGATTTTTTTTTTTCTTTCTTTTTTTTTTATTATACTTTAGGGTTTTAGGGTACATGTGCACAATGTGCAGGTTTGTTACATATGTATCCATGTGCCATGTTGATTTCCTGCACCCATTATCTCGTCATTTAGCATTAGATGTATCTCCTAATGCTGTCCCTCCCCCCTCCCCCCACCCCACAACAGTCCCCGGAGTGTGAAGTTCCCCTTCCTGTGTCCATGAGTTCTCATTGTTCAATTCCCACCTATGAGTGAGAACATGTGGTGTTTGGTTTTTTGTCCTTGCGATAGTTTACTGAGAATGATGTTTTCCAGTTTCATCCATGTCCCTACAAAGGACACGAACTCATCATTTTTTATGGCTGCATAGTATTCCATGGTGTATATGTGCCACAGTTTCTTAATCCAGTCTATCGTTGTTGGACATTTGGGTTGGTTCCAACTCTCTGCTATTGTGAATAGTGCTGCAATAAACATACGTGTGCATGTGTCTTTATAGCAGCATGATTTATAGTCCTTTGGGTATATACCCAGTAATGGGATGGCTGGGTCAAATGGTATTTCTAGTTCGAGATCCCTGAGGAATCGCCACACTGACTTCCACAATGGTTGAACTAGTTTACAGTCCCACCAACAGTGTAAAAGTGTTCCTATTTCTCCACATCCTCTCCAGCACCTATTGTTTCCTGATTTTTTAATGATGGCCATTCTAACTGGTGTGAGATGGTATCTCACCGTGGTTTTGATTTGCATTTCTCTGATGGCCAGTGATGATGAGCATTTCTTCATGTGTTTTTTGGCTGCATAAATGTCTTCTTTTGAGAAGTGTCTGTTCATGTCCTCTGCCCACTTTTTGATGGGATTGTTTGTTTTTTTCTTGTAAATACCATTCAGGACATAGGCGTGGGCAAGGACTTCATGTCTAAAACACCAAAAGCAATGGCAACAAAAGCAAAAATCGACAAATGGGATCTCATTAAACTAAAGAGCTTCTGCACAGCAAAAGAAACTATCATCAGAGTGAACAGGCAACCTACAGAATGGGAAAAAATTTTTGCAACCTACTCATCTGACAAAGGGCTAATATCCAGAATCTACAATGAACTCATTTCACTTCTTAATGAAGCATTGCCTGGGTGCCATTCACAGGAGCAGAAAGTGGTCAGGAAAGAAGAGGGGCTTCCTCCTCCTCCAGCTGTGCAATCTCTCTCTTGCATCCCCCCATGGGAAGATGGGAAGAGCTTCAGAGGGAGCCAGCTCCAAAGCGAAAATGTGGTTTGCAGAGGCCCAGCCCCCGAATCACAAAGCAGAGTTCAGAAGGGTGGGGCAGGGGCAAGGTTGAAGTTGAAAAATATAGCTTATTGACTGGCCCAGGCACAACTGAGGTCACAGTCATTGTTAATGCAGTATTTCACTACCTCATTATCCCCTTCAGCCTAAGCTGAACCTTTACTGCACTACTGCAGGGCCTTCGCCTCCATTTCTGGGCTCCATTTTTTTCTGGTGTCTTGGGGAGGCCCCAGATGTGTCTCAGCTATAGTAGGAATGTCTCTGGAGTACAGTTTTCAGCACTGTCCTTGTCTCCAGGCCAGTAACGAGGGCTGTCTGATGACCCTGGCCAGTAGGGCTCATCTTACTCCATCCATTAGGGAGCAGTTCTCTCATCTCTAGGTTCCGTCCTTAAATGTGGCCATACTCAAAGTTATTTGGACCCAAGGTGTAACATGGTTAACCAGACAATTCTTTTAATTTCACATAAGGTCCTTTCCTCCCCAGACCATTGACATGCTTCCATTTTTTTGGCCAGGTCAGGGGTGAGTTCAAGGGCAGGAGACTTCAAATTTAACATTTGTGACAACAGTCACACATGGAACAGGCCTAAGCTGCACCTTTACTGTCTATCTCAATCCTAGAAGCCCATTCAAACTATGGATCTTGGCTGGGTGTAGTGGCTCATGCCTGTAATCCCAGAACTTTGGGAGGCCAAGAAGGGCAGATCATTTGAAGTCAGGAGTTCAAGACCAGCCTGGCCAAACCCATCTCTACTAAAAAAAAAAAAAATTAGCCCGGTATGGTGGCACATGCCTGTAATCCCAGCTACTCAGGAGGCTGAGGCAGGAGAATCACATGAACCGGGGAGGCAAAGGTTGCAGTGAGCTGAGATGGCGCCATTGCACTCCAGCCTTGGCAACAAGAGTGAAACTCCATCTCGAAATAAATAAATAAATGAATAAAATAATAACAAAAAACAAACTATGGATCTATGAGTATCTATTTTGACAATAAAATAAAACACAAGTTCATGCATTTATAAACAGATAGCAAAGTGAAACCAAACACTTTAATATAAAAATATATTAAATATTTGGTTTAATATGTACTTTTAAATGTACACAATTTTTTTTTTTTTGAGACAGAGTCTCACTCTGTTGCCCAGGCTGGAGTGCAGTGGCTGTGATCTCGGCTCACTGCAACCTCTGCCTTCCCAGGTTCAAGCAATTCTCCTGCCTCAGCTTCCTGAGTAGCTGGGATCACAGACGTGCACCACCACACCCGGCTAATTTTTGTATTTTTAGTAGAGATGGGATTTCACCATGTTGGCCAGGCTGGTCTTGAACTCCCGACCTCAGGTGATCCACCTTCCTCGGCCTTCCAAAGTGCTGGGATTACAGGCATGAACCACTGTGCCTGGCCCACAAATTTTTAAAATATAATATTTTGCAAATTTTTTTGAGGAGATTTTTCTTCATGGGCTGGAATGATTGAGGCTTCCTAAAACATTAGTCCAGTAGAGGTTGGACTGAAGATGTCTTCCTTTCCTGGTAAAACTCAGCAAATATAGATGTTCTTCACTGCAGCAAGGACTTTCAAATTGAACTAGAAATTAAGATCATCTTTCTCAAAGAAAAGAAAAAAAAGATACTGCAATGCATCAAGCACCAAAGCTTCCAAATGGTTTGGATGGCAAATGCTGAGAGAAGAGATGGGAGGAGAATAGTAGTTCCAGGATAACATCACTCATTTCTTGCTAGGTATTTCATCAAGGTTAACTGCCTTAATGCTATTTGCTAATCTTAACTAATTTTGAGAGGAAAAATCTTCTATGTCCCTATATTAGCATCTGTAGCTTACCCCCAAATTCTGATATGATAACAACCAGCTCATTCCTATGGAGATCAAATCATTCACTGCCTAGGATATAAACATTTTACTGAGGCTGTTCTTAAGCATTTCAAAGTGAAAAAAAAAATAATCCAAATAGGGAAGGCACAGAAGATTTTTACGGCAGTGAAACTATTCTGTATGATACTGTAATTATGGATACATGTCATTATACATTTGTCCAAATCTTTAGAATATACAACACCAAGAGTGAACCCTAATGTAAACTATGGACTTTGGGTGATAACGTGTCAATATAGTTTCATTGATTGTAAAAAATATATCCTCTGGTGTGGGATTTTCATAGTGAGGCAGGCTGTGTACAGTGGCAAGGGGCATACAGAAACTCTGTACCCTCCTCAAAATTTTGCCATGAGGGAACTAAGCTATGAGGACACAAAGGCATAAGAATATACAATGGACTTTGAGGACTCAGGGGAAAGGGTGGGAGGCAGGTAAGGGATAAAAGACTACACTTTGGGTACGGTGTATGCTGCTCAGCTGATGGGTGCACCAAAATCTCAGAAATCACCACTAAAGAACCTATTCATGTACAAAAATAAATGAAAAAAATTTTTCTGTGAACCTAAAACTGCTCTAAAAATATAATAAAGTCCATTAAGAAAAAGAAAAAGAACCTTTAGTAATGCCTTTGCTAACATTATTGCTTGGTTTAAAGGAATCTACCATGATGATTTTTTTCTCCTAGAGAACTCCATGGTATCCCTTTCAATTTAGTATTTATTGTTCACTTCCACTCTTTCAAGCCAAATTCACCATACCTAGGAAGGGGTGGTGAGGGTTATGTATGTGGGAGTGGTGGTCATCAGACATACATGGGCCTCAGTTCTGATCATCCAGGAACCTGCATGTCTTAGTCCCTTCAGGCTTGTACAACAAAAATATCATCAATGGGGTGGCTTAAACAATAAACATGTATTTCTCACAGTTCTGGAGGTTGGGAGGTCCAAGATCAAGGTGCTAGTAGGTTTGTCATCTGGTGAGGGCCCATTTCTGGTTCATAGATGGCCTCTTTCTCCCCATGCCCTCACATGGCAGAAAGAGAACAACAGAGGTCTCTGGGGTCTCTTTTATAAGGCACTAATACCATTAATAAGGGTTAGGCCCTCATGACTTAATCACCTCCCAAAGTCCCCACCTCCTAATACCATCACCTTGGGGGTTGGGATGTCAACATATGAATTTGAGGAGGACGCAAACATTCACTCACCGTAGACATAGGCCCTTCACTGGCAGGGACCGAGTCTGATTTGCCTTGGCCCTCCCCACACCTAAGGTGGTACATGGCACACATTATTTGCTTCATAAATGTTTACTGAGTGAATAAATGATTGAAGAAATGAGAAAAACAAATGGAGATTCAAGAGGGGACGCATTTATGGAGAAAAGATTTGAAGAAAAAAGAACAGAGAGATGGCAAAGCTTGTATTTTTAGTATCCCTTCATCTGTTCCTTGGCAACTCCTATGTGAAAAGTGGCAGAGGCAGAGTCAGGAAGCCTCGCTCCAGGTTTAGAAAACATTGTCAGGGTGGCAGAAAAATCTAGTCCATTCCTTCCTGCTGACCCAACTCAGTCAACAGTTCCTTGCTTGGGAACATGAGGTTCAGATGCTGACATTTTTAAACATCTGTGGCTTAAATAACTCCAAGAATTTCAGTATCCAGAAATAAAGGGAAGAGAAAAACTGGGTATGAGACTGGGTAAGTCAGATACAGCCACAGAAACGCACGGGGGAAGACCACGCGTGGAAGCGGGGTTTTGCGATGTGGAATGATGAACACCGGTGAGTTCAGACTAATTTCGACCTTCACCCTTGCCTTTCACCCTGGCCATGGAGTCTCACCAGAGCAGGAGTCATTAACAGGGTCCCTATGGTGGGGTCCAAACCACAGGCAAAAAAAAAAAAAAAAAGAAAAAAGAAAAATCTGTGTTTTTATTTTTAATTTGAATTAGTTGCCAAGATTTAGAAATTAGGAAATTTCACATCAAATCTGGATTTCCGGCTTCTTGTGAAAAAGCAGAAGATTTGGGAACAGCTGGCCTGTGTTTCCTCATAACCACAACGGGCTGGGGGCAGTGAGGCAGAGGAAGGCGTTTTCTCTGCCTAACTGGCTTCACTCCTTAACCCATGCTCCTGGACCTGCAGACACCGGTATTGGCAACCCCTGTGTCTCTGGACACTACCCTGAAGAGGCCTTCAAGGAAATGAAGCTGACTGTGATGAATGACTTCTGCAATATATTTCTGGGAGGATGAAATTACACTAACAAGCCATTCTGTTGAGTAGAAACCGAAGCTTCCTGGAGCTTCTCAATGATAAGCTCAAACAGTGAATGTCACAATACTATAATTGTCTTGGGTGATGTAAAGATACAAGGCCAGTTATACATAAGACCAATTGTTCCTCTCTTTGCCCTGATCTGTTTGGCCCATTCTATATCATGTATATATCTGGGTCACGTGTCCAAATGAAGGTACGTTTTATCCACATTTATAAATGATTGTGAGTTTACCAAAACTCAAATTAAGAAAATGTTGCTGTGAGAAATGGTCTAAAAAATTGGCTGAATTATGAAATTTGTACTTATTTGAAATACCATTTCCTACTGACATTTCCCTTCCGGCTGCCTTGGCATTAATGTAAGAATTATTTATGACTCAGCATTTCCCCACAACAGCTGCCCACAGGACAGAGCATGAACTGAAGAACAGAAAAGAACCATGCTGACTTTACTGTTTGAGCTCCAGCCCTCCTGGCTGAGGGGAGGCAGTCTGCTCCCAGGGGGTAGGGCAAGGAACAGGAGTCACTGGTGCTGACTGGGGTTCAAATCCTGACTCTGGGATGTATCAGGTATAGAGCCTTGAAACAATTGTCTGTATCAGGGATTGGCAAATAATTTCTTTTTCTCTTTTTCTTTCTTTCTTTTTCTTTCTTTCTTTCTTTCTTTCTTTCTTTCTTTCTTTCTTTCTCTCTCTTTTCTTCTTTCTTTTTTTTTTTTGAGACAGGGTCACGCTCTGTAGCTCAGGCTGGAGTGCAGTGGCGTGATCATGGCTCACTGCAGTCTCAGCCTCCTAGTTTCAAGTGATCCTCCTGCCTTAGTCTCCTAAGTAACCGGGACTACAGGTGCATGCCAGCATGCCTAATTTTTTTTTTGGTTGGGGGAGGGTCATGGGTATTTCTTTGTAGAGATGGGGTTTCGCCATGTTGCCCAGGCTGATCTCAAACTCCTGGGCTCAAATGATCTGCCAATCTTGACCTCCCAAAGTGCTGGGATTACAGGTGAGCTACCATGCCTAGCCTTGGCAAACAATGTCTGTGAAGAGCCAGCTACTGAATATTTTTGGCCTTGCTCACCATATAGCCTCTGTTGTAACTACTCAACTCTGCAACTGGTGTAGTACAAAAATAGCCAATGGGCTGCTAGGGCTGCCATAACAAAGAACCACAGACTAGGTGCCGTAAGCAACAGAAATGTATTTCCTCACAGTTCTGGATGCTGGAAGTCCAAGAACAAGGTATTGGTAAGGTTGGTTTCTCCTAAGGCCTCTCCTTGGCTTGCAGATGGCCATCTTCTCCCTGTGTCTTCACATGGTCTGCCTTCTGTGTCTGTCTGCCCTAATCGCCCCCTCTTTAGGAGGATTAGGGCCCACCTTAATGACCACATTTTAACTTATTCACCTCTCTAAAGACCCTATCTCTATCTCCAGATACAGTCACATTCTAAGGCAGGAGTTAGGACTTCAGCATATTAGTTTGGGAGGGATACTATAGTTAATAATAATATTGTATTGTGGCCGGGCACAGTGGCTCACACCTATAATCCTAGCACTTTGGGAGGCTCAGACAGGAGGATTGCTTGAAGCCAGAAGTTCGAGACCAGCCTAGGCAACATTGTGAGATTCTTGTCTCTACAAAAGATATAACATAAATTTAAAAAGAAATTAGCCAGGTGTGGTGGCACATAACTGTAGTCCTGGCTACTCAGGACACTGAGGCTAGAGGATCGTTTGAGGCCAGGAGTTTGAAGCGGCAGTGTGAGCCATGACTGTCACTGCACTCCAGCCTGGGCAACAGAGTGAGACCCTGTCTCTAATAATAATAATAATAATAATAATAATAATAATAATAATAATAATGTATTGTATACTGGAAATTTGCTAAGAGAGCAGTTGTTAGGTACTTCTACCACACACAAAAAGGTGGCTATATGAGATGAGGAAATGTGTTCGTTTGACTGTAGAAGTCATTTCACTATAGGAACATTTATTCTTTTTTCTCTCTCTTTTGGCCTGATTAAAGTTTTTAAAAAAGGAAATCATTTTCCTATGTTTATGTATATCAAAACATCATGTTATATACCTTAAATAATACAATTAAAAAAATTGAGTCTCGAGGAGGAGGATAAAATTCAGCCCATAATATGTATGTAAGTGAATGGGTATGGCTGTGTTGCAGTGAAATCTCCTTTACAAAAGCAGGCCCTTGCAAAATAAATAAATGCATCATAAATAAATAAATAGGCCTCCAGCCAGATTTGGTGTGTGGGTCCTGGTTTGCAGACCACTGGGTGATACCATCTCCATTCCCTCTCTTCCCACCCTTTCTCGTCTGCCTGTCATCAGACTCTTGCTCACATCATGCCACCTAAGGACCTCTCCCTAAGGTCACCTATGGCCTCCTTGTCACCTGTTCATCTCTGCGTCCTCCTATCTCTGGCCCCCCAGCAGTGTTGGCTCTGCACACGTGATTCCTTTGAGAGCCTTTCTCCCCTGGGTTTCACGTGGCCACAATTCCTGTATTCCCTCCTGCCTCTCTGGCCAGCTCATTCCCGGGCATCTTGGCTGGCAACTCCTCCCCTTCCCAGCCACTACGTGTTAGACTTCCTTAAAGCTCAGGGCTGGACTCCCTTCTTTTCTTGCTGTATCATTTTTTCCAAGATGATCTCATCAACACCTACAATTTCAATTACTCTCTGTAAGCCAATGACTTCCAAATATATAGTTCCAGCCCGTACCTCTCCTCTGAGCTCCTGCCCATGAATCTAATCGCCGCCTTCCCATTTCCTCTTGTCAGTGTCTCCGTAACGTCTGTGTTGTGTGTCCTGGCTGCTTATGATTTGCTTTTCTTTGACAACTATAATCTCCAGGGTAAGTTTAGTTCCATTCTAAAACCATTTCCTCAGGCCAATCTTCCCTGACCTGCCCTCCCCGCCCCACAGTCTATGCCAGACCCTCTTTCACTTGCTCTCCAAGCACACTGAATATTTCTTCTGTATTCTTCAGAAATCCTGGTCTCTTACACCTCTTGGGTTCATTGTTCTCTGGTGGACAGTAAATCCCACAGGGCTAAGTCTACTGCCTTTCTCTTAGTATCGGAGCACTTAGCCCAGAGCCTGGCACATACGAGGGCCTGAGTAAATGCATATGGGATGATTGAAAAACTTTAAGTAAACTAATCAAACCCTCTGAGATACTGAGAATTGTTTGATTTTAGTTCAGAGTATTTTGTATTGGGCTGTGCTTGTTTAAGTTGTAACCCTCAAGATGGTCTTCTCTGTTTATGTGTATATATTTGCCATCCCTTCTGTTTTCCTAAATTCTACCTAGGTAGAAAACTGAGATGGTTTTAAGAATGAAACACACTCTATTCTACATTTCTTTAGCTCTTGCATTTGACAAAAGGGATCAAGTTCTAGAGGATAGACCTTCTAGAGGCAGTAAATGCTCAACTATTTACTAAGTGTGTGACCTTGAGGAAGTTATGTCACCTCCTTTGTTACTCCCTGGGTTCTTCATCTGTAGAATGATGCCACTAACACCTACCTGTGTCACATGTATAGCGTATGCACAGGGTCTGACACGGTGCCTGGCAATAGTAGAGTTCCCCTATTTGTTTAACAGATTTTTTTTTTTGTGCACTCAGAAATGGGACAGGTACTATTTTGGCACTGAGGATACAGCAGTAAATGAATCAGACAGATCCTGTGCTCAGGGGGCTCACATTCCAGGGCAGGGGGGAGGTAAGTGTTGGTGGGGAAAAAGACAGGAAAGATAAAGCCAGATAAGAGCATAAAGGTGAATGGGGTAGAAGTGACAGTGTTTTAGCTGTGGGGATCAGAGAAGACTCCCATAAGGCGAATAGGAGTAGGAGTCAAAGATATTCATTCCTCTATTCCTTTGCTCCTCTGCAGGGAGAAATCCTACTTCCCGTGGTTACTAGGGAGAATGCCTAACTCTAACTCATTTCTGTCTGGGTGGGAGCAATGCCAACAGAAATAAGAGGTGGGTTTCAGGGGGCTCTGGCCTTGATAGGCATATGTCATCCCACCCGGGGAGTCCAATGTAAGGTCTTGTTGGTTTCTTTATTCCATAATAGTTGATATGCAAACTAGATTAGGCACTGAGAAATGCTTCTGTGTGGCCGGGCGCGGTGGCTCATGCCTGTAATTCCAGCACTTTGGGAGGCTGAGGTAGGCAGATCCCTTGAAGTCAGGAGTTCGAGACCAGACTGGCCAACATGGCAAAACCCTGTCTCTACTAAAAATACAAAATTAGCTGGACATGGTGGCACACACCTGTAATCCCAGCTACTAGAGAGGATGAGGCATGAGAATCTCTTGAACTCGGGGGGCAGACGTTTCAGTGAGCCAAGATGGTGCCACTGCATGAGAGCCTGGGTGACAGAGCAAGACTCCGTCTCAAAAAAAAAAAAAAGGAAAAAAAGAAATGCTTCTGTGTAATGGAACTTCTGTTTGGGGAGCAATAGGTAAAAATAAAACCCTGGGAAATCCCCAGGTCTCTCTCAATGGATTTGAGGTAAGAGTTGGCAGGTTGGTTTCGCCTCTGCTTGCCTGTGGGCAGAAAACCAAATGAATCAAAAGGCAGCCAGAATAGAATAACTAACACCTTAAGACGACACCAGGAAACCTTGAGGGTTACGCAGGCCCTCGGGATCTAAGCAGACAGTATGACTAATTTGTCTGTGCCCTAGACTTAGCTGCCTGTCTTCCCACACTTGTGGCTCTCTTGAAAGAGCAGGAAGGGCTGCGTTGAGTTGTTGCCCTGCAAGGTTGGACTTGAATAAAATTCAAAACACTTCACATCTTTGGGACTTAATTTTTCTGAAGTAAGCTCCATACACTTTCTCTTGTATAGTCAATGGGAGGGAATAAGGAAGAAAGAGACATATCTCCCTCCAATAACCCAGACACATTGCGTAGCATTAATAGACCCAAACAAAAGGATTCCCCTTCTTTCTCCAGAACCCCTCTTCAGCTGCACAGCTTTTAGCCACGAGAAGGTGAGTCTCTGTTGTGGAGAGAGACACATTTGGCTGACTAGGGGTACCGAGAATTGTCAACCTATAAATAAAGCATTCGGTCGGAAATTGTTAAACTCAGAAAAGCAGCTGAGAAATTAGTAAGGGTGTTACTACGTTAAGATTTAAAGAGCTGGCCAGGCACGGTGGCTCACACCTGTAATCCCAGCACTTTGGGAGGCCAAGGCGGGTGGATCACCTGAGGTCAGGAGTTCGAGACCAGCCTGCCCAATGTAGTGAAACCCCGTCTCTACTAAAAATACAAAAATTAGCCAAGTGTGGTGGCACATGCCTGTAATCCCAACTATTCGGGAGACTGAAGCAGGAGAATTGCTTGAACCTGGGAAGCAGAGGTTGCAGTGAGCTGAGATTGTGCCACTGCACTCCAGCCTGGGTGACACAGCAAGAGTCCACCTCAAAAAAAAAAAAGAAAAAAAAATTAAAGAGCAAAGCAAGGTATGTGCCTGTAATGCCAGCTACTCTGGAGGCTGACATGGGAGGATGGTTTGAGCCCAAGAGTTTGAGACCAGCCTGGGCAATATAGCAAGACCCCATCTCTAAAACAAAATTAAATTTGAATTTAAAAATATTTATGGAGCTGAGGGTTTTTAGAAGCATTTTACCAACTTACAAATTCTTACAATTTAGCAGCTCCAACACAGGCAGAGGGCAGATGCACAAGAATCGCTGCTACTCACGAGGCTGAGGAAAATTCCAACACTGGTATGCATCTGTTCCTAAGGCCAATCCCTTAGCAAGGAAATCAGACACTTCTTTCAGATGCCTGAAAGTATCAAACACAAATATTTATGCGTCCAGGTATTAAAATTCATCAAAGGACCTTTCAAGTCGTTACACCAGCTGCTGTTGTTCCATTCAACTCTAAGTTTCAGGAGCTTAACAAGTGTGTCCCAGACCCAGCCAATTCCCTAGACCACCCAATGTACCCCCAATGGCCAAATGTCCCCTCTTGGGGTGTGGCCAGTGAGATTCTCAACTAACTTTTCTTCTATGTCTTAATAACACAAGACCTTCTATCCCTCCTTTTTTTTTTTTTATTTTGAGATGGATCTCACTCTGTCGCCCAGGCTGGAATGCAGTGGTGTGATCTCGGCTCACTGCAACCTCTGCCTCCCAGGTTCAAGCCAGTCTCCTGTCTCAGCCTCCCGAGTAGCTGGGATTACAGGTGTGCACCACCATGCCTGGCTAATATTTGTATTTTTAGTAGAGATGGGGTTTCACCATGTTGGCCAGACTGGTCTCGAACTCCTGACCTTAGTTGATCTGCCTGCTTCAACCTCCCAAAGTGCTGGGATTACAGGTGTGAGCCACCGTGCCTGGCTGTATTCTTCCATTTTTAAGATTTGAGGCCCTTCTCCTAATTTCAAAGGGAAATGACTAAGAGGTATAACTCAGGAAAGATGAGTTGAATGTTAAGGGACAACAAACGTCAGACTCCAGAGTATCCACAATGCTTCCAGACTGATTATAAGTCCAGTCACATTTCTGTTAGAGTGATCTAACAAAAAGCCAACAAATTATCTAGTCTAGAATCAGGGCTTCAACTGGACAGACCATTCAATACATTCAATATATGTGTGTGTGTGTGTGTGTGTGTATATATATGTGTGTGTGTGTGTGTGTGTGTGTGTGTGTGTGTGTGTGTGTGCTTTCTTTCTCTTTTTTTTTTTTTTTCCTTTTTTGAGACAGAGTCTCACTCTGTCACCCAGGCTGGAGTGCAATGTCACGATCTCGACTCACTGCAACCTCCGCCTCCTGGGTTCAAGCGATTCTCCTGCCTCAGCCTCCCGAGTACCTGGAATTACAGGCATGCGCCACCAAGTCCGGCTCATTGCCTGGCTAATTTTGTATTTTTAATAGGGACAGGGTTTTGCCATGTTGGCCAGGCTTGTCTCGAACTCCTGACCTCAAGTCATCCTCCCGCCTCATCCTCCTAACGTGCTGAGATTACAGGTGTGAGCCACCATGCCCGGCCACATTGAGTGTATTTTAATTTTTATTTAATATATTGCTTTTCAGAACTTACCTAGATTTAGAAATTTTAAAAAGATGCTCTCAAAAGGCATATGAAGACTATCTCTGCTAATTTATACAGAGACAGTCTCTGGAAAGATGTAAACCACCAGTACCCAGGGTTGTCTCTGTTGAGAGGAACTGGGTGCCTGAGGAATAGAGGGGAAGAGAGTATGGAGTTTTTTTCCATTTGTATGAACCTTTTGACTTTTGTACTGTGTGTATGTATTACCTACTCAAAAATAAGTAATTTTTTTTTTTTTTTTTGAGATGGAGTCTGGCTCTGTTGCCCAGGCTGGAGTGCAGTGGCATGATCTTGGCTCACTGCAACCTCCACCTCCTGGGTTAAAGAGATTCTCCTACCTCAGCCTCCCAAGTAGCTGGGATTACAGGAGTGTGCCACCACCATGCCCAGCTAATTTTTGTATTTTTAGTAGAGATGGGGTTTCACCACGTTGGCCAGGCTGGTCTTGAACTCCTGACCTCTGGTCATCCACCTGCCTCAGCCCCCCAAAGTGCTGGGATTACAGGCTTGAACCACCATGCCTGGCAAAAATAGGCAATTTTTAAATTATATGTGAAGAAAAATCTGTAAATGTTTTTGTCATAACCCTCCACCCCTAACCCACCACCACCATTTTTTTCCTATAAAATTTTTTTCAAGGCCTGAGGAAAATGATGAATTAAACTTTTCCTGACAGGAAAGACAACGTCTGAAAATTCTGCCTGATGGATAGAGAGAAGCATCCTGGCAAGAGACACAGAGCTGACAGACGAAGAGATGTCACGTCTGACAGAATTGGGACTATTCACCCAAAGTGAGACAAAGTGAAATGCCAAGCACATTGGGAATCTCTTCCTTCTTACTGTCAACGGATTCACCTAATCAAAGCACCTTTTAGTCACTGCATCCAATTTCCATCCTCATCCAACACATGGTGGGGTCTTTTTCTCGTTTCTTCTGAATTGACACACACAAAACCCAAGAGTCCCACTTTTGGCGAGGAACGTGTTGCTGTCAGCTTGCATTTGTTACCACACATTGGTTCCCCATGTCCCAATAATGACCCCCTGTAAAGGCCACTGGGCCAGAGAATTGCAAGATCGAGTGAGGCGGCGGGAATTACAGGAAAGGATTAACAGCAGAACAGCCTGTTGCGACAGCGAAAAACCCTGAGGACAGGAGCATGCTCCCATCTGACAGGCGGAAGTGTGCCAGGGTTTATGTATTAGGTCACAGCAAGAAAGCTATTTTTGCTGTGCCCTCTGACCTTCTGTAGAATGTGAGCCCCAAGATGCCTTTGAGACACCCCAGACTTTTGCAGGTGCCCTGACTCAAGAGGGAAGAGCAAATGATGACTAGTGCAGGGTCCTGTAGAGTTTGGGAACCTATCATTCACAGCAGGATGAAAGGATTTTCATGGGTGTTGCCATCTACTGGGTACGTGTGTTGGCGGCGGGGAGCCATGTACTAAGCAGATGCAGCCTTTCTGCTCCTCCTTCCTCAAACTCCAATTTTAAAAATAGCTAGTCCGGGCACAGTGGCTCATGCCTGTAATCCCAGCACTTTGGGAGGCCAAAATGGGAGGATCTCTTGAGCTCAGGAATTTGAGACCAGCCTGGGCAACATAACGAAATCCTGTCTCTACAAAAAATACAAAGATTAGCTGGGCGTGGTTGTGAGCACCTGTAGTCCCAGCTACTTGGGGGACTCAAGTGGAAGGATCATTTGAGCCCAAGAGGTTGAGGCTGCAGTGAGCTGTGACTGCACCACTGCTCTCCAGCCTGGGCAACAGAGTGAGACCCTGTCCCCCCCCAAAAAAAAAAAACAACAACTAATGGCCAAGTAGGCTTTAGAATCCTAAAAAGCTGGCAATGAAAGGAAAGATGGTGCTATTGGCAGAGATTTGAAGTAGCAGTGGTCTCCCACAAAAGTGCTATGATGTACGGAGACTTAGAGGAGTCATAGTGTAACCCTGGCTAAAGAGATTGGGAAGGTTCCATGGAAGAGGGGCTGAGCATTGTTCAATTTGTTGAGTAAACCCAAAAAGCAGTGCACTGAGATCAGGCCAAGTTAGAGACATCTCTGTGGCAAACACTAAACACTTTTATCACCCCCTTACATTTGGTAGAAGATTATTGGAATCACCACTCTCCACAAACAGTCAGAAAAACTGGAACCAGATGGTATCCCTAAAAAATGTGGCCCACAGCCACGAATGTGTGACTTGCATTCTCTTTCAGAATAAGAATAGATGATGTAGATACTGCTGGTTTGGACTGGCTCAGAGAGAAAAGAAACAAATAGATGGGAGTACGTGCCAAGGGTCACTGATGCTTCCAGAGGACAGCGGCCTTGGCTGTCTTACTCAAGGCTGCATTCTTAGCTCCTACAAGACTCATCATGCCTCGCATGTAACAAGTGCACAGCCAGTTTTCCTCCAATGAATGAGGGGCTTTCTCAGAATAAAGTTTTTGTAATCAGAGACCAAGACAGCCACTGATTCTCTGCAGCCTTGAAGTCTGTCTTTTCTGAATATCCAGACAGAGGACAAGTCTTCATTATAACAATCATTAGCCTAGAGTACTGCCCAGTTCTGAACCCAAGGATAAGAATCCCCTCCAAGCTCCTGCCAGGCTGTCTCCACACTCTGACATCACATCCTGCCTCTTTGATTAGGTTTCACAGTGAATTTTGCCCCTCCCAAACACACTTTGTTAATCTTTTTTAGGCCTGGGAATTCAGCCAAAAATTCCTGAAGGATGAATTCCTTTCGCTCGGCCAGGTTGACGTTTGAGCACACATCGCCCTCTTGTGTCTATGACACATTTGGCAACGTAGTTTCCAGCAGCTGCTAATGCACACAGCAAATTGAAGCCTTGTAACATCCCTTAAGCCTGCAGACCTCAGTACAAGGTGGAGGGAGAACGAATGCATCAATTTTCCCAGAATAGTTAAGAACATCCAGAAGAATCCAGAATTTGTGAAGATGGTACTGATAACTACCCAACCCAGAGCTTTGAAAGTAAAAAAAAATGTATAAGGCACCATAAAATTCATATTCAAGAGCTCACAGTTAGAAAATGTTTACCGTCTAAAAGAGCTGGATATTTTTCCATAAACTGAAAGTTGGACTATACAGTAGATGCATGAAGATGTCCTCCTAGCATTTTCATATTCGACCTATTGAGTTTGAATCACCATTCATATCCTCTTCGATGTTGCCCATCCACACACCCACACCCACATAAGCCATGTGTGTAAATATGCCCATCTGCAGGTTTTCTGTTCTCAATGACAATTTCAGACTGCTCGGCTTGCTCCTACACCCAGAGATACAAGAACTTTGGATCTCTGGCCCCCGTCAGTCCTTGCTCCTCCATCCCTGTAAGCAGGTGCAAGGCGTGTTTCTGGCACAGTGCACCAAACTGAATCTGAAGCTCCCACAGTCACTGACCCAAGTGTGGCCTGGATAAGACTGGTGGCCCAAGCCTCTATTATGCTGTTTTTTTGGTTGTTGTTATTTGTTTGTTTGTTTTGAAATGGAGTCTTGCTCTGTCACCCAGGCTGGAGGCCAGTGGCGCAATCTCGGCTCACTGCAGCCTCTGCCTCCAGGGTGCAAGCAATTCTCCTGCCTCAGCCTCCCTAGTAGCTGGGACTACAGGCGCGCGCCACCACACTCGGCTAATTTTTGTATTATTTGTAGAGACGGTGTTTCACCATGTTGGCCAGGATGGTCTTGATCTCCTGACCTCGTGATCCGCCTGCCTTGGCCTCCCGAAGTGCTGGGATTTCAGGTGTGAGCCACCATGCCCGGCCTTATACTGGTTTTTAAAGCAAAGATACTAGAATAAAAGATACTTTCACACTGACACTACAAAAATCGTCCTTTGAACACTTACTTATGTATTGTTCTGGTTTAGGTAGTATAGATAAAGACATCCTTTGCCCAGTGGGAAGGGACTCCCTTCATCTACGTACATTTTATGCCTCTATCTCTCATACAGGTGGACCTTACCTTCCGAAAACTGCCATCAGGGCCTCTGCAGGAGGCCCTGGCTGTGATAAATGTGCATCTGTAGAGTGCACAAGCTGAACATCCTTACCAAGCAGCCCTGACCAATATCTTCCTGCCTAAAGAGGGCCAATGCTGACAGTACGCCTTTAAAACCCCATTTTGGCCATTTCTCAAGAAGTAAGTGAGACTTGTACTTCCCTATCTCCCCTTAAGGGGAGTGCCCAGTGCATTAGTGGTAGAGCTCTCCCTAAGGACTTTTGTGTGCGTCTCCACCCTCTGTTCTTCTAGGTGCATCCTGTTTTTAATGGGGCATAATCCCTTACCTCAAAAGAGCAAAGCTCCACTGGCAAACCTCTAGACCCCGTTAGTGATCAGCAAGTAAGGGGGACATTTGGTGCAGCATCACGTTTCTGACATCCCTTCATGCTTTTTATGTCTGACTCTGTCATCTCTGCAAAAAGAGGCCACTCTTTTTATTTCCTTTTTTTCTTCTAGTTAATTTTTGTTGTTGTTGTTGTTTGGTTTTGTTTTTGTTTTTGTAGGCAGGGCCTAGTGGTCTTCCCAGGCTGGTCTCAAACTGCTGGACTCAAGGGATCTTCCCACCTCAGCCTCCCAAACTGTTGGGATTACAGGCGTGAGCCACTGGGCCCAGTCCTCTTTTTTGTTGTTGTATTTTTTTGAGACGGAGTCTGGCTCTGCCGCCCAGGCTGGAGTGCGGTGGCGCAATCTCAGCTCACTGCAAGCTCCACCTCCCAAGTTCACACCATTCTCCTGCCTCACCCACCGGAGTAGCTGGGACTACAGGCTCCCACCACCACGCCTGGCTAATTTTTTGTATTTTTAGTAGAGACAGGGTTTCACCGTGTTAGCCAGGATGGTCTTGATCTCCTGACCTCGTGATCCACCCGCCTTGGCCTCCCAAAGTGCTGGGAGTATAGAAATGAGCCACTGCGCCCAGCTCCAGCCCTCTTTTTTCTTCTCTTATTCCGATATCACACACCAAAGAACACTCGGTCCAGCAGCAGGAAATAAATCTGACCTTTGCCTCTAAGGTCTTTCTTTGATTGCAGCAGTGTTCATCTTTGTCTAACTGTAGCATAGGAGGAATATGATTTGCTCTGACCTAAATTATTTTCATAAGTTTTTTTCTGATTTCCCATTAAATTGAGGCTAAGGGTAAAGGTCAGGGCCCCCTTGGTTTCTTGGTTTTGGATTGTAAAAGAGATTAGATTAAAAACATAAAATCTCGGCCGGGTGCAGTGACTCACGCCTGTAATCCCAGCACTTTGGGAGGCTGAGGCTGGCGGATCATGAGGTCTGGAGATCAAGACCATCCTGGCTAACACAGTGAAACCCCGTCTCTACTAAAAATACAAAATTTAGCCGGGCGTGCTGGCGGGCGCCTGTAGTCCCAGTACTCGGGAGGCTGAGGCAGGAGAATGGCGTGAACCTGGGAGGCGGAGCCTGCAGTGAGCCGAGATTGCGCCACTGCAATCCAGCCTGGGCGACAGAGTGAGACTCTGTCTCAAAAAACAAAACAAAACAAAAAAACCCATAAAATCTCACTCAGTTGTCTCCAGGCTAGTTCCTACACTGTGGAGCAGCCAACTGGATCAGTGTGATTGGCGTTTCCAAGTGATTCCGAAGACACTTCCCTTTGTCTGGGGCATGAGAATGGGTTCTTCCTGGGTGGAAAGAGAAGTCTAAACATAACCGGCCGTCACTTGCTTCCACTTTAGTCTGGATCCTATCACAACATCAAAACTAAATCCAGTCCAAACTGACCTGCCCTCCACCCCCTTCCTGGGTTTCCTCCCACTACTCTGGCTCACCTCTTTTGACTCCAGAGGCGGCTCCTCCTCCTTGTTCCTTTTCTGGGTCCCAGGGCCGACCTTCCAGCAGCCTATTTGACATCTCCATGTAGATGACTCACAGGTACTTCCAATTCTGTAGATGACTCACAGGTACTTCCAATTCAACCTGACTGAACCTTTTAAAAAATATATTTATTTATTTATTTCTTTATTTTGAGATGGAGTTTTGCTCTTGTCGCCCAGGCTGGAGTGCAGTGGCATGGTCTCAGCTCACCGCAACCTCTGCCTTCCAGGTTCAAGCAATTCTCCCGCCTCAGCCTCCCAAGTAGCTGGGATTACAGGGGCCTGCCACCACGCCCGGCTAATTTTTGTAATTTTAGTAGAGACGGGGTTTCACCATGTTGGCCAGCCTGGTCTCGAACTCCTGACCTCAAGTGATTCACCTGCCTCAGCCTCCCAAAGTGCTGGGATTACAGACGTGAGCCACCGTGCCCGGCCGACCTGATTGAACCTTAAGTTACAACCTTGCTTCAATCCAAACAACCCAGCAACCAAGCTGCTCCTCCAACCACCTGGTCACTCAGACCAGAACCTGGAGCAATTTTTGATTGTTCGCCTCCCTCACCTTCCTTATCCAATCAATTGTTAAGTCCTTTCTAAATATATGTCAAATCCATCACTTCTTTCTGAAACCACCTTTGCAAAATTAAGACTGAGACAGTGAAAGAGATCTAACTTAACCAACTCCATCTTGCTTCTAACCCCCAAGCTGTCCTTGTTCATTCCTGGGCACAGGCTGAACTAACTTTGGGAGAAATTTAGTTTATAGTTTATAGCTTCAACAAAGATGGTAACAGCTCTCTCCCAAAACAGACCTCTTTCTTGTCCGGGGACTAGACTGCCTTTGTAGGACTAACATTAGCCACAAGATTAGAAATTATGGTTTAGGAGTCATGCAGCTGGAGGCTAAACTGCTCCAAGGATCATACTTGAAATATTTTGCAGACCTGCACTTGATGGATCAGCTGGCACCATCCAGATCGATAAACTGGCTCATCTGATCTGGGCCCCCACCTAGGAACTGACTCAGCGCCAAGAAGACAGCTTCGACTCTCTATGATTTCATCCCTGACCAATCAGTACTCTTGGCTCACTGGCTTCCTCCCACCCACCAAGTTATCCTTAAAAATTCGGCTTCCCGAATGCTAGGGGAGACTGATTTGGGTAATAATAAAACCCTAATCTGCTCAGCCGGCTTTGCGTGAGTTAGTCTTTATCTATGGCAATTCACCTGTCTTGATGCATTAGCTCTATCTAGGCAGCGGGCAAAGTAAACCCTGTGGGTGGTTTACATTTCCACCTCCATTGCCACATCTAGATCCAGCATCACCACCCCTCCGCCTATTACAGCAGCTTCCTCCCTGGTCTTCCCGTCTTCATGTTCATCCTTTTCCAACCCCTTCCACACTGCAGCAAAGGAAACCCTCACTCTCCCACTTAAAGCATAGTCACTCAATCCAGGGGCAAGTCCAGGGTTACTTGCAAGTCTTACATTGCTGGGCAAGACCTGCCTCCCTCATTCCCAAAGCCTCCTTGTAAGAAATTCACCCTTCTGTCTTCACAGCCCACATGCTCTGGCTTTCTTTTGATTCTTGGAATTCCAGGACGCCCTCCTCCCTCTGCACCACTGCACTTGTTCTAGGCTTCTTGTTCTGTTCTGTTCTTGTTCTGTTCTCGTTCTGCTACCTTCATGGCCAGCTCCTATTCAGACTTCCACTCTTAGCCGTGTTCTCTGAGCACATCTTCCCCATCCCACACACTAGGTCAAGACCGCTCTGCTATAAGCTTCTCCTTCACAACACCTCTCACCATTATAACCAGGATATAGGTTTTGTTCTTCATAACCACAACTGTCTTCCAAGAAGGGTGAAATCTATACAGTTTTCGATTTTTTTTTGTTGTTGTTTAAACAGAGTCTGGCTCTGTCGCCCAGGCTGGAGTGCAGTGGTACGATCTCTGCTCACTGCAACCTCCACCTCCCAGGTTCAAGCGATTATCATGCCTCAGCCTCCCAGGTAGCTGGGACTACAGGCATATGCCACCATGCACAGCTAATTTTTGTATTTTTAGTAGAGATGGGGTGTCACCATGTTGGCCAGGCTGGTCTCAAACTCCTGACCTCAAGTGATCCGTCCACCTCAGCTTCTCAAAGTGCTGGGATTCCAGGCGTTAGCCACCGTGCCCGGCCTGAAACCCATACAATTGAAGGAACTTTTGGCTGCCCAACATCTTAAAGGGTCTCATTGTGAAAATTTATGGGAAAACTAAAATGTTCTAGCAAATATAGCAGCAGGAAAGCAACAACAGCAACAATAATACCGGAGTTCTTAGAGCAATCCCAGAATCAGGAATGAAGGGGGCAGGTGGGCTGGGTGCTGTGGGATTGAAGGCTATAGAGAGGTCTCAAGTGGGGTGACTGGGAAGGACTTTGGAAGAACAGAGTTAACATTTAAAATAGAGAGCTTGGTCTGGGCATGGTGGCTCGCGCTTGTAATCCCAGCACTTCCGGAGGCCGAGGTGGGTGGATCACCTGAGGTCAGGAGTTTGAGACCAGCCTGGCCAACATGGCAAAGCCCCGTCTCTACTAAAATACAAAAATTATCCAGGAGTGGTGGTGCATGCCTATAATCCCAGCTACTCGGGAGGCTGGGCTGAGGCAGGAGAATTGCTTGCTTGAACTGGGAGGCAGAGGTTGCAGTGAGCTGAGATCATGCTCCTGCACTCCAGCCTGGGCGACAGAGCAAGATTCCATCTAAAATAATAATAATAATAGTAATAGTAATAAAATAGAGAGTTTTATTTACCCAGGACTCTGTAAAAGATCTACTTGTCTATATGAAAGACCTATTACTGGGTAAGTCAATTCATTAAACTTGAGGCCATGAAGAATTTTTCTTCCAAGGAACACAAACATATTTGACAAAAGAAATGTCTGTAGCAGCTAGCAAGATCAAGACAGAATCTGGAGTGGTGGATCCACTCTATCTGACTGCCCCACCTGCAAGGGTCCACCACAGCAGATATGGGGGCAAAGAGGAGCACCTAACAAGAAGTGAGAGAAAGAGAAAGAGCGGCGGGGGGCGGGCGGTGATGAGGAAGGGGCCAGGATGAAGAGGGAAGGCAGGCTGGGCTCCTGCCTGTGTTCCTTTTTCCTCAGAAAGAGCTGGACCCCAGGCTCAGAGCAAAAGCTGTGTATAGCACTTTGGAAATTCCCCAAAGTCAATCATTAGCTGACAATCCATATTATATTCCCAAAGAGGTGCAATTAAAAGATATTTATAGGCCAGGTGTGGTGGCTATTTATAGGCCAGAACTTTGAGAGGTCAAGGCGGGCGGATCACCTGAAATCAGGAGTTCCAGACCAGCCTGGCCAACATGATGAAACCCCATCTCTACTAAAAATACAAAAAATTAGCTGGGCGTGGTGGTGGGTGTCTGTAATCCCAGCTACTTGGAGGCTGAGGCAGGAGACTCCCTTGAGCTCAGGAGGTGGAAGTTGCAATCAGCTGAGATCGCGCCACTGCACTCCAGCCTGGGCGACAGAGCAAGATTCCATGTCAAAAAATAAAAAATAAAAAATAAAAAAGATATTTATAGCTAATCAATATCTTCCCAGGTGCACCCAGACGGGATAAACTCTAGGCCCATGACAAGACGAATGACAGCATCATTGAGGTGAGCCCTCCACCTCTCCCCTGCACCAAGGCTGGCAGCTGCTCCACTGGCTTCTGGATCTCTGTTTTCATCAGCTTTTGGAAATCCTCCCTGAATGATAACAGTAAATATTTGTTTAATTAAGAAATAAAGTTTTCATTCTAATCAATCAAGTAAGCCATAAAACAGTTTAAAGGAAGTTAAGCCTACAGAGCAGAGTTATAAACTTTTCCTTTAAAGGGTCAGGTTATAAATCTCAGACTTGGCAGCCATCTACCCACTATCTCTGATATGTATTTTTCTTTTTCTTTCTCCTCTTTTTCTTTTCTTTTCTTTTCTTTTTCCCTTCCCTTCCCTTCCTTTCCTTTCCTTTCCCTTTCTTCTTTCCTTTCTTTTTTTTTTTTTTTTTTTTGCACAGCCCTTTAACAACATAAAAACCATCCTGAGCTCAGGAACAGATAAAAACCAGGCCAAGGGCAGATTGACATGTGGGCTGTAGTTCACTGACCGGACCCCCGCTTTAGAATACAGAGAAATAGTGATATCAAGATGAGCTCACACTTTTTGAGTTCTTGTTATATGCCATGCTCTTAATTTCTGTGCCTACCAATAGTTTGTAATACTCTCTCTACAGAAATGTATAATAGCAGGCCTTGAAAGATAATCCTGTGGGTCTCTTAAGACCACCATAAGTGTATGTGAAAGTTTCATTTGCGGACCACCATCGAACAAAGTCTCCTGAGAACATACAGGGAGGAACACAACATTCACTCTTCTGACGGTGGGTCTATTATGCTTTGTCCATCATTGATATTCACTTATAAATATTTTTACTGCCTGTAGAAGTCAGAACAAACTCTCCTGGACCTGGGGGTTGAGAGGACATGATCTTTATTGTGTTTCTACTATGGGCCAGGCCCCGTCCTGAGGGCAAGGACCAAAGCTGTGAGTGCGGGGACTGCCGCTGTTGGTTCAAGAGCACATGTGTGAGTCAGGGACCACCGTTGTTGGTTCAGGAGTGCATCCGTGAGTGCAGGGACCAGAGCTGTTGGTTTAGGAACGCATCTGTGAAAGCAGGGACCACAGCTGTTGGTTCAAGAGTGCATGTGTGAGTCAGGGACCACCGTTGTTAGTTCAGGAGTGCATCCGTGAGTGCAGGGACCAGAGCTGTTGGTTCAGGAATGCATCTGTGAAAGCAGGGACCACAGCTGTTAGTACGGGGCTGCTTCTATGTGTGTAATGTCTACAAATGTGAGTGCAGGGACCACAGTTGTGAGTGCAGAGTCTACAGCTGTGAGAGCAGGGACTACAGATGTGAAGGATTTGCTATCACTGCAATTATATATAGTAAGATAAAACAGAAAATAAGCAAGTGAATACATATGCTTATTTCAGGTACTTACAAATGGTGAGAGATGATACAGTCTTAGTGAGTATCTGGACAAGGGGAAGGAGGATGGGATTGAAGACCTCTGGAAAGAATGGATGTGATGATAAGGGAACAGCTTCTGGAAGGTGCATGGCAAGAGCACTGAAGTAAAAAGAACAATTTTGTGTGTTGGTCTATTCCCCCCATCCCCTTCCACCTCTCCCCTGCACCAGGAGCTAGAATTCTACCCCAGGGCCTAGAATCCTGGAATCTGAGTTTCTGACACCCCAGTGCTCTGGAGGCAGGGCACATTCTGCTCCTGAGATGTGGAGGTGTGTTAGGCAAGCAGGTACAGTGAAAATGAATGTTTGGGCTTTGGCAAAGACATGACTTGGTATTTCCTGTGCTGGCCGTATGGTTTCTCTGCTCCTCAGCAGAGAGTTCCTCCATTTTCCCGATGTTGCTGATTCCCTGGTGAGGCTAACAGCAACCACTGGTTCCAATCCTTTCATGTGTTTACATCACAGTCTCCAAATTAAATTCTTCTTTTCTTCAAAAATAGTTTCTAGAGGGGCATTTTTTTTTTTCCATTTCAATCCTGACTGATACAGCAAGTGCAAAGTCCTAAGGTGGGAATACTTTTTATTTTATTTTATTTTTTTTTGAAACGGGGTCTTCCTCTGTCTCACAGGCTGGAATGCAGAGGCACAATCATAGCTCACTGCAGTCTCGAACTCGGGCTCAAGCGATCCTCCCACCTCAGCCTCCCAAGTAGCTGGGACTGTAGGTGTGCCACCATGCCTGGCTAATATTTTTTATTTTTGTAGAGACAAGGTCTCACCAATGTTGCCCAGGCTGGTCTCAAACTCTTGGCTTCAAGTGATCCTTCCACCCTGGCTTCCCAAAGTGCTGGGATTACAGGTGTGAACCCCCCACTGCTGGTATGCCATACATTTATTGGAGCTTGGGAAGGCTGGCTATGCCGGAGCAGGAAGAAAATGGTGAGTGAGTGGGAAAATTGAAACCAGAGGTCAACAAAAGCCGCAGCTCCACCTATGACTGATGAAAGGCCACATAAGTCATCCTAAGGGGTCTGGATTTTATTCTGGAAGTTCTGAAAATGCACCGAGGGGCTTAAGGTGGGAAGGGAACTGAACAGGAAAGGGGAGAAATGAGCAAGACTGGAAAGATGAAACAGAACTAAGGAAGTATAAATAACTTATAGTAAGGCCGGGCATGGTGGCTCATGCCTGTAATCCCAGCACTTTAAGAGGCCAAGGTGGGTGGATCACTTGAGGTCAGAAGTTCCAGACCAGCCTGGCCAGCATGGTGAAACCCCGTCTCTACTAAAAGTACAAAAATTAGCTGGACATGGTGGCACACACCTGTAATCCCAGCTACTTGAGAGGCTGAGGCAGAAGAATCACTTGAACCCGGGAGGTAGAAGTTGCCGTGAGCCGAGATCACACCACTGCACTCCAGACTGGGTGATAGAGCGAGACTCCGTCTCAAAATAATAATAATACATAATAATAAAATAATAAAGCTTACAATAACATGTTCTGGAAAAGAAAATAATAGCTAAAAGGTGACTTGATAACCATCAGGCAACTCTTGAAGGGCTATTTGATTTCTTATGTTTACTAGATGTTTTCTATCACATCTGAAGATAAAGGAGGACCAGCTTCAACCTATAGAAGCATTCAGCTTAGTTACATAGAAAAAAAATTCCTAACTGCAAAAAGAGGTTAAATAATTCCTTTTCTTGAGACCCTGTCACCCAGCCTGGAGTGTAGTAGTACAATCATGGCTCACTGAAGCTTGGAATTCCTGGGCTCAAGCAATCCTCCCACCTCACTTTCCTAAGTAGCTGGGGCTCCTGAAGCACATCACCACACTCAGCTGATTTTTAAATTTTTTGTACAGACAGGGTCTCGCTCTGTTGCCCAGGCTGTTGAACTCCTGGCTTCAAGCAATCCTTTTGCTTCAGTTCTTGAGACTTTAAGGATAAGATAGACAACTGTTGAGTGTCCCTAGCATTTGGATGCATATGATTATGGATAATTCGGTCTCATTTCTATATTCACTGTATGAGAAACTGACCTTGATTCTAATGCCATATGTTGATTACCCTCTATGTGTTCAGAAAGTCTAGTTTCCTCAAAACACACACATAATATGCAGTCTTCATGTTAAGAAAACATAAAGTTTGGAAATGATGTAACTTATAACTTTATCATAAGTACTTATAACTTTGTCATAAGTACACTATGAACTGCATTAACAATGATGAGGTTATTCATCTATTTCCAGTAACAGAGTATTAAATAATCATTTACTGAACATGTGATACATCTGTGGGCAGGAATATGGGCAATGGAATCCATAGGCAGGAAATGATAAAGGGAACCAGGCAGCCACAACAGGCTATAACAGCAACCCCGCCCACTGACTCAGGTACTAAGCTGGCCAGGTCCAGGTATCAGCCTCAAGATAATCACAGTGATGTCACAGAAGCAGGATATGGGACATGATCTCCAATGCCCCTCACCTGTCAGCTGTGGGCCCAGAGGGAGGCTGGCCCCTTCCAATCAGTCCCCATCAGGGTATTGTTCTAATATGGTTTGGGTCTGTGTCCCCACCCAAATTTCCTGTTGAATTGTAATCCGTAATGTTGAAGGCAGGGCCTGGTAGGAGGAGATCGGATCGTGGGGGTGGTTTCTCATGAATGGTTTAGTGCCATCCCACTAGTGCTGTTCTTGTGATAGAGTTCTCAGGAGACCTGGATGTTTAAAAGTCTCTCTTCCTTCTTCTCTGGCCATTTAAGATGAGCCTACTTACCCTTTGCCTTCTGCCATAATTGTAAGTTTCCTGAGGCCTCCCCAGAAGCTGAGCAGATGCCAGAGTCATACTTTCTGTACTGCCTGCAGAACTGGAAGCCAATTAAACTTCTTTATAAATTATCCAGTGTCTGGTATTTGTGATTTTTCTTTATTTTTTAAAATTTTATTTTATTTTAGTTTGAGATGGTTCTCACTCTGTCATCCAGGCTGGTGTGCAGTGGCACGATCTTGGCTCACTGTAACCTTGGCCTCCCAGGTTCAAGTGATTCTCCTGCCTCAGCCTCCCAAGTAGCTGGGATTACAGGCACATGCCACCATGCCCAGCTAATTTTTGTATTTTTAGTAGAGACAGGCTTTCACCATTTTGGCCAGGCTGGTCTCGAACTCCTGACCTCAAGTGATCCTCCCGCCTCGGCCTCCCAAAGTGCTGGGATTGTAGGCATAAGCCACCATGCCTGGCCTATCTTTTTTTTAAATAGGCAAGGAAGGCATTTCTTTGCAGCAGTGTGAGAATGGACTAATATATGGTCTCTCACCTGGAGTTGTGAAGGGTGGAGCCTGAGGAAGAGATAGAGGATTTTTGCCTTCAGAGTGGAAGCCTGCAAAGCAAACTGAAAACTGGACCTCAGGTCTTGTGGCCCAATGGAGCAAGAGGCCAGGGTACAGGAGAGAGGGCTGAGAAACAAAAAGAGGAACAAGCAAAATAGAAAATGGGCTGGCAAAATGCCACAGGTGCAGGCGGTGCCCTCTCTGGCTTTATGCAGGTGATGGACAGAGCCTGCTCCCTGGGATCACCAAGACCTGGCCTAAAACCTCAGCTCTAAGTCACCACTTGGGAAGCCTTGAGGAAGGCATTCAAACTCTTTGAGTGTCAGTATCTTCATCTTCAAGAAGGAATATTGGAGGTCTTCATTATCCAAGGATCATTGGTACAGATTTTAAAAAAAGAAAAACTTGAAGTGACTCTAAAGAGGAACTACAGTTTGAGATTAAATAATTTAGGAGTGTTTGGTTACAATCCTAGCTTTAAACATGAAACTCAAAATTATAAATAAAAATTATTTTGTTTCATAGTTGAGAAAAACATAGGTTATAATTACAACAATGTGCTGATTTTTAGAACAAAGAATGACTCAGATTTGTCTGCAGGGGCACTGGCATATTTTTCTTGACAGCATTCTCACACTGGAGGACTTCATCCGTTTTCCTAATGCTTTCACATGCAAAGAATTCTCTTTCCATGATGTGGCATCCTCGTGTCAATACATTTCATACAAGAACAGATAGGGAGTGAACAAATAGAATTGTTTTCCATTTTAATTTACTTTTAACTTTACATAGGTTTTAAAAAATTATAGAAATCATTTTTATTCCTGGCGATATGGTAGACTAGATATCTTAAAAAGCCTTCCCTCTCCACAAAACATTTAGGAATTCGGGATAAGATAGAACAAACGCCCCTTTAAGTGTAGAGCTGGCTCAGAATAAAGGCAGCTCCCAGAAGAAATGGAAAAGGGCCACAAGCTAGATGCTGCAGCTGCTTGGGCTGGGCAAGGGCAGAACTGCAGCAGAGACATCTGCAGAAAGTGTCGAGCTGCAAAAGCCCCCGCAGCTTCAAGGGGGGCTTGGAAAAAAATCCACCATGACAAAGTGAGATATTCAGTATGTCTGCTGCAGCTTGTGGTGGTGGGTATATGGTAAGTAAGTGGGAGATTTGCAGAACCATTGTTTGCTATGTATCTTTTCAGATACACACACACACACACACACACACACACACACACACACACACAGAGCCATGTTCAAATGAGTTTATATGGTTCTGCAACTTCTTTTTTTTTCCTTTTCCTTTGTCTTTGAGATCTTTTGCACTATATGATTTGTCTCATTTTTTAAAAAGCTGTATAATAGCATATATTACGGATATGATTTCATTTGAAATTACAAAAAAGACACTTTATACTTTCAATTTTCCTTACTTTGCTCACATTTATGGGTGATTTTCTGTTTCCTGCAATGAGCATGGAAACTTCAAGGGGGAGGGATTTGTGTTGAGTTTTTTCACTGAGATATCCCATATGCTTAGAAAAGTGCTTATCATCTGGGCACAGTGGCTCATGCCTGTAATCCCAGCACTTTGGGAGGCCGAGGTGGGTGGATCATTTGAGGTCAGGAGTTTGAGAGCAGCCTGGCCAACATGGTGAAACCCTCTCTCTACTACAAATATAAAAATTAGCCAGGCATGGTGGCACGTGCCTGGAGTCCCAGCTACTCTCCTCAGGAGGCTGAGGCAGGAGAATCGCTTGAACCTGGGAAGCAGAGGTTGCAGTAAGCCGAGATCACACCACTGTACTCCAGCATGGGCAACAGAGTGAGACTGTCTCCAAAAAAAAAGAAAAGTGCTTATCACGTAGTAGACTCTCAGTAAATATTTGCTGAATGAATTGAATTAATAAGCTATACTTGAACCCATCCCCCCAGTGACTTGTAAGTTTGTGTGACTGTAAACAACACTGCAAACATTGTCGTGCACTGCCACATGCACAAAACTGCAGTCAAACGTCCAAGTCTAAACAATGGTGGTCACTAGATGAAAAGCTGTATGGGAAATAACTTCTGCTCAGAAATAAGCAAGACAATTTGCTACTTCGTTCATGGTTATTTATTGCAGATGCATAATACATGACTATTAGAATTGCTGCTCAGATGTCTTCCAGGAAGTTTTAATATTGCTCTGCTGCCGAGAGTGCATGGGACTCCAAAACAGCCACACATTCGCTTTCCTTTTGCTGTCACCCTAATTCGTGTCCTTCCCACAGAAGCATATTCCTTTTTCTTGTGGGATAAAGAAGGTAGAGAGGCCGGGAGCGGTGGCTCATGCCTGTAATCCCAGAACTCTGGGAGGCCGAGGCAGGTGGATCACTTGAGGTAAGGAGTTTGAGACCAGCTTGGCCAACAGGGCGAAACCCTGTCTCTACTAAAAATTCAAAAATTAGCTGGGCCTGGTGGCGAGCACCTGTAATCCCACCTACTCGGGAGGCTGACGCAGGAGAATCGCTTGAACCCAGGAGGCGGAGGCTGCAGTGGGCCGAGATTGTGCCACTGAACTCCAGCCTCAGCTCAGAGAGACCCCATTTAAAAAAAAAAAAAAAGTTAGAGAAAGTAAGCTCTTGGCTACTTCCCTTTTATTGCTTGAAGTTGAGCCTATGGGCAGAGCTGAGCATTTTGGAGAGATGGGAAATAATAAATGCCAAGATTCATGTGGAATTCAGATGGAAGTCAGCATCCCATAAATTAAAATAAATGTTTATTCTCAGTCAGGCAATGAAATATGGAATGTGACATCAGATCAAAAGAATGACCACATAACGGAGACACAAGACCTGAAGGAGCTTTCGTTTGTTTGTTTTTTGTAAGCCATGAAGTGAGAGGGACCTGCACAAGCCAAACACCTGGAGAGGGCTACTTTGCACCCGCTGTGCATTGTCCTAATTCACCATGACTCCCCTTCCAAGTTCCCATTCAAAAACATTTCCCCAACGGTATCCTACCTATAGCGTCCCACGAACAACAGAAGGAATGACCACATATTTCATTTTAAAGAATGTGCTCTCTTTTATCTTAATATTGTTCTTCCTTAGGTGATTTGGGGAAGGACAATAATCAGTTCCCCACACCACAAAACCCCCCATTTTTTTTTTTCAAGCCCGTCTTGCTCTGTTGCCCAGGCTGGAGTGCAGTGGCATCATCTCGGCTCACTGGAACCCCCGCCTCCCGAGTTCAAGCGATTCTCATGCCTCAGTCCCCCAAGTAGCTGGGATTACAGGCGCCCGCTGTCATGCCCAGCTAATTTTTGTATTTTTAGTAGAGACGGGGTTTCACCATATTGGCCAGCCTGATCTCGAACTCCTGACCTCAAGTGATCCGTCCCCCTCGGCCTCCCAAAGTTCTGGGATTATAGGCGTGAGACACTGCGCCCGGCCTGTTCCCTTTTTCTAAGTGCAGTGGCACCTCCCTACAAAATTAGATTTGAAATGGTCCTACCCAGACCCTATCCAATGACTGAAGGGAAATAGCATCTCGGGGTTTCCCTCCTAGAAGGTGTGGTTTTGAGCATCGTAACCGACTTCCCCGCAGGAAGAAGAGCTCCCCTGCTCCATAGGCTATCGGGATTTCCTCTCCCGTGTCTAAGCCGTCAGTGATTCCAGTCCCCCGGGGATAAACACAAACACAAACATCTGAGAGCAGCCTTTGAGCCGCCTTCCTAACTGGCCTCATCTATCACAGGGCTCCTCCCTCCCCACTGTGCTCCAGGTCCACCACCGCACTATCGTGTGCCCGGAGCACGCCCTGCTCTCTGAGCTGCTGGGTCATTGCACGCCTGGGCTCGGATGCCCTCCATTTTTGTTAGCACGTAGGCCTAGCCCTATCATTTGCAGGACTGAGATTTGAGTACAAAGGGAAGCCTACAGACGATATGTTCAAATATTTAAAAGTGATAGATCATGTTACCGACTTCTAAATAAAATGTATTCTATCCTTCCGCCTTGTCAAATACACCTTCATAACAACTAAATGAAAAACAATGTGTAGGCCGGGCACGGTGCTTCATGCCTGTAATCCTGTCAGTGGCACTCGAACCAGAGCGACTCCATTTTGAGTGAGGGCTGGAAAATGAGGCCGGAACTTGCTGGGCTGCATTCCCAGAAAGTTAGGCATTCCGAGCCTCTAGATGTTTACGGTTAAGGGAACAAATTAATAATGTTTACTCAACGGACCCAGAATTGGGAGTGTCCAGATATCCCAATATCTGGAGAACAAAAGCATTCCTAATTTTGCTTTAAGAGAATATTATAGAGTCTTGCAAAATATAGTAATTAAGAAAATTAATCCTTTATCACAAACCCTTATAGCAGAGCACATCTCCCCATATACACCAGTATTGGACCTAGAGTGGACGCGTCCCTCCTCTTACTTTCAGAAACGTCATGCTCTGTCTATGGAGTAGCTGTTCTTTCACCACTTTACTCTCTTAATAAACTTGTTTTTACGTTGCACTGCGGACTCGCCCTGAATTCTTTCTTGCGGGAGATCCAAGAACCTTCTCTTGGGGTCTAGATCGGAACCCCTTTCCTGTAACAATCCCAGCACTTTGGGAGGCCAAGGCGGGTGGATCACTTGAGGTCAGGAGATCGAGACCAGCCTGGCCAACATGGCAAAAACCGTGTTTACTAAAAATACGAAAGTTAGCCAGGCGTGGTGGTTGGCACCTCTAATCCCAGCTACTCGGGAGGCTGAGACGAGAGAATCGTTTGAACCCGGAAGCTTTAGGTTGCAGTGAGCCAAGATGTCACCATTGCATTCTAACCTGGGTGACAGAGCAAGACTCTGTCTCAAAAAAAAAAAAAAAAAAAAAAAAAAAGAAGAAGAAAAAAGAAAAAGAAAAACAGGGTGTAAATCTGTGGTTTTGGGCAAAATATCAAAGACAGTGAATTTAATCACTATTGTATTATGGCTGGATGTTCTGCTAATGGGGCAGGATGTTCAGACAGGTAATAAAATAGAAATATACATAATTCATGAATCATTTATTTGTTTCAGAATATTTTTCTTACCATCATTTCAGCAAAATTCTTAAATATTTATAAATAAAGAATTTAAAAATAATCTGTATTCTATTGACAGTGATTTAAAAGATTAAAAACAAAATGTAACAGTACTCTAACTATAAAATTTGAATATATCCCATCCCTGTTTGAGACATCAGCATTTACAGATAAACTTTGTTGACTGTTTAGCATGTTGTAGGCACATATCTAATCTTCATAATTATGAAATGGGTGCCATTGTTATCCCCATCTTAGAGCTGAGGCAACTGAGGTTCAAGGATAAAGTAATAAAATTGCCTGGGGCACCTCCCAAAAAATCTGAATATATTTTTATTAAGAGAACAAAATAAAGGAAGTTAAAAGAAACAAAATTAAAAGTATTTTTCACATCCTTAAGAGTTAACTTTCTTTAAAAAAAAGTCTTCAAAATTTTTAAAAATTCTTGAAATTTAAAGGCATAATTAAAAGGCAAAATTCAAATTATAAAAAATGAACATCCAAATTTTAAGTAAAATTATTTAAAGGAAGCTGCAATATTTATTGACTCTTTAAACACCTAGGTGTATTTAAGAAAGTATATTATGAAAGTAAAATTATTCACAGGTCTAGTATTTCATGTCCATTTATTGCCAACATAAAGAATCAGCCTGCTTCATGCATGCTATATTTAGACCTACATGTAAACAAATCTAAGAAAAATACAAATTGTTTCATGGTGCAAACATTGCTCAGTGACGGCGTGCAATTTTTGTAAACACCACACGAGCACGTCAGTACCTCCAGCAATGGGGCAGAACACAATGAGCAAGAAACTGGATTCTTGCCACTACTTACTGGAAATATGTTATTACACAAGAATATTGTTTAGTCATACTGAGAAGAAGGATTTGACAAGTTAACCCATCTTTTGTCTCACTTAGGTATTTTCCAACAAACTCTTGTCACACTTTGAAGGAATCAATCCACAAACCTCTATGGCACAGAGAAGCTGGCAGCCCCTGTTTTGAGGTCATGGGGCAAGAGACGTGAAGAAGCAGGTCCCTGAGCGGTACTAGTCCCAGCTGCACATATCTAGGCTTCTGGGCTAAGCTCTGGGTCCTAAGTGGCGGGGGTGGGTTAGGGCTTGCGTTTTTCACATAGATTTATTTTTTCGTACTCTTGTGATATGTGGGATACTAAAGTGCAGGTCCCAGGGCTGGGCCTAGATCTTGCCTAGATCTGAGGTTGGTACTGGGTGCATGGAAAACTCCTGTGATTATGATTATGATTATTATATTTGAGACAGAGTCTCACTCTGTCGCCCAGGCTGGAGTGCAGTGGTGCGATCTCGGCTCACTGCAGCCTCCGCCTCCTGGGTTCAAGCGATTCTCCTGCCTCAGCCTCCTGAGTAGCTGGGACTACAAGCGTGTGCCACCCTGCCCAGCTAAGTTTTTGTATTTTTAGTAGAGACGGGGTTTCACCATGTTAGCCAGGATGGCCTTGATCTCCTGACCTCGCAATCCACCCGCCTTGGCCTCCCAAAGTGCTGGGATTACAGGTGTGAGCCACCGCACCTAGCCACTCCTGTGATTATTGAAGAATCACCAACGGTGGAGACCTCCTCTGTGAAGGAGGGCGCATGGCACCTCGGCCACAGCTCTAAAATAGGGCTCAACGCATGACTTTGAGACTACTTGTTGCTCCTACTTGATTTTACTCAATGACCCTATCTGAAATTACTGATGCTTTTACTCAAATGCAGTCTCCTTAAGGACCTCTAGCTTACAAACAAGATTTACCTGTATTTCACTCTGTCATATTTCAAAGGTAATACATGCTTAATTCAAAAGTATGATGTTGAATAGGTTTTTCTGACTCCTCCTGCTGTCCTGTTTATGTGCTGCAATGGAAAGCCACTGTGCTGTAGGGAAAGGCGGTGGTTCACATGGCTGTGAGATGCACAGGCCCAAAGGCAGGCCTGTCTCTGCACACTCATTTATGCATGGAGATTCTCACAGGGCTTGCAGTACGCTGACTGCTTCAGGTCTCATCCCTGTGACCCAAAGTCTTCAATTCTGAAGGTCCTTTGCCAACTTTTAAGCTGACTCTCACTCTGTCTCTTCTATGCAAAATCTGAGGACTAACCAGGGACAGCAGGAAGCCTAAAGCAGGATGGGAAAGGCCCCACAGACCCTTCTCCTTGAACCTGGCAAATGGGGGATTTTGGAAATGTTCAGTTTGGGGCCTCTAATGGGTAGAGACATCCGCTGCAGAAGGTATTCCTTTGCACCATCTCTTAAAGGCTAAGCAATGACATTGAATAAAAACGGGAAAGGGTAGAGGTTGCAATTCTAATAATGATTACAATTCACGTCAAGGCTTCAGAGCTGGACTTTTATTGTTTGTGCAGGAAGTAAATATGATAGCAAAGTATCTCATATTCTTATAAGTCTATTGTCAATGTCTTTAAAGCAAATGAAATCAGAATGAAAATAAGCTATTTATGAGATCAAAAGTTCCTCAGAAGGAAGTAAAGCAGAGGTGCTATAAAATTCTCCCAAGGGAATTGAGATGAACAACAGCAAGGAATTAGCCACGTGCTTGGGTCAAGCCCAAGCCGAAGATGGTATATAAAAGCTTCCCCTGCAGAAGGAGGCATCAGACTCCCCTCAACTCTCCTGAGTCCTCCCTCCTCACTTCACCGGAGCCCTCTCTACTGACACCATGGGTTGCTGTGGTTGTGGTGGTTGTGGTGGCTGCAGTGGCTGTGGTGGCTGCTGGGGTGGCTGTGGTGGTGGCTGTGGTGGTGGCTGTGGCAGCTGCACCACCTGCAGGTGCTACCGGGTGGGCTGCTGCTCCAGCTGCTGCCCCTGCTGCCATGGCTGCTGTGGGGGCTGCTGTAGCACACCCATGATCTGCTGCTGCCACTGCACCTGCAGCTCATGTGGCTATGGCTGTGGGAAGGGCTGTTGCCAGCAGAAGGGCTGTTGCCAGCAGAAGTGCTGCTGCCAGAAGCAATGCTGTTGCTAGGAGGGACCCCAGCCTCTGGGCAGGTGCCCTTTCTTGTGCTTGGATTTGTAGACTTTGTGTACTTTCATCTCCTCTGGTTCACCTAAATATTGGGTCATGGTGGCCAGGCACCATGGCTCACGCCTGTAATCCCAGCACCCTAGGAGGCCGAGGCAGGTGGATCATTTGAGGTCAGGAGTTCGAGACTAGCCTGGCCAACATGGTGAAACCCTGTCTCTACTAAAAATACTAAAATTGGCCAGGCGTGGTGGTGAGTGCCTGTAGTCCCAGCTACTCGGGAGGCTGAGGCAGGAGAATTGCTTGAACCCAGGAAGCGGAGGTTGCAATGACCTGAGATCTCACCATTGCACTCCAGCCTGGGCAACAAGAGTGAAACTCCATCTCAAAGAAAAAAATATATATATATATTATATATGTACTAGTTATATATATTATATATGTACTAATAATATATATTATATGTAATAATAATTATATATATTATATATGTAATAATTATATATATAATAAATATATATATAGAGAGAGAGAGAGAGCGCCATGTGATTTAATATAAATACATCTGATTAGAAGTCAGAAACCCAAATTCAAGTCCATGCTCTGCCACAGCGGTTAGCCACAAACAAGTCAGTCAGCCTCCCAGAGTCTTGCTTATTCACCTATAAAATAATAAGTTTGAACTAAGAGTTAGTAAGGAACTTTTCACTTTTAACAACGTGTAAATCTATTGAGATCTACTGAGTTTGCAGAACTAAACTCACAGGCTCTCCAGCCCCACGCTCTGAAGATTTCTCTTATATATCTTATGCTTTTAAATATATATACCTTTGCTATAGTGGGCATTAAAATTTGTTAACACAAAAAATCACCTTTAATCTAATATGATTCATCAGTTATAATCTGCACTGCAACAAAACAGGCCATAGCTTACCTGATGAAAGTTTAAAAGCTTACATTAATGAGCTCAGTGGAATGAAATAATGATTACTAATATATTCCATTCTTTTGAAACATTTACTATATGTGGAAATTCTGTACTTATTTACCTGCTTATATTTGTTGTATACTATACATTGGTTACAGCTTCTAGTGTTCCCTTATCTTCCTAAATACAATTTAATAAAACACTAGAAAAATATTGTATTTCACTGTGTTTGTTTTGATTTGTTTTTGTCGTTTTTGAAGGAGAGGTGAGAGTGATGAAGCTGATGTTTGGCAACACATGTTGCAAACTTTAGGAAGGTTGTAAGATGAAAGACAAGGGATATTCTGAATTTATTAGGGTAATGTTAGCTACAACAAAGCTTTTCTTGTTGATGTCAACTATTCTGAGCAGTTTTAGGTGGGCGGGAGGGGATGAGAATTCGGGAAGCTATTCTTCACTCAGTCATTTAGGGATCTAGGCTGAAGACAGCACTGACATTTTCAAGATATGGCTTCTAAGATGGCTTAGTGGGTCTCCAGTCTATAGGTAGAAAAGAAAATAGAATAGATAGCCCATCACTTCTTAAGCGCTGTGGCTTGACAGTGACACAGTTTGTCATTGGTTAGAAGTAACCACGTGGTCCTGGCCAGGGTCGGTGGCTCACGCCTGTAATCCCAGCACTTTGGGAGGCGGAGGCGGGTGGATCACCTGAGGTCAGGAGTTCGAGCCCAGCTTGGCCAACATGGAGAAACCCCATCTCTACTAAAAAATAAAAAGAAATTAGCTGGGCATGGTGGCACGTGCCTGCAACCCCAGCTACTCAGGAGGCTGAGAGAGGAGAATCGCTTGAACCCAGGAAGCAGAGGTTGCAGTGAGTCAAGATTGTGCCACTGCACTCCAGCCTGGGCGACAGAGTGAGACTCCATCTCAAAAAAAAAAAAAAAAAAGAAAGAAAAAAAAGAGGAAGTAATCACGTGGTCCTATCCAGTCCGTAGCTAGACTGACACTTCCCAGCAACAACCTTGTCATATGAAAGGGAAAAGCATGCATTTCTCATGGCCAGTTAGCTGTGTCTACCATATAAAGCTCATGTTCTAGTGAAACTCCTAGCTGATTTGACTGCAGTGTGTTTAGAAGGGGATAGTATGAGGTAACTCTGGTGGGTGTTTAATTCCCATTTGTATCACATGAATTTCCCCTGGAGTAGTGAAACTGGTCCCTCCGGTAGATCATTCTTCAACGAAGTTTTTCTTTTTTTTTTTTTTTCTTTTTGAGATAGCATCTCACTCTGTCACCCAGGTTGGAGTGCAGTAGTGTGATTACGGCTCACTGCAACTTCTGCTTCCCAGGCTCAAGCGATCCTCCCACCTCAGCCTCTCAAGTAGCTGGGACCACAGATGTGTGCTACCATGCTTGGCTAATTTTTTGTATTTTTTTTGTAGAAACAGGGTCTCACCACAATTGCCCAGGCTGGTCTCGAACTCCTGGGCTCAAGTGATTCACCTGCCTGGGCCTCCCAAAGTGCTGGGATTACAGGCATGAGCCACCGTGCCAAGCACAGGGTTTTCTAATACTGTTAACACTGTTCTCATTTGAATTAACTAGGTAGTTTTGATTTGTTGTTTAAAATGTTACATGTCATTCTAGAGTTACAAGCACAAACACGGTTCAGATTCTTTTAAAAGGATCTAGATATTCTAGAGAAAATTTTCTCCATACCATTTAAATGAGATCATAGTGGTGGCTACAGTGACCTCTCTTGCTCAATAGCCATTTCCATGTCCCTCTAGTATTTGCTTTTTTTCCATATAGCAGAGGCTGAGATGATTAGAAATTACATGGCACAGAATTCTCTGTATCTGGGATCTGGATATTGCAAGAATTAGATCAACCTCTGAGGGGTGTAAAAGGCAGAAATGAGGTAAAGGTCATTTTCCTCCACCTTTTATCTGTTGTTGCTGATAAGGAAGATTAGGGTGGAGGAGTTGAGTTTTCTGCATTGCAGCAATGTTCCTGGGTCCAGATAGCATCATGCAAGTTAATAACCAGTTGCAGAGGCAGCTGTAGTCAGCTGGGCACCCACCACTCCACCCAGTTAATTTTTGTATCAGCTGGGCGTGGTGGTGGGTGCCTATAATCCCAGCTATTTGGGAGGCTGAGGCAGGAGAATCGCTTGAGCCCAGGAGGCAGAGGTAAATTCAGTGTTGTAGCATTCAATCACTAACCCGGGGGTGTGCAGAGTGGTGATGACAACAGCAGCAATGGTTCCTGGACTGCAGCCATAGTGGGGTGTTTGTGAACTTAATCGTTCTAGAGGTGGCTTTTTTTTTTTTTTTTTGAGACGGAGTCTCGCTCTGTCGCCCAGGCTGGAGTGCAGTGGCGCAATCTCGGCTCACTGCAAGCTCTGCCTCCCAGGTTCACGCCATTCTCCTGCCTCAGCCTCCGAGTAGCTGGGACTATAGGCGCCCGCCACCACGCCCGGCTAATTTTTTTTTGTATTTTTAGTAGAGACGGGGTTTCACCGTGGTCTCGATCTCCTGACCTCGTGATCCGCCCGCCTCGGCCTCCCAAAGTGCTGGGATTACAAGCGTGAGCCACCGCGCCCGGCCTAGAGGTGGCTTCTTGATGTCCCTGCCTTTTTTCTTGACAGAGTCTCGCTCTTGTTGCCCAGGCTGGAGTGCAGTGGCGTGATCTTGGCTCACTGCAACCTCCGCCTCCCAGGTTCAAGTGATTATCCTGCCTCAGACTCCCAAGCAGCTGGATTACAGGTGTCTGCCACAACACCTGGCCAATTTTTGTGTTTTTAAAAGAGACGGGGTTTCACCATGTTGGCCAAGCTGGTCTCAAACTCCTAACCTCAGGTGATCCACCCACCTCGGCCTCCCAAAGTGCTGGGATTACAGGAGTGAGCCACTGTGCCCAGCTTTCCCTGCCCTTTTGGCTACTGCAGAGACAGCGGCATCTCCCGGACCAGTTCAGCCGTCATGACCCGGGAAGCATTTCGGCAGATAAGTCTAGAGGCTGCTTTTCTAGCCCTTCCAGCAATTTTGTACACATGATTCCCCCATTACATCTCTTCCCAATTCCATAGCTAGAATTTCAGTTTTCTGCAACTAACTGACGCTAGTCTATGAAACGCCCTTCTGTCTTTTTATACCAAATTCTAGCCACGCTCCAAAGTGGTGCGGAATCCCGGCTCCCAGCCCTTCGTGACGGAATCTTCCTTTTTCTGAACTCCGAGGCGTTTGCTGTTTTGGCATGCCATGTGACAAGTTATTTGCATACTTTTCTATCCTTGGTTTTAGCAACTTTCAGTTTTAGCTCTTTTGGTTGCAGAAAAATAGAAACCCACTAAAAACAATATGAAAGGATAATAATATAGAGGCATCTCACAGAAAACAAAGACAGAGTCTACAGTCAGTTTTCATAGGGTAGAAATTCAGATGTAAAATGCCATTGAGAAACCAGGCAGTCACCCTTTCTCTGCCACCCTCTAAAGCTGTGTGGTCTCCTACCTCCTCCTCCTGAATATCTCTCCTCTCTGTCTCTCCTCCTCCTTCTGTTTATATAGATTGTTTTCTCTGTTTCTCCCAGCAGCGTTCATGAATTCATTGTCTTGTATTGTATTTTTATTATTTTTATTTCTTTTTCTTTTTCTAGAGAAGGGTCTCACTCTGTTGTTCAGGCTGGAGTGCAGTGGCATGATCATAGCTCACTGCAACCTCCAACTTCTGGGCTCAAGCAATCCTTCTGCCTCAGCCTCTTGAGTAGGTGGGGATTTAGGTGTGTGCCACCATACCTGGCTAAATATTTTTGTGGACATGGGGTCTCCAGGCTGGTCTCAAACTCCTCACCTCAGATGATTCTCTCACCTCAGCCTCCCAAATCACTGCCATTACAGGCATAAGCCACCATGCCTGGCCGTTATTTTTATTTTGTTGTAGGGATGGGGTCTTGCTATGTTGCCCCAGCTGGTCTTGAACTCCTGGCCTCAAGCACTCCTCCCACCTCAGCCTCCCAAGTAGTTGGGATTATAGGTGTGAGCCACCATGCCTGGGTAAGCTCATGAATTTAAATATGGTTTAAACTAGTTTAGACTTCTATGGTTTAGACTTCTAGTTGCCTACCCAATACCCTTGGTCTCGTTCTTCTCCCCAGTTTTAACTGGGCACAGATGGGCACAGATCACTTGGAATAAATACTACCTTTCCCATGCTGCTATGTGGCTACATTCTAGGCAATGAGATGGCTCTTTAAAAGAAAGAGGGTGAGCCTTTCTTTTCCTTGATCCTTCTTGTTTTATTTATTTTTTCTTCTTCTCTTCCTTTATCTTTCTGAGTGGGGAGCAGATATAATTGTTGGAGCTATGGTTGCCACATTTTGAACGTGAGAATGAAGAGATCAAATGAAGAGATGCACTGAAAGGATCTCTGAGGAAGTGGCGCTGCCACTCCAACTCTTGAGTACTGTATTAGTCTGTTCTCATGCTGCTAATAAAGACATACCTGAGACTGGGTAATTCATAAAGGAAAGAGGTGTAATTGACTCACAGTTCCACGTGGCTGGGGAGGCCTCAGGAAACTTTCAATCAGGGTGGAAGAGGAAGCGAACACATCCTTCTTCACATGGCAGCAGCAAGGAGAAGAATGAGCAAAAGGGGGAAAGCCCCTTCTAAAACCATCAGATCTCGTGAGAACTCACTCACTATCAGGAGAACAGCAGCATAGGGGTAACCAACCCCAAGATTCAATTACCTCTCACCAGGTCCCTCCCACAACATGGGAGGATCATGGGAACTATAATGCAAGATGAAAGTTGGGTGGGGACGTGGCCAAACCACATCAAGTACTTACCTCCTGACTTTGTGAATAACTTTCTATCTTAAGCCATTTTTATTGTAAATTTCTTTTTTTGTGTAACTAAGCTTAACCTTAACGGATACACATGCCCTCCCATTTCATGCATACTTGGGAATAACTAGTTTCTCTTGGTTTCAATTCCAAGCTCCTAGAGAGATTGGAAGAGTTTAGCTTCTGTAACTGCTGGTATTCCAATCAACAATGGCCAGGGGAGCAAAGTTCCATAACACAAATGGGATACAGAGGATTCTTGCATGTAAGTTATGGGGGGTTGTTTTTACAGAAACAGACATGTGTGTTGGGCAGATACTAAAAAGTGGTCATCATTCTCCTTTTCAGTTATAAGCTAATTCTCTTTTCAACTTTATACTGAAATATCTTCCCCTTCATCACATACAGATTAAAGTTCTACGTTTTTACAGAATTCTTCAGATGCTTCCTTTTAGCCACAAATGTTAAGGAGTACCAAACCCGAGTGGAACTATGTTATGCCCACTAGCAAAAGCCTGCAGCTTACTCAGTTTTGGCAAAATGGCAAAGACTCTGGAAATCAGACACTTGATTCTCACAGTCAGGTGGAGTCCAACCGATCCAGTTCCCTACATATAAAATGATTACCTAAACAGTTCTTCAATTCGACATCTTATGAAGACAGCAAAAAGATTTGAAATGGCACAACCCACATTCTAAGGTAAGTAACTACCACCTCCCACTCATTCAAGTCAGTAATAAATGTATAATTTATGTATTATAATATATAGTTATAGATATAATTTATATGACTTACTGTGAGGGTAAATTTTAGTTGTTAATTTTTATAAAATAAAAAATATATATTTTTTAGAATATTATATAATTGTAGTAGAAATCTCAACCATGCAGAAGTATATAAACCATACAATGGAAGTGTCTCCTGTCTCTCAACCCAGTTGTATTCTTTCAGTTATTCTCGGTGTTTTGTGTGTTGTGTTGATAGGTGGGTGTTTTTTGTTTTTGTTTTGAGATTGAGTCTCACTGTGTTGCCCAGGCTGGAGTTCAGTGGCACGATCTTGGCTCACTGCAACTACTGCCTTCTGGGTTCAAGTGGTTCTCCTGCCTCAGTCTCCTGAGTAGCTGGGATTACAGGCACCTGCCACCACACCCAGCTAATTTTTTTGTATTTTTAGTAGAGAAAGGGTTTCGCCATATTGGCCAGGCTGGTCTTGAACTCCTGGCCTCAAGTGATCCTCCCATCTCACCCTCCCAAAGTGCTGGGATTACAGGGGTGAGCCACCATGCCCGGCCCGTAGGTGGGTTATTTTTAATCCTTTCATACAAATCCTTTCATACAAAGGATTTCACATTTCACTGGGGTCCAGTAACTGGACTCCAAGTCTGGAGCTAATGTTTTAGTGTCCATTACCAGGCATGCCCCTTGTACCAGGCTGTGTGCCCCCGCCCGCTGCTGCAGGGTGGAGCGCTGCTCCCTAAGCCTACTACTCCCGAGCTTTTGGCCCACACTGACTGCACCGCTGCATACATTATCTCACCATTCCTAACAGCACTCACTGAATCTATACTCTGGGCTGAGTGGGGGATTACACAGAAGCAGAAGGAATGTGCTGTAGAGATTAGAGCTGCCTAATGTCCCAATCTTTTCTCCTAGACATACTGGTTTGTATTTCCATCCACTTGAACTCATGCATAACTGAGTGACTTTTTTGGCCGATGAAATGTGAACAGAAGTGATGTGGGTCGCTTCTGGGCAGAAACATATAGATCCAGTATGTGGCTCACCACATTTTTGTACCCTGCCTCTGTAACTGTGGAAGCCTGGATCAAGAAGCTGCCTCTGCCAGTCTAGGTCTAGGTCTTTCAGTAACTACCATGACCCCATTTAGATCAGGATGGTCAGTTAGCATAAGCAAGAACTTTTGTATTGTTTTTGTTTTTTGAGATGGAGTCTCGCTCTGTCACCCAGGCTGGAGTGCAGTGGTGCAATCTTGGATCATGGCAACCTCCACCTCCCAGATTCAAGTGATTCTCCGGCCTCAGCCTCCCAAGTAGCTGGGATCACAGGTGTATGCCACCACACTTGGCTACTTTTTGTTTTTAGTACAGATGGGGGTTTTGCCATGTTGGCCATGTTGCCTTGTTGGCCAGACTGATCTCGAACTCCTGACCTCTTGCTTTGGCCTCCCAAAGTGCTGGGGTTACAGGCATGAGCCACCACAGCTGGCCAGAACTTTTGTATTTTAAAGCCTATCCCAACTGATTGTCTTTTCTTGAGGAGCCATAGTCTAGAGAGGTAAGGTACTGCACATGGCCAAGTAAGTGTTCAAGGGCTTAAATAAAATATGATAATCTCCTCATCCAGTCTCTCTCCTATGGCTGTCTTTCAGTCTGGTAGCATTAGCCAAAGCTCTCACATGTCTTAGGTAGGCTATGTCTAAATGGGTTAGTCTGCAACACTGGAATAATATGACATAAACATTTTATTTTGTGTATGTGAGCATACGGCTTGAAATAAACTCTTATATTTGCAACAGAGAAAATATTTTTCTCTGCATCTCGTACGTGTTCATTTTCTTGTTGAACAATTTCAAAAGAAGAAACTTCCATAGCTGGTAATAATATCAATAGAACAGGAAAGTATAGTTTAGCTGGATACTTTTGTTTTTACTTTTTAGAAGCCATACTAATAAAGGAGTATATTAAAGGAGCTTATCGTAAGCCTATCTTCTTGCATAAATTTATCGCACAGATTTTTTTTCTGCTTTCCTTCCTTCACCCCATCATAATATAGAATTGTTTTCTCATTTCCCATCATAGTCGTCATAATAATGTCCTACCCTATTGGACTCTGAACTATTTTCCACTATTCATTTTTTATTAGCGTTAAATTTTAACCAGAAGATTGGGATAAAAGGCAACATAGTACCATGAAAGCATAGCCACTTTGACAACGTTTCTAACTGAGCCAGCGGTGACCATGACCTGCTGCGAAGGATGGACATCCTGCAATGGATTCAGCCTGCTGGTTCTACTGCTGTTAGGAGTAGTTCTCAATGCGATACCTCTAATCGTCAGCTTGGTTGAGGAAGACCAACTTTCTCAAAACCCCATCTCTTGCTTTGAGTGGTGGTTCCCAGGAATTATAGGAGCAGGTCTGATGGTGAGTAATATTTATTTGACTGGATGTGAAGAAGGGCCTGCCTATTTCACCAAAATCCTAAAAGCTGTCTTCCAGTCTTGCACTTAACTATGTCTTGGCTTATGATACAATTTGGAGCAGTGGTATGGCATTAATTTATATTGGTCATCAGTGAAGAATGGTAATTTAAATAAAGTACACTATGTGGTATAGGATAGAGAGCTAGGCAAAAAAAAAATAAATAAATTGATAGAAGTTGGCTGGGTTATTATCTCTCACATTTCGGCACAGGTAGGGCTGCTCTCCCAAGCTTTATGGTTAGAGTTAGGGACCTTCTGAATTAGTTCCTTCAACTTTCCATTGCTCCATACCAGTCTCTAAGTATTTACAGAACATGCAATAGGAGTGAGAGATTGCTTAATAGGAATGAGTAGAAACATTCCCATGTATGATGACTAGCCTGGGTGATGGTAATTACGAGGCATGAAAGCTGCATTGCCTGTACCTGAAGGGAGTTGGGCTAAGAGACATAGACTTAAAATCCTGGGTCTCTGGCCTCAAGGACTTTTTGACTCAGCTATTATATAGATCCTAGGACATCCAGCTTGTTGAATAGTTTGGTGATTGTTACTAGGTCTACCTTTGTTGAAATCTGCAGCACAGCAGTGCAGGATGGAATTCCTGAATATAACTGACATGAATCACCTGAGGCACTTGCAATAGTTAGATTTACGGATTTTCTCCTGAGAATTCTGGTGCAGTAGGCCTGGGTAGGACGCATTTGTATAGGGAAAACTTCTTTCAAATCTGGCAGAATACCTCAGCTATGGTTCTGCCTTCCATATACCACTGCAAGCAAATCATTTATCCTATGGTTTTGTTTCCATATGTGTAAAATGGTGATGTGGATGTTGAAGTTGATAGTTCAGCATCCAAGAGGCTTGTTTTTGTTTGTTATGCCACTAGGGGGTTTAGTTAGTGCCAAATAAATGAATGTGTGTGTGTGTGTGTGTGTGTGTGTGTGTGTGTGTAAGACAGAGAGAGAGCAAGCTGTAAGGACTGATATTATCAGTGTTTTAGAGATAATAAAACACAGAGGTGACTTTCGTTTAACTTTTTTTTAACTTTTCAGTTCAGAGATACATGTGCAGGTTTGTTACATAGGTAAACATGTATCTTGGGGGCTTGTTGTACAGATTATTTCATCACCCAGATATTAAGCCTACTACCCATTAGTTATTTTGCCTGATCCTCTCCCTCCTCCCACCCTCCACTCTCCACCCTCTAACAGGCCCCAGTGTGTATTGTTCCCTTTTATGTGCTCATGTGTTCTCATCATTTACCTCCCACTTATAAGTGAGAACATGCAGTTTTTGGTTTTCTGTTCATGCATTAGTTTGTTCAGGATAATGGCCTCCAGCTCCATCCATGTCCTTGCAAAGGTCATGATCTCATTCCTTTTTTACGGCTGTGGAGGTGATTTTTAAAGAAATTCAGGACATAGTTTTCTACTTGAATCACTGATTCTGAATTATGATCAGTTACTGCTGCTGGTCTTATCCCCAGATTTACAAAAACACTCTTCCTTTACCATCACAAAGAATCTGTTCCTCTGCTTTAGGTAGAAAGATCTAATTAAAGAAAAAGCTTTTGGAAAGTTTTGGGCTATTTCTTCACACGGCCATGAATGCTCTCTTCCAGGCTGAGAGACAGAAAACACATTGCAACTCAACAGCATGAAGCAACCGTACATCCGTGTGTCTGTTTTCTTCCCTGTAGAAAGCTTCTCTCTACTTGAGTAGTAGAAGCCTCTTTTGCATTTGCTTACACCAGAAGCCAGGAGCAGCTGGCTGAGCATAACTTAACGATAGCAATTTCCATGAAGCTCCTAGAAGTTCCTGAGTTAAGACAATCCATTTAGAATAACTCATGCAGCTTTAGATATAAATTGGCTCTGCCACAAATCCCATGAGATTAAAAAAAATGTATTAGCATTAAAGGAGTCTGAGGTGGCGATGACACATATCTACACATACCTAAAGGTATTCTTCATTTTAGGATGGTGGCGGGTGTGGCGGGGAGAGAAGAGAAAGAGAAAGACAGAGACAGATAGAAGGACATAAATGCTCATTTATTGGCCATCTGCCAAGGGCCAGCTACTGGGTTCATACATTACCTTGTTATCTCATTTAGTCTCTATAATAATGTGTGCATTTATTATCACTTGTATTTTGTAGGCCAGCACAGAGAAAGTTAGGAATGTTAACAAGGTCACCTAATGGATGTGAAACCCAATTCCAGATTTATCTGACGTCAAAACTCTGTTTTTCCATCAGTGCTAGTACCATAGTCCTCAACACCTGTCTCAGGGCTGCCAGAGGTGAAAGATATCATCTATAAATTAATCCATAAAGTCAAGTGACCAGGAAACTGAGTCACAGAAAGATTATACAAGCTCGTGGAACAGTTCCAGAGAATCTGAACTTCCCTGTTCTACAGCTAAGTTTCCTTTATCACCCTCAGTAAGCATTATCAAAGATATCAACACCAGACTATCTCTATTATTCAGTATTATAGAATGTCATTAAAGCATCAGACAACTCTTTGAAAAGTCCAATATGAACTTTATAGACAGAGGTTATGCCCACAAGCAAACAGGTGGGTGGTAAAAAGGGCTCAGACTACAGGTATATTTTCATGATCCTCAGATAGATAGAGAATGTGGAAGAAAGTCTTTTCAAAGGGATTTATTAATATGTCCTTTAAAACATCCATGAAAATACTCACTAGTTCAAAATACTGAGCTTTCAATATACTTGTAACTACACAAGAAAGTTAACAGAGAAGAAATCACTGCCTGTGATAAGCACTTTGGTCATAGTTCTTGAAATCTTTCCAAAATTACTGTAGTGTTTCAAATTAGTATTGTTACCAAAAATGGGATTTTGCAGGAAGTAGATAATTATACAAACTATGGAATTCATTATTGATTACATCATGAAATATATTCATTTTATGGCTTCATGACTTACTTAAAACGGAGGTGGGCTTTTCATCTTCTAAAACCATGACTAGGTAAAAATGTAATGTACTTAATTATCTTTAACCTTAAATGGAAAAATCGATACAAATGTTATTTGTTCGAGTATTTTTAAAAAGATCTCAAAATGTTTCCTTGAAAACATATAAACAGAAAGGCCATTTTATTTTATATGAGGTTAATTGTGAGCCTGATCTTAATCATGCTTATTCATTGAGTTCACTTATTAGATAATAGTAACTCATTGAAGTCAGTTATTGAATTCTTAATGGAGAACAAATTGTTGAAAATTGGCCACGCACGGTGGCTCATGTCTGTAATCCCAGCACTTTGGGAGGCCAAGGCGGGCGGATCACGAGGTCAGGAGATCGAGACCATCCTGGCTAATACGGTGAAACCCTGTCTCTACTAAAAATACAAAAAAATTAGCCAGGCGTGGTGATGGGCACCTGTAGTCCCAGCTACTTGGGAGGCTGAGGTAAGCGAATGGCACGAACCTGGGAGGTGGAGCTTGCAGTGAGCCGAGATCACGCCACTGCACTCCAGCCTGGGCGACAGAGCAAGACTCCATCTCAAAAAAAAAAAAAAAAAAAAAAAAAAATTGTTGAAAGTTAAACAGATGAGAAGATATTATGCATGACAAACATTTGTAAAATATACTTTTGTGGGTTTTTTGTTTTTGTTTTTGTTTGGTCATTGTTTTTGAGACAAGGTCATGCTCTGTCACCCAAGCTAGAATGCAGTGCTGTGAGCACAACTCACTGCATCCTCAACCTCCTGGGATCAAGTGATCCTCCCACTTCAGCCTCCTAAGTAGCTGGGACTATAGGCATGCACCACTATGCCCAGCTTATCTTAAAATTTTTTTTTGGCCAGGTGTGGTGGCTTATGCCTGTAATCCCAGCACCTTGAGTGGCTGAGGTGGGTGGATCACTTGAGGGGAGGAGTTCGAGACCAGCCTGGCCAACATGGAGAAACCCATTTCTATTAAAAAATACAAAAATTAGCTGGGCATGGTGGTACATGCCTGTAATCCCAGCTACTCGGGAGGCTGAGGCAGGAGAATCACTTGAACCCAGAGGCAGAAGTTGCAGAGAGCCAAGATTGTGCCACTGCACTCCAGCCTAGGTGACAGTGAGACTCTGTCTCAAAAATTTTTTTTTTTTTTGTAAATAGGGTCTCACTATATTGCCCAGGTTTGGGTCAAACTCCTGGGCTCAAGCAATCCTCCTCTCTTGGCCTCCCAAAGTGCCAGAATTTAGGCATGAGCTGCCATGCCTGGCTGCAAAATATAGTTTTGATATTTGTAATGAGCTATGACTTTGTGTGTTACTCTCATGTTCAAGTTCTTAGAGGACTCCCAAGAGTCTGAATTTCACCACAGAATTTTTAATGGTCTAAAGTTTTTCCACACTTCATTTGTAAAATCATGTAACTTCTAGAACTAAATACAGTTAGGGGTTTCTGTAAGAAAAAATGAACAACATTACTTTCTTTTTAAAAACAAAAGACTAGCAAGACTTTTAATTTTACAAAAACTCAGGCATTCAAATATGCTTAGGAAATGAAGAGAAAGTGTGTTCTCATAATTACTCATTTTGGCAGGAGATTATCTGGAAAATTTATATATAATTCAGACACACACACACACACACACCATTCACAGTTTTAGTGTCTGTCTAAAAAGCCCCTCCAATTTCCGGAGCTCTAAATGGGAAAGCAGTTGAAACCACAGTGAGTTGTCAAATTACCAGTAACAGCATTACAAAGATGTGTTAACACACCTTGAAGTCAGTGGGGTGGTGACTTAGATACTGTAAGTAATTGTCCCTTTATAAAACCCCTTTGTGAATGAATCATGAAAGTAAATATTTAGCAACTCTGAAATAAACTTATCTTCAAGAAAGTTAGCAGAGTTCAGTTTGCAACTATCCTTTAATTGTAATGTCAATCTCTTTTTTTTTTTTTTTAGACAGGTTTACTTTGTCACTAGGTGAGTACATGGATTTTTTTAAAACTCTGTCACCAGGCTGGAGAGCAGTGGCGCGATCTCGGCTCACTGCAACCTCCACCTCCCGGGTTCAAGCGAGTCCTCTGCCTCAGGCTCCCTGGTAGCTGGGACTACAGGCACATGCCACCAAGCCTGGCTAATTTTTTATATTTTAGTAGAGATGGGGTTTCACCATGTTGGCCAGGATGGTCTCGATCTCCTGACCTTGTGATCCGCCCACCTTGGCTTCCCAAAGTGCTGGGATTACAGACGTGAGCCCCCGCGCCCGGCCTCTTCCACACAATTTAACTCTACTGTTGATGCACAAAAGTAGCCATAGACAATATGTAAATACATGGATGTGACTGTGTTCCAATAAAACTTTATTTACAAGAAAGAGGTAGTGGGCCATAGTTTGCCAGCTCCTGTTCTAAATGATTTGTCCTGTAAGCTCAAAAGGCAGTACAGCTTATGTGTACAATAAAAGATGTTTAGTGCATGAATACTGATACCTATTTGGGAGCTAAAATTTCTTTTCCCTTTTCTTCTGGGCTTTCAACTATGCGCCAAGGTGGCTGGGCAGCCATATACACATGTGGCCTCTAAACAAGAAGGGTGGTGGTATTCAAGGCAATGTGTAAGCAAAGCTTGATAATAATACAAAGTGACATGGAGGCAGTACATCATCAGACGTAGTGAGGTTTGTTAGGAAAGCTGCCTTGTAAAGAGGCATAAACTTTAAACCTGTGCTGAAAGAATAAATGCAGATGTGGCCTTGGATAAATGAATCAGAGACGGAGTAATTGGAAGGACAATGAGATGGGCAAGGGTGAAGGCAGCAGGAAAGATGAGAATGAACAGACTCTAGGTAGGAATAGGGGAGAATTGTAAGACTTGAGTCAGTGTGGAATAGGGATTAAGAGTCCCGGCTGAGCACAGAGGCTCACCTGTAATCTCAACACTTCAGGAGGCTGAGGCGATCACTTGAGCCCAGGAGTTCGAGACCAGCCTGGGCAACATGGCAAAATCCCGGTCTCTATAAAAAATGCCCCCCAAAATAAATTAAAAATAATGGGGCGTGATGGCGTGCACTTGTAGTCCCAATGACTCAGGAGGCTGAGGTGGGAGAATTGCTTGGGCCCCGGATGTTGAGGCTGCAGTGAACTGTGATCATGCCACTGCACTTCAGCCTGGGTGACAGAGTGAGACCCTGTCTCAAAAAAACAAAACAAAACAAAACAAAAAAACTATCTGGGCTCTGCACCCCAAATGACTAGTTTTTTGTTGTTGTTGTTGTTTGCTTGTTTGTTTTTTTGACACAGAGTCTCGCTCTGTCGCCAGGCTGGAGTGAAGTGGCATGATCTCAGCTAACTGCAACCTCTGTCTCCCAGGTTCAAGTAATTCTCCTGCCTCAGCCTCCTGAGTAGCTGGGGCTACAGGTGTGCACCACCTCGCCCAGCTAATTTTTGTATTTTTAGTAGAGACGGGCTTTCCTCATGTTGGCCAGGCTGGTCTCGATCTCCTGACTTCGTGATCCACTCACCTCAGCCTCCCAAAGTGCTGGGATTACGGACATGAGCCCCCGCGCCCGGCCAAATGACTAGTTTTGAATCCCAACCCTTCTAATAAGAAAGTAGAAGGACAATTTGAGTAATTTGTCTAAGAAAGACAGATTACTCAAACTTTCTATGCCTCAGTTTTCTCATTGGTAAAATGGGAATAATAATAGCACCTACCTCATAGGATTATTATGAGGATGGAATAAACTAAGGCATGTAAAGCGCCTGTAACAGTGCCTGGCATGTAGTCAGAGCTCCGGAAGATGTTAGAGAATGGGAGTAGAAGGAGAGAGAAAAACCACTCAAGGGCAGCTGTGCTGAGATGGCAAAAAAACCTACGCCTAAAATTTCTCAAGTGGAAGGAAATAATTACATTCCACCCTTCAGTGATACAAAACTCCTTCCAGTAAGAATTTCTGGTCATAGCTGCTGCCTAGATATACTAAAAATTGAAAAATTGAAACCCAAGTCCTGAGAATATGGTGTTCTTTCTTACAGCTTTCCTTGGCAACATGTATTTCCCTGAAGACAGAATGTGATCTATAGATTTCTGAGCATTAATGTATAAAGTGAGATCATTATATACCATGTATATAGGAAGAGAAAGGAGAACGTAGAACCAAAAATAATTCTCAAATATAAGCTTGGGGAAACCAGCAAGATAGCTGGGATTCTGGGAAAAGAAAGACTAGTGGGAGTGTGTGGTGACAGAATGATTTGTTCCCAACTGCCAGGCAAACAAAACGATCAATTTCTTTTCTGCAGGTTTGCCAGAATAATCCATACAATTTCTGGGAAATTGGGCCAGGCGTGATGGCTCGCATCTTTAGTCCCAGCACTTTAGGGGCACAAGGCAGGAGGTTTTCTCGAGGCCAGGAGTTCAGGACCAGTCTGGGCAACAGAGTGAGATCTTGCTTCTACAAAAATATTTTTAAAATTAGCCAGGTGTGGTGGCCTACATCTGTGGTCCTAGCTACTCAGGAGGCTAAGGCAGGAGGATTATTTTAGCCCAGGAGTTCAAGGCTACAGTGAACTATGCTCGTATCACTGTACTCCAGCCTGGGTAACAGAGTGAGACCCCCTACTCTTTAAACAAACAAACAACAGAGTTTGGATGATGCAGCCAATTCTTTCAGAAACATTTCTTCCAAAAATAATCTATAAATAAGTCATCCTAATCTATTTAAAATCCAATTCTCTGCAGATGACTCAGAGTGAACTAAGAATGTAGATAGAAGACTTCAAAACTCCTGTCTTGAATTTCCCCGTTCCTGCCGCCACTTTTAATCTTTCTGGTTGAAACTGGGATGACAAGGTTCACAAAACCACGGATATTGCCAAATTACCTTTTTGTTCTTTCAGCCTTGATTTCCCATAACTGGTGGTAAATGGAAGGTGAAGATTACTATTTTTTCTTCTGATGAGAAGTAATAATACTCATCTTTCCTGTTGATGTCATTTCCAGGCCATTCCAGCAACAACAATGTCCTTGACAGCAAGAAAAAGAGCATGCTGCAACAACAGAACTGGAGTAAGTATGGAGCAGTCGGTGTGGAAGCAGAAGTGCATGAACAGTTATTGCTACCTAAGCAAAGCCACACTGAGTCACTCACATCTACCGAATCACAGTGGGGCTCCACTGACGGAGCCACAGCCTTAGAAACATGCTATTTTTATTTATTTATTTAGAGACAGGGTCTTGCTCTGTTGCCGAGACTGGAGTGCAGTGGTGCGATCTCGGTTCACTGCAACCTCTGCCTCCCGGGATCAAGCGATTCTCCTGCCTCAGCCTCCTGAATAGCTGGGACTACAGGTGCGCACCACCACGCCCAGCTAATTTTTGTATTTTTAGTAGAGATGGGGGTTTCAACGTGTTGGTCAGGCTGGTCTCAAACTCCTGACCTCGAGTGATCTGCCCGCCTCGGCCTCCCAAAGTGCTGGGATTACAGGTTTGAGCCACTGCACCTGGCCTGAAACATGCTATTTAGGATGATTATATAGAAGTAGAAAAAGTGAGAAGGGTTTTTTGTCCCACAAACATTTAGAGTTGGCCCTTCTGTCCCTTCTTCAGTCTTCGGTGGATTGTCCTTTCCTCAATCTAAAGGTTTTCAAAGAAAGGAGATTTATAAGTCACACCCACAGCTGCAATCAATTTCATAATACTCAGGTGTGATATTTTTGTGGTATATACAAAACACTCAGGGAAAATGTACTCAGTTCTCTCATGCAATGACAGACTGGTTTGCTAGGATTAGAATGACCAAAGCCCTTATCCAGTTAAATTAAACGAGCTGCCAGGTTTTTTTTTTCCCCCAAAATATTTAATGCCTACCCACTATGTATAAAGTCGTAATGAAGTTAAAAGTAAATTAAGATTTATTAACCTGAGTGTCACTCTGCTCAGAACACTTTCAGATATGCTATTTCATTTAGTTCTCTCAAAACCCTTAAGTGGGAAAAAGTAAGATGTGTGTTTTATTGACGAAGGAACGGATGCTCAGAGAAAGTAAATAATTTGCCAGTGTAGCACATTAGTAAGTGGATTTTTATCCAAACCCACTGTAGCACCCCACAATTCACAATCTTTGTACCACGAACATGGCTATTAAGCAACATAAGGGCTCTCATAATTCCCTGTGGAAGGGGTAGATTGACAGCAAGCAGTCACAGTAGATCTGCTTGGCTGAGCTTGAGCTTTCAAAGCAATGGTTCTCAGATGGATGGAAACATTAGGCTGGGCACGGTGGCTCACAGCACTTTGGGAGGCTGAGGTGGGAGGATCACTTGAGGTCTGGAATTCGAGACCAGCCTGGCCAACATGGTGAAACCCTGTCTCTACTAAAAATACAAAAATTAGCTGGGCACGGTGGCCCATGCCTGTAATCCCAGATACTCAGGAGGCTGATGCAGGAGAATCTCTTGAACCCAGGAGGCAAAGGTTGCAGTGAGCCAAGATCACATCACTGCACTTCAGCCTGGGCAACAGATGAGTAAGACTCTGTCAAAAAAAAAAAAAGACGGATGGGATGTTAGAATCATCTAAAGAGATTGAAAAAATACCAATGCCTGGGTGGCCCCCAGAGATTCTGCATCAGTATTTTTCAAAAGCACTCAAGATAATTTGGCCAGGGGTTAGAACCACTGCTAAAAAAAAAAACAAACAAACAAACAAAAAAAAAACAAACCAGATATTTCTATCCATAATGGAAGATGCATATTTTTAAAAATTACCCTTTTTCTGACATTTGATATTTATCTAGGATTACAATAATTATGCTAATTAGTTCTAGTCTATTTTTGCTCTGAATACATTTTAGGTATTCAATAAACACTAATTTTCAGTTTCCCTTCCCTGTCACTTTTCTTTGTAAATGATAATAATTTGGAATTTGACTTTGTATCTTTTCTATATGGTGCTCACAACATTCTTGACATCCTGAGACATTTCTGAATTCCTGAAATCAAAAATATCAAAACACTTATATAGGCTTTTCCTATAGGTGTGTCATCTAAGACCTGGTGTTTAAGTCGCACCTGGTGTCTTTGAAGCCTAGATAAGACCAAAACATGAGACAAGTGGCAAAGGCTACATCTTGGGAGGAAGGGAAAGGGTTGACCAAGGCTTGTCCCCTATTTTAACTGTTCTTTGCTTGTTCCCTTTTTCCAGTTCTTATTTTTGCTTCTGAATACAAAATGGTTTTGCTGAATCATTTAAGTGAATCCCCTTTAGGGGAAATACAGATGCCTGGAATCACTTTCTAAAGCCAGGCCTTTTGTAGCGATGAGAACTCAAAGATAATATGGCCCGGTGCGGTGGCTCATGCCTATATTCCCAGCTCTTTGGGAGGCTGAGGTGGGCGGATCACTTGAGTTCAGGAGTTTGAAACCAGCCTGGCCAACATGGTGAAA
>NW_026652276.1:14402228-14630822 GCF_009828535.3 Hylobates moloch
TAAACACCATGGCACCTCTTGATGAGTAAATTTAAGCAACTGCACAAGTCACAGTGCATGGAAGAATCAAGATTTGAAGTAGACTCCAAATCCATCATTCTGAACTTTTGGCTGGAAGAAGAATAGTGATTAAAGTGTTTCCCAGCTGTGAGAGCCTGTCAAGTTTTGTCCATCTCCATGATACACAGTTTTCTCATCTATAAAATGGAAATAATAATAGTATCTACCTCTTGGGGTTATGAAAAGAATTAAATGAGATGATATATGTAAAGTACTACATCCCTTAACACAATTCTATAGGTAGCCACCTTATTCTGCACTCATAAAAGGCAGGTCTCAAGAATACAACACACAAATCCTGTGGGAGCTGCATTATTCCAGCAAAGGAAAAGAAAAAGCATTCCCTCGCTTCATTTCTGCTGATTTTGAAATAATCATCAGTGACTAACAACTTCACTGAAACAATACAAAAGTTTCCTTCTTTTTTTTTTTTCTTTTAGAGATGGGATCTCACTATGTTGCCCAGGCTAGTCTCGAACTCCTGGGCTCAAGCAATCTACCCTCCTTGGCCTCCCAAAGTGCTGGGATTACAGGCATGAGCCACTGTGCCTGGCCTAAGAGCTTATTTTTGGAAAAACAAACATGAACTTTCATTCAGTTTCCTATGCCAAATTCCATGCCTTCTTCTGCTCTCATGACTGACTCATGAAATAAAGATGTGTACAATCTTTCTAACACAGTGGCTCTCAACCAGCGGGTTATTTTACCCACCCACCTCCACCCCAAGAGGATATTTGGCAATGTCTGGAGACATTTTTGGTTGTCAGAACTGGGCTGGAGGTGGCAAGGGGTGGGGGGGTGATATTGGCATCTAGTGGGTAAAGATGAGGGATGCTGCTGAATATCCTATACCGCACAGGAAAGGTCCCACAGCAAAGTGTGCAAATGTCATTGGTGCTGAGGTTGGGAAGTCCTGTTCTAACTCTCTGCTGATGACTGATCACTGCAGGACGCTGGCCACTGGCCACTTAAAGTATCAGGGCCAAACACTTGGGAGCCAAGAGACCAGACATGAAGATAAAGGTAGTTAAGATCCAGTCGGCCAGGCGTGGTGGCTCACGCTTGTAATCCCAGCACTTTGGGAGGCCGAGGCGGGCGGATCACGAGGTCAGGAGATCGAGACCACGGTGAAACCCTGTCTCTACTAAAAATACAAAAAATTAGCCGGGCGTGGTGGTGGGCGCCTGTAGTCCCAGCTACTCGGAGAGGCTGAGGCAGGAGAATGGCGTGAACCCGGGAGGCAGAGCTTGCAGTGAGCCGAGATTGCGCCACTGCACTCCAGCCTGGGCGACAGAGGGAGACTCCGTCTCAAAAAAAAAAAAAAAAAAAAAAAAGATCCAGTCAAGAGTCTATGAAGTAGGAAGTACATAAAACAGGGAGGAACTAGATCTCAGTGGTCAGAAGAAACAGATGAGGCTCAGAGGAATATGAAAGTTGAGATTTTCCAGACACAGTGACAAGCCAAACCATCTTTTTTTTTTTTTTGGCAGAGTCTTGCTCTGTCACCCAGGCTGGAGTGCAATGGCATGATCTCGGATGACTGCCTCCCAGGTTCAAGTGATTCTCCTGCCTTAGCCTCCCAAGTAGCTGGGATTACAGGCATCTGCCACCAAGCCCGGCTAATTTTTTGTATTTTTAGTAGAGAGAGGGTTTCGCCATGTTGGCCAGGCTGGTCTTGAACTCCTGACCTCAGGTGATCCACCCACCTTGGCCTCCCAAAGTGCTGGGATTACAGGTGTGAGCCACCGCGCCCAGCTCCAACCATCTTTTAGTGAGTATAATCAAATAGCAGAGACTGCCCTCTGCCTTTTTGTATCATTCACACCTAATCAAACCGTGACCTTAAGATCCAGGATTTTAGGGTGACTGGATTAAAAAAAGACTGTATATGCTCCTGAAGCTTGAAACAGATCAAGAACATGAAATAACGTGTGCAAATGGCTCTATTTTATTTTTCAGATGTTTCTTTCATCACTTTTCAGTGCAATCACAGTCATTGGTGCTCTGTATTGCATGCTGATATCCATCCAGGCTCTCTTAAAAGGTCCTCTCATGTGTAATTCTCCAGGCAACAGTAATGCCAATTGTGAATTTTCATTGAAAAACATCAGGTAAGTAACTTGATTTTCACAGGCTTACTGTCTTACACAGTTGAACTAGTTTGATTAGACTAATGCAGTACTGAAACAATGCGATGTTTTTATTTGATGCAACTGCCGGGACAAACAGATTCTTAGGAATTTAGTACATTAATGCCAGTTAGCACAACTCCACATCAAAATGGAGGAATCATTAGATTTACAGTGCTCTAAAAGGACTTTTAGATATTGTCTAAAAGGACTAGTTGATCTCAAATGGCTTATGCTTGTCTTTCAAAAATCTAGTTACATATGTGTATGTATATTAAAAAATTATGCAAATATACACCAGAAACTTAACTTTCATCCTTGGAGAGTGAAGAGAACATTTACTTTCTACACTTCTGAATTAATTAAATTTGTAAACCATGAGCAAATATTACATTTACAATTTTTAAAATTTAATAAAAACACAATAAATAAAATGCAGAGCCTTGCCTGTAGGCCTAAATGGAACAGAGCAACCAATGGATTCATACAGACATGCTATAAATATACTGTATGCATGGGAATGAATCCAAAATTTAAGTCATGTAATAACAAATAATACTGGAGAGTTACATGTACTTAATAAGTGGCTCATTTTAGTCTTTTAAGATCATTCTGTGACTGAATGTAGACACAATTTGTAAAAACTGGAAGAAAAAAACTATCTAATCCATTAGCTCTCTGTATAGGCTGCTCAGATTAGCAAATAACCAGAATTTACTTTTGTAGTTACATAAAAAAAATTGTTTTTTTCTCCTTTTCCCTTACCTTGCTACATTAAAAAAGAAAAGTCCCTCAAATTTTGTGTAGCATATTTGTTTTGAATCAAAACCCGGGGAAGGCTGGGCACAGTGGCTCACGCCTGTAATCCTAGCACTTTGGGAGGCCAAGGCAGGTGGATCGCTTGAGGTCAGGAATTTGAGATCAGCCTGGCCAACATGGTGAAACTGCGTCACTACTAAAAATACAAAAATTAGCCAGGCATGGTGGCACATGCCTCTAGTCCCAGCTACTCAGGTGGCTGAGGCGGGAGAATTGCTGGAACCCAGGAGGTGGAGGTTGCAGTGAGCCAAGATCAAGCCACTGCACTCCAGTCTGGGTGACAGAGTAAGACTGTCTCAAAAACAAACAAAGCCAAGGAAAGTCTCCTTACTAATAGACTTGAAGAAAAGGGTTAAAGATTTCTACCACAGATGCTATGCACATTAAATCCCCAGGGAATGACAACAGCCTACAATGTACCAGGCACCAGGCTAAGCTCTGCAGATAATAGCACTCAGATATTCTCAGCCTAGTTGGGGAGATGGGCTAGGCTAGCAAAGTTACAAGAGAGTGATCCTTGGCTTGCTACACATTTCACAGAACACTCATATTCCATGTGCAGAAAATACTGTTGTTTTCCCAGGTTGAATGTCAGTTGCTGATATCCAGCAATGCAAACTCCCTAAGAACATTCCATTTTACTCTACAGTAAACAAACAAAAAATCATCTTGAGATAGATGTGTTAGGGCTAAAAGTCTCTCATTTTCCATAGCCCTGTTAAGAACAGGCACATCTCACTTTAATCAGACATATTTAATCAGTAAAAGCCGTACATCTGGTTGAAGAGCGGATGCCGTGCTGCAGTTCTGCACTAAGAACTGAGCTCATTTAATGGGGGGTAGGGGAAGCTCCTTAGTTTTTATATCTAGCAAGTAGAAGAGTATCTGAATAAATAAAATAAATACGTTGAACCACGAAAAACTGTTGACATTCAACTATTTCTGACATCCCAAAACAGCATTTCATATCGTTCAACCTAAGAGAAGATGTACCATAGAGATGCTTGTTAAATGATGGGCTATATAAGTAATAAAAGTTTTGTAACTAGTAGAGTATAAGGACACATGCTCAGAAACCCTGATCTCTGTCATTTTTGGGCACAATATTTCAAAAGTACATTCTGTTTCATTAGTTCTTTTATGTGCACAATGCTACATTCTTTTGGTCAGGGATATTTCTGAATATCTGATTTTTATCTTTTGTTTTTCAGTGACATTCATCCAGAATCCTTCAACTTGCAATGGTTTTTCAATGACTCTTGTGCACCTCCTACTGGTTTCAATAAACCCACCAGTAACACCACCACGGCGAGTGGCTGGACAGCATCTAGTTTCCACTTCGATTCTGAAGAAAACAAACATAGGCTTATCCACTTCTCAGTATTTTTAGGTCTATTGCTTGTTGGAATTCTGGAGCTCCTGTTTGGGCTCAGTCAGATAGTCATTGGTTTCCTTGGCTGTCTGTGTGGAGTCTCTAAGCGAAGAAGTCAAATTGTGTAGTTTAATGGGAATAAAATGTAAGTATCAGTAGTCTGAATAATTTGAGAAGCACACTTGTTTTCAAAGTCATCTTTGAGATGATTTAAAAAATCAACCCTTCACGTAGAAAGCATGTTGCAAATGCATAACACTCTCATATCGGTGGTTGATTTGGGAAAGGTGGAGAAAATTTTCAATTAGTTTTGTATTGTACTATTCAAACTTTTTACCTCTTCATTGTGTGTAGAGAAAGGAGAAGGGAAAGAAGATGAGAAGGAACGGAAGTCATCCTGAAAATAAAAGTGCAGGACCTTTTTTTTTTTTTTTAATTTGAGACAGGGTCTCAAAAAAGGCTGGAGTATAGTAGTACAGTGGTGCTATCTCAGCTTACTGCAGCCTCAACCTCCTGGGCTCAGGTGATTCTCCCACCTCAGCCTCCCTAGTAGCTGGGACTACAGGCGCGTGCCACTATGCCAAGCTAATTTTTGTATTTTTAGTAGAGATGGGGTTTTTCCATATTGCCCAGACTGGTCTCGAACTCCTGGACTCAAGTGATCTGCCTGCCTCAGCCTCCTAAAGTGCTGCGATTACAGGCATGAGCCATCGCACCCAAAATACAGGACCTTTTTATTGTATTTCTTTAAAGAATAAATATATAACCTGAATGCAATCAAGTCTTTAGATCTAATTCTCAGCTTGCAGGGAACACTAGGACAAATCCAAAAAGTGGGTCAGTGGGCACAGAATGGCCCCATTTTCAACAGGAAAATGTCATAAAAGAAAAATATTTTTGAGGGAACTGTTCTAGATTAAGAGAATAGAGGCATGTTTCAGCTAAACACATGTAAACTTTGTCAGAGATAATTGGGAGGAGTATGTAGAAGAATTGGATTATTGTTAATTTTGGTAGGTCTGATAATGGTTTTATAGTATAAAGGCTGAGTACCCCTTATCCAAAATGATTAAGATCAGAAGTGTTTTGGCTTTCACATTTTTTTGCATTTTGGAATTCTGCCTATAATAATGAGACATCTTGGGGATGGGATACAAATCTAACCACAAAATTCATTTATGTCTCATACACACTTTAAACACCTGGCCTGAAGGTGATTTCACACAATATTTTAAATAACTTTGTGCATGAAACACAATTTTGACTGCATTTTGACTGCAACTCATCACATGAGGTCAGGTGTGGAATTTTCCACTTGTGGTGTTATGTTAGTGGCTCAAAAAGTTTTGGATCTCGGAGCATTCTGGAATTTGAATTTTTGGATTAGTGATGCTCAACCTGTATACAGAAATGTCCTCATTTTTTAAAAAAGAAATGCATATTTATATGTTGTAAAAATACTTCAACTAAAAGCAATGGGAAGATGTTTACTGTTATATTTAGGTGATAGGTACATGGCAATTCATTACACCCTCCTATTTTCCTATGTTTACATTTTTCATTAATTAAAAAACAATACCTAGAAAAACCCAAGTCTTTCAAAAGCTATTTTCTATATGTGCCAATCTTTAAAAAACAGGGTAACAAGTATATTTATCACATTAAAATGTAAAACAACAAAGCTAAAAATCTAAAATTTTCTGAATGTTATTTCTATATTTCAATTGTTTATGTTTATTGGGCTTAAGTTTCTAGAAATAATTTGCAGTACCTATATTATAGCTACCTAAATAAATTTAGTAACATCAAGAGCTTATAAGCCTTTTTTTCTGAACATTTACTATATAAAAACATTCTCCCTACACCCATACAAATACTTACTTGTCCTTAAGGCTTAGCTTAAATATCGCCTACTCGAGGAAGCCTTCCCAGTGCTCATGATCCAATAAACCAAGTGAGCACTTACCCAAACCTCTAGTATCATTCCTGTCATAATGTAACATACATGTGTTTGTACGTCCATCACTGTAGGATTTAGGAGCACAGGAACCAGCTTCATCAGCCCTCTCCTCTTCAAGTCCTTAGCAAGGTCTCTCATTTCCCCACCCCCAGCCCCATTCCTACCCCCACCTGCCTTATCTCTGGCAGCACTCTTTATCCTTGACTTCAGCACAAATAGAGAGGCTATTCCTAACCATCTAATGAAAACTAGGTTTCCCTTTACTCTTTTACCATGCTTTCATTTACACCATTTATCACAATGATGATTGCATTTTCATTTGTGCTTGCTTCTTAAATTTCACTGTCCCCCGTTAGACTATAAGCTCCAGGGGTACAGGAACATATTTATTCCCTCCTGGTATAAACAGTACTTAGTACAGTGCCTGGTACAAAGCAGAAACATTGTATTTAGTTGAATGAATTAATGAATCCTATCTTCAGTACCCAGCTTTTAGGGAAGACTCGATACTTATTCAATGAATTGTCAAACTGCTAATGGTCATGTAATTAAAACAAAAACAAGACAGCTCACTGTACTCTAGTGAACAAGGGTCAGCAATGGTGCTTATAAATTTTCTCATCCCCCCCCAAATATTTATGCCATGTACCTTCCCCGAAATGTGACTTCATTAATTCGGCCAGTGACCAGGGTATCCTTACATCAATGAGAAAATATAAACACTTTATTGGAATAGCATGTTAGCAGCAGTGAACAGGGTATGGCGCAGAAGGTTTCCAAAACAAGTTTAGCATGAAGGATGCCATATGCTGTTGCCAACAACTAGAACACGGTGACTAAAGACACAGCTGTGAATGTCCAGCACAACCTCTGGCCTGCAACTATGTTCAGTGATGATGATAAACAAGGTGGTGACTTGGAAGGAATCCCTATGTCAAGTGAGAAAAAAAAATGTCTGACCTCCTTATATGTGTAAAAAATATACCTTCAGAATCTGTCAGTAAGCTGGAAGAAGTGGATGTTGAAGTTTTTAACATCGATGATGGGTCTCCAGTTGTTCATCAACCCATGGTGAAATAGCTGAACAGTTCTGAATCAAAGGTGATCATAATAGTGACGACATTAACATTGCAGAAAAAGTGCCTACAGATGACATGGTGAAAATATGTGATGGGGCCGGGCGTGGTGGCTCACGCCTGTAATCCCAGCACTTTGGGAGGCCGAGGCGGGCGGATCATGAGGTTAGGAGATTGAGACCGTCCTGGCTAACACGGTGAAAACCTGTCTCTACTAAAAATACAAAAAATTAGCCGGGCGCGGTGGTGGGCGCCTGCAGTCCCAGCTACTCGGGAGGCTGAGGCGGGAGAATGGTGTGAACCCAGGAGGCGTAGCTTGCAGTGGGCCGAGATTGCACCACTGTACTACAGCCTGGGCGACAGAGCGAGACTCCGTCTCAAAAAAAAAAAAAAAAAAAAGAAAAAAAGAAAAGATACGTGATGGGCTTCTTGAAGGACTAGAGCAGTGTGTATTCAAAACAGAACAAGAAATCACGTCAGTTTATAAAATCAAAGAGAGGTTTCTCAGACAAAAACATTGTTCATGAGGTTGATGACTCTGGAAGAAATATTTTAAAAAGCCACTGAGGAGAATGCCTCGTCTCTACAGGATCCACTTCCTAGCCTCTCAACTGCTTCTCATGTTTCTTCTCACCGAAAAAAATAGTGTCCAGTAATCTTTACTCCAACAGCACTGCCGGGGGGGACAGGAAACCCGCCCTGGCTGTTGTTGGTTGCAGCTGTTGTCTAATAGCTGGTGCAGGTACATGGTGACGGCCACTGTGCTGCTTAGTTACTTGAATGCAGTTTTTTCACTGTATTAATAGTGTGTCATTTTTTAATGTTAAGTATTTATGTGTGAAAAAGTGTTAAGAAAAAATGACTGTTTATTGGCAGCATATACACTCAGAGTCAGGAATGATGGTGATGGCAAAAAACCCGACTGTCCACGTCGTGGCTGAGATATCACTGTGACATCTTTGCTTTTTGCTTTCTGATGGTTCAACATACACAAACTTTGTTTCATACACAAAATTTGAAATATTGTATAAAATTATCTTTAGATTGTGTGTATAGGGTATGTATGAAAGATAAATGAATTTCATGTTTAGGCATGGGTCCCATCCTCAAGATATCTCATTATGTATATGTAAATACTTGAAAATCTGAAAAACTCTGAAATTCAAAACACTTCCGGTCCAAAGAATTTTGGATAAGGGCTGGGCAATCAGTATAGTTAAGGAGCTGGAAACACACATTCATGCAGAAAAGGAAGGAAAAAGGAAAGCTCTCTTGAAAATATACTACTTCCATGATGTTATCCCTCAAAGTGTAAACAACCTGCACATACTTCAACCACAATTACTAGAAGCGGGGAGAGGGGGGCACTTTCAGTAGTGCAACAATAATATATTTGCTATACTTAGTTGTATGATACGACTTTGGCTCCTGACTGTATCCATTTCTCCCTCTATCATCTGCACCTGGAATATTTTCTTCTTCTTTCTCTGCTTGTTGAAAGGCTCAGCTCAAATATCTGGTTATACTAACCAGGAATGAATTTGTTCCTCTCAACTCCAAAATATGTTTCAACAGTAATTAACAATTTTTAGGGGAAGTACACAGGTGTTTAATAGAGATCCTAACTTTGGAGTTAGAGAGATTCAAGCTTTTCTACTTCTAGATATGTGACAAGGTCAGGTAAGGCAGGTTTCTTGGTTGTCCCCTTTTGCATGGTAAACAGTTTTCATTCACCGTCTGTTGGGGTCCTAGCTTCATTCACGAGTCTCCTGTTACAGTTGGTGCCTGCCTGAGGTAGGGAATTTGATCTTCTACCCCTTGCACAATCATTAAGGGAGAAAGCTCCAAGTGTCCATTCTTTGGTAAGAATCATGACGGAAAAAAAGGGCTTCTGCACTTCTCTCTATTCTGCTTTTATTTCATTTTTTGACCTTTGTGGGATCCTTTTCATGCCTGTTCATCAAAAGATACTAACCTTATCCATCATTTTTCATCATTTTTGTGATTTCAATTTGGAGGATAACCATAGAAATTACCTTCTGGTATACATAAATCTAGAATTAATATAGTTGCATCATTACCAAAAGTCAGAAAACTTCTAAGTACAGAGAAGAATCTTTGTCTTGATATTATTTTAGAGGGTTAAGAAGCAAGAACAGAAACGTTAAATCTAACTCTATCCCAGGAATTTCTTCAACTGCCTTTCCCCAAACTCCCTGCCTTGGAAGAAAGATACCAAAGATGTGTGGAGAATGTTGCACCTAACTGAATTCTACCCATTTCTGAACCAAAAATGGGGAAATATAAGTTTTGAGAGCTAAAACTGTCTAGCACTTGGCTTCACTTGGTTTAATTCTTTTGAGATTTACTTTTTTTTTGAGACGGAGTTTGGCTCTGTCACTCAGGCTGGAGTGCAGTGGCATGATCTCAGCTTACTGCAACCTCTGCCTTCTGGGTTCAAGTGATTCTCCTGCCTCAGCCTCCCGAGTAGCTGGGATTACAGCTATTGCCACCATGCCTGCCACCATACCTGGCTAATTTTTGTATTTTTGGTAGAGATGGGGTTTCATTGTATTGGCCGGGCTGGTCTCGAACTCCTGACTTCAAGTGATCCACCCGCCTAGGCCTCCCAAAGTGTTAGGATTACGGGTGTGAGCCACCACACCCAGCCTTGAGATTTAAATTCACTGGCATATGTAATTAGCAAATAAATACTGCCATGAAAAAAGTACATACAACTCTGGCTGGGCGTGGTGGCTGTAATCCTAGCACTTTGGGAGTCTGAGGCAGGTGGATCACCTGAGGTCAGGAGTTCAAGACCAGCCTGGCCAACGTGGCGATACCCTGTATCTACTAAAAATACAAAAATTAATTGGGTGTGGTGGCCAGCGCCTGTAATCCCAGCTACTCTGGAGGCTGAGGCAGAAGGATCACTTGAACTTGGGAGGTGGAGGTTGCAGCGAGCCGAGATCATGCCACGGGACTCCAGCATCAGCAACAGAGTAAGACTCCGTCTCAAAAAAAAAAAAAAGTATACACAACTCAAGGTATTTAAACCTGAACCACTTTAGAGATATTATAAATTAGAAAACCACCTACAATGCAACCAACAGCCACCACTACCAGGATGAAGGTCTGAAAGGAAGCACAGCAGGTTCTTGCTACCTATCATGTCATTAATTGTATTACTTGCTCCTGAGACGGGAAGACTCATATAAGGTAATATGATACAAAATGTAGCTGATCGCACAAATGATGAAATAAAATCCTTCACTAGACAAATACTGCTTTGCTTGACAGTTTATTAAATACACTACATTTGTACCTTATTCTGTAGTTTTTTAAATTGTTCACACATGAACTGAGTAAAAACGTACTTTATAGAAAACCAAGTGCAAAACTAAAATGAAAGATTGCACACATATTAAACTGCTGAAATTGTGCACATATTGCACACATATTAAACTGCTGAAATGTTAGAAATTAATCTGTACAAGTACCTAATGAAGAAGGTTATGAAATATTAGGTGGTTCGAGTTTCTTAAATCTGGCACCAGACCATGACTTTGGAAGTGTTCATGTTGAAGTGTCAATGCAAAAATGTCTATTAACAAAACTGCTTAACACTGTTTGAGAAACAGGACAACATACTTGTTTTTCTTTCACAGACACTTTTCTAAATCAATTCTCTACAGACTCTCTCCCATTCAGAATCAGTTGGGTGGACTGATGAGGCAAAAAATAAATTCCTTTTAAAAAACAAAACTGGAGCCTATTTACAAAACATGCAAAGGGTTTTAAGCAGGTGTTACTGCAGAACTGCTCAAACGTGAATACAGCTGAGTGACAGAATATATCTTTACTTCTACAAATATAGGTCCTTCCTCCAGACTTTCTGGAAGAAATACATTTTCAGGGTGTGGACTATAAAATGGCATACAATGCAGAGACAGAAACAAAGAAGTTTGCAAATCTTTTATATTTCCAGCTGTTGAGACAATATTTTTGAGGGCTGATGTTACCTCTAGCGGCGAAACCAGAGCCAGCTATTAAGCAGCCAGAAAGCTACAGTAATTGAATACATGACTATTTCTCTTTTAGCACGTTCTTTGTTCTCCTCTTCCAGAAGTTGTAGACGTCTATTTAGTTTGATTATCTAAGTGAAAAACAAACACACACAGAATATGGAGGCTTTAATGAATAGAGCAATCAGATTCTTATTAAGTAGTATAATAATTAAGTCAACAAATTATTACAAACATGGAAAGTTTCATTTGCAGCAAAATAAACACAACTACACATAGAAAAACATGTCATTCATGACAGCTTAAATTCACTTACACATCCTTTCCCTTTCCCTTCTTCAGATTTCTGAGTTAGGAAGGCTGTATTTCCTTCCTAACTTGATTACATAGTGAGGTGAGGAAGCGGTTACCTACTGTTATTCTGGCAGAAAAGACTCAGTATGCATTTTGGCAGGCTTACCACAGCAGAAAGAATACGGGACTCCTTCCCCTTTCTATGCCTCTCCTACGAACTTCTTGTCACTCAACCTCAGTTGTTCATCTTGAACCTGGCATAACTGCCTTCTCTGTCCACCTCTGAGTTACTGAGACAATCCAATAAAATAACCTACTGTAGGGGGCTTTGGGATATGGCACCCAAACCCTTCAGGCCTGAAGGCTAATTCCCCAGCTGCTGGAAATGCTGCTGGCTGACAGTGCCACCCTTGCTGTTAGCCCTTACTGTGAAAAGCCCAGGGCTGAACAACCGCCTGCTTAAGCTTGTGTTCTCCTACTGATCTCCACCTAAAAATGTCTTATTTAATCCAATTTCCCGCTATATCTATTTGGCATAGACACAATGAGAAAACCAACTATGCCTTCTTCACAAGTGTGTATGTGTGATACTTGAGGCTGTGGGAGTACATATTAAAAACTACACATGTGCAACTGCAGTTCTAAGAAAGGATTTATTACAGAATACAAGAAATACATATGCAGGGATGCTGTGCAAGCTGCAAGGAGCGGTTTCCAAAATGGAGTAATGAAACACAGCAAGAAAGGTTCCAAAGTGATTGTTCCACATTTCAGAAGCCAAACAAGCAACTGATGGCTGTACTGGTTTGCTAAAGATTCTGTTATCAGCCAGAATTACATTAATCTATCTTGGTAATACTGTTTTACAGTGATCAAAACATGTAAAGGGTAGTTTAATATATCTTTAATCAAAATGAGAAAATCAATTATGGCTTACTAGTTTGATAGATATAGTTCAAGTCATGGATCCCACAGAAGAGAAAATAATAAAATGTTGAGAACTATCACTTTAAAATATTGTATGACTATAACTGATAAATATATCTTATTTGGTACACTAAATACCTGTCGTCTTAGTGAAGCTGCATCTACAACAGTCAGGTCATCTGACGTTCCTTCAATGGTTGTATCTATATTTGAAATGCCATACCTGCAGATAAGAGATAGAAATACAAATGAATAGTAAAGTAGAACTCGAAGTAACTGGCACGCCACGTCATGCTTTGTGTAATGCTCAAAGTAGTATTCAGAAAACTGGTACTTAATAATATGAATTACTAAAATATTTTACCACCTGAATTTGTACTAATAAAGGAAAGAAAAAAGCTTAAAATGACAACTGTCTACAATATTGAAAAAGGGCACTAAAAATTGGAGAACGAGAAAAAAATCCTGACTAAAGAAATAAATAGAATATTCTCAAGCCAGAAAAGGATTGGCGATGCTAGAAAGGGTCCCTGGCTGAAAAGGTTTGAGAGCTGCCACTTAGGATAGAACAAAATATAATTCTTATACAAACTTATGTCCATATGTAAGCCCATAGGCATAGACTCACTAGCAGGGAACACAAAGTAGACTAACTCTTAACTAAAAAAAAAAAAGACTCATCACCTCTTCTCATTGCCTCTTGTCTTGCCATTTTTATTCTTTACTTCTTGTCTGTCTTTTTTTTTTTTTTGATACAGAGTTTCACTTTTGTTGCCCAGGATGGAGTGCAATGGCACAATCTCAGCTCATTGCAACCTCCACCTCTGGGGTTCAAGTGATTCTCCTACCTCAGCCTCCCAAGTAGCTGGGATTACAGGCACCTGCCACCATGCCCGGCTAATTTTTGTACTTTTAGTAGAGACGGGGTTTTACCATTTTGGCCAGGCTGGTCTCAAAGTCCTGACCTCAGGTGATCCACCCACCTCAGCCTCCTAATTTGCTGGGATTACAGGCCTGAGCAGCCATGCCCGGCCTATTCTTTACTTCTTATTTCCAATTACTTATGCTCTACTGTGTTCTCCCACAGAAACAATTATAAAATCTCCTGAATACATCTTGCCACTACATTTAGCTCCAGAATTGGCCCAATAATGAATAAAATGCTGTGTATAAAATAATACTGAAAAACCACTAAGACAAAATCCAGAGAAAGCATATTAAAAAAGTACTTTTTGTTCCAATGTAGTTACTTCTAAAGGGGCACTAATTTTTAGGTGAATGACACTAAACTTCTGAAAAACAAAGACAAATGCCATTCCTCTTCTTTGCCTGGATTTCCACATTTTAAAATTTAGTTTAATTAATAGCTTCATTGAGATACAACTTATATAACCACACAATTCACCTCACATGTATTTTATATCCTAAATTGTTATTTTAGTAAAATGGCATAGTAAATTTTCTTTTTTTCTTTTTTTTTTTTTTACTTTATTAAAATACTGAGTTTTATTTCACATGTATATTTTTGTCTCCCCACCATTCCCATGTCTGACCACCGCTACTACTATGGCATAGTAAATTTTCTAAATGAGCAGAATATAAACAAACTAAATTAAAAGTTACTCCTGTGTAGTCCAGAGAGTTGGCAAATGGATCATCTATTCTAATATCTATCCCAGCAAGTCCCCACTACAAAAAGCACATACCCACACAAAGGGATATGAAGCAGAATTATACTTTTCATCCAGACATGTTAAAGACAAGTCTACTCAGAAAATCCTTTTGTTTTAAATATTGTTAAAAGTAATAAAAATACTTTAATAAAGTATGCAAAAAACCTTAAACAATAGATGGTGTGTACTGACTCTAGATAATCTACAACCATCTCCAAATATTCCTTCTATGGCTAAATTATCTTGCTTTCTCATTAACTGTCCCCTTATTTCATGAGAACACAGTAAACAACCTGGAGCACTTAGGGTAATTATACCAGTTAGAGAAGTAAACTTCTAAGTTAGTAGATGCTGGAACTATGGGTTTACAAATGATTAGGGGAAAAAATAAAGGTTGAAAATTCCCTTTTCCCTCACTTCATCCTCAAAATAAAACTCTTCTCTTTCTCTGAGGCCACATAACAGAGGAATAATTAGGAAAAAAATCAAACAGAAGCAATTGTTAAAGGGATCTGAACCGAACATAGAGAATGAAGTACAAATGAAAGCGATTACTCACAATTTATATCCTGAATTAACTAAGGTTTAGATATCTGAAAAGGAAATCTCCATTTGCAAAGAAATATAAGGATATGACAAAAGATTTTACCTATATAATTCAATTTAAAACAAAACTATGTTACTTTACATTGTGTTTTAAACAAAAACCTGTATTTATCAGAACTAAAAAACTCTAATGCTAAGTTAGATCATTGGCTGAAAATACTCTGACACAAAGATAAAAGATCACAAACTTAGAGAAAAATATAAGGGAAAACGACAATGAACTGAACTAAGATTGTAAAAAGAAACAAGTCAGCAGAGTGGTAAGGGATTACCACAGGTGCACTTTTCAATTCCTCCAACATGAATTCAGTTTTAATGAGCAGCTAATGTTTCCCTTTTCTCTTGCTTCAATGAATGTACCAACTTCTTCTAAGCACAGAAATGATGCTGCCAGTTTTAAATCTACTGCTACAGATAATACATTTCTGCTTAAATAAAACTGACTGAAAAAATTATACAGTAATAGCATCTGTGAATACCAACGAGCTTTTGACTTTGTTTTTCCAGACTACAGGAAAACTAAATGGGCATTTTGGCACTTAAGAACTGCATGTATTTGTATGTGCCATTCTGCCAGCCCCTGTGTGTGTCAGGAAGAAAGGAACACTCAACCTATGTGTGTCTGAAAGTGTAAAAAGGGCAAAAATAAGAGAGAAGGCCTTAAATCAACAGATGATAAAAATGCTTAAAACTAAATTTCCTTTCTAAATATGTGCCTTCCCAAACTGTGGAGCTGTTAATGCTGATTTTTCCCAATTTAAGATGATGATGCCTTACAAACGAAGACAGGTTTGTTCACACACTAAAAGTGACATTCCGATAATTAACAACTTAAAAAGAAATGCTGGGCACAATTCAGGCAACCATTAAAATGATGCACATAAAATAAGATTTAAGACTTTTTTCTGTTTTAGCATGTAAATTATTATAAACCACCTATAAACTATTAACACTACACTTAAATAAAATAGCTGTTCACATCATACCATAATTACTAAACATTTTCCCTCATATTAATTGGCCAAATGTCATGACTGATTATTCATTGTTCTTAGAGAGAAGCAAGAGGTACTCATCAAGGAAAGCTGTAGAAAGAAGTCCAGCTACAAACACAGGCATAGCTACGACATGCATCATGCCCTGCAACACACAAATTCCGCCAACCATTTACCCTGGTAATTACGAAGTCTCAAAATTTACCTGACGTTGTCATGATGAGGATTAGAAGTGGCGGCAGCAGACCCACCACGCAACACAGGTCTAAGGCAGGTTTTTGCGGGAGAAGGCACAAGACAGAATCAGGAAACAGAGAAGTAATAAAATAAAAGCAAAAACAAGACAAATAAATGTCAAATAGGATTATATTGTATATTTCAATACAATATAATATCTCTCAACTACTTTAAAAAATCCTTGTCTCATGTGTCCTCCATTTTATCATTTTCATAAACTCAACATTACTATTGATCAAAGGAACAAAGGGAATCTATATTTACATGACAAAACAGCACCAACATATAAAATAATTTTCTTGGTGCTTTATGAAATTTAAGACAGAGGACAACTCTGCTTAAAAAGTCTAATTCCTTTCCTCTAGTTGGAAAAAAAAAAATCACTAGCACCTTTAAAAGCATATCAGGACCTGGTTAGCTGCACCAGTATGACCACAGTTGCTCATCTGGTATCAACAGCTCTACCTCAAAGACTGTATTCATAAATTTCAAGAAACTCCATTTCCCACACTTCCTTCCCTCCCACCTCATTAATTTTGAGTAGTGCCTGATGTCTTATTGCAGCTGTGTCTCATTCAAACTCTCAGCTCTCCAGAGTGAAAATGCAAGCCTCCACTCTGAAGCTGAGAAGATCAGGAGATGTGCTAGAGCACATTACAGGAAGTGCAATCCACAATTTGAGTCTGATCTTGAGACAACCAGGAGTGACATACAGGGCTGCTGGAAATGAAGACTTAGGTGCAATGGGAAACTTGGTGGGGATTTCCACTCATTCTCAGTATATACTTTGGCGCTAGAGGACAGTTAGCTTTCTACTTTGATAAGCAGTAACCTTTCCAATAAGTTTTATCTTTTAAAATCAGAAAACAAAAGCTTCTATGTGTTCACTGGTCAATTCCCCCTAAAACAATCAGCAATATTTACTAAGCAGAGAAAGGAGACTGGAGTGTTGGATCCATATAAAGATTTGAAGAATTATTAAATCCTATTTTGGATATCTCATTCTCTAAGTAACTGATCTGGTTTTGCCTGAATTAAGTATCAAGACAATAATTATATAATGGAAAATGTTTAACACCAAATGCACTAATTTTTTCTGTAAGTTGGCACAGCTGTGGAATTTTGACTACAATACAAATCATTATTTTCTGATAATTCAATTCATGTAAGAAAATTCTAATGTTTAACTTCTACATGTCTTAAAGGTACTACCAGTGCTTACAGAAATTTCTGGAGCCTAGAAGATAAGGGATTCAGAGACTTTTTGGGGAAACACGTTTGACTTTTATTTTACTGGCTAAAAAACATGGAGAAACCACATATGCTTAAGACAGGTCAGGTCTTTAACTCATCTCATCCTACTAACATATTTACTCTGTGGCATTAGGAAACCTGTTATTTAACTACAAACTTAAATTACACTAACATGAAAATGGTTAACTAGATGAAGCTATCACTGTGTGCTTCCTAAAGCTTTTTAAAATGCACACAGTATGTTCAAATGGGTCTGTCATATTCGACATATTCCGCCACAGAGATTTCCCTTTTATAACGCAGAGCCAGAAAATAATACAGTTACCTTTCACAACGTATTTCATTTTGTCTTCTCACACTGGCAATTGACACATATAATATAAAAGTAAATTAGACAGGTATGTGGCAAAGTTAGAAACTTCATTCAAGTACCATTTTCCACAATAAGTATGATTTAATACATAAAATCTTCTCAACAGTATGTTTTGTAGAGTGGCAAAAGGGAAACAAATCCAAGGCTACCACCAAGCTCCATCACTAACTTGCGTACTGACATTTTTTGAGTAAATATGCTCTGAGGTAACAGAATATGTGTTTCTTTGCTATAAAAATGTAATCTGCTACAGAAAATAAACAGTTTAATTGGGGATCAGGAATTATACATTTTTTTTAAAGAGAAAAATTATAAATAACAAACACTGTATCCACTGCAACTCTGGATTTCTAGGTCTTCCAAGTTGTATATTTATAGGGATACTTGCCAAAAATATAAATTATTCATACATTGGTTTCTTATTCTATTCACTCAAAGCTGGTACAATCTGTTAAGGAAAAACTGTATAAAAATAATCAAGCCCCTCCTAAAAATAAGAGCTAAGCATGACTCATCTATCAATATTTAAATAATGTTCTTACACAGGAACTAAGTTTCTTTTTTAAGATGCTAATATTTTACATTGTAAAATGAGGTACATAGCTGTAACAGATATAGGGCGAGACGGGCATTTTCTAACCAGTTAAGGACCAAATCATAATAATATTTTAATTTCTGCTGCACCTGAGCAAATGACACACCTGGTGCTTTGGTAAATTTTCAGTATATCAGTTTTCCAAATGCGTAACACTCACCTGTGTAAATAAACTTTTCTAACATGTACCTAGGATTTAACTTGGTTTTCACGTTGAGCTTGGTTTAGATCATCTACATTCTTGTAAGAAAAAAATATATGGTACACAAACCTTTTGACAGCATCCTTTAAAATGTAAACTGAACACAGTTCTTACGTCAAGGAATTGTGAATCTGCATTATTTCATAGTGATAAAGCAAGCAGAAAGCTTTTCTCTTTTTCTGCCAAACAGTTCTAGTTTAAATTAACTACACCTAATGTGATGGCATATGACCAAAGATAAGGTATTGCATTAGCATAATAGCCAAGAGTAATAAAATAGAAAGAAAAAATGATCTACAGAGCAAGGAACATAGAAGCACTTAAAATTTCATAAGCAGTATTATTTTATAATCATGCAAGTAGAACATTATCCAAATTTCACATTCCTATTTCTTATATCTGAAAAGTCATGCCAGATACTTCTCACAGAGGAAATAAAAACTGATTTGGCACTTAAAATTCTGATAAAATCTTGCTCAACACTGAGATCCTAAGTGAATACAACTTTAAAAAATCCTTTCAATACTGAAAGCATCAATAAGACTGATGAGAATCTAACCCTCCAGATTCCAAGGTAATAACTAATGCTACAGATCTAGGAGCAAAGCATTATTAATATAACTCCTTCAAGAACTTTTAAAAACTTACTGAAATGAATGAGAAAAGAGAATTCCTTCCCAGAAAAGGGATTTTTAGAGTTATCAATTCATCACAATGTAAAAAAGTGAAATAAAATTTCACTTAAAGTCCAAAAATATTTTTCATTATTAAAAAAATACAAAATTTATACTAATACAATTTTTGATTTTATACATTTGACTCTGAGGCACAATTTTTTTCCATTATGGAGGAAAAAATCCATATTTTTATAAGTTCCACATTATTGCAATGAACTGTGTACATGCTGGTGGGGAGGAGGTGGGACAAATAATTTTTTTTTCTTTTTTTACTTTTTGGGACATATAATTTTAATGTACTGTGACTTTGCTATCTAGCTATTATTACTTTTTATACAATATTTGGAAATATCTCTCATTCAGATATTTAAAATGTAATAGCATTTGATATGATATACTCGCACCTAATAATCTGGTCTCCACTAAGGACTTACTGTAATTAAAAAGTTAAACAAGCTAGCTGATGGACAATAAATCTGTTTTAAGGAGGGAAGAGAAAACAGGCCCTTGTAAGTATTAGTTCTTAAGTGCCATCTACTTTATATGCAATATCGTTTGAAAGATCTCCTATCACACTAAATAAAGAACTGGAGGCCATTATCCCTGTATTATAATTAAAGGTGGGGGAGGGGAGAAGATCCTCACAAGAATTCACAAAGCTAGATATTATTACCCTTCCTCTCTATTTTTCAACAGAAGAGAAAAGTGAGGCCAAAAGAAGCTAAGCAATTTGTTCAAGGCCATCACGCAGCTATGCAGTGGGGTGGATCCAGGTTAATTCTGACTGACTCCCTGAATCCATGCTTTTTGTTCTGAACCTTGCTGCTTCTTACAGCTTCCCAACAGTCCAAAAACGTCTTTGAAGCTTCAAAAAGCATAAAAAGGGAGTCTAAACCCTTGGGGAAAAACAAACGAACAAAACACATCTATACATATACATGTATATATAATTTTCCTCCCCATACCCTCATGCCATGAGCTTTCTTTTTAAGCTCTTCTTAGTGCAGCTTTCAGTCCTTGGGCCCAAATGCATAGCACTAGGTCAACTCTGGGAAGGCTCAGAAAGGCCCTGGATTCAACAATGGTAAGTAGCACGGACAGGTGCTTGTGAAGTATGGTGACATACCCAGGGCCTGTGTGAGGACTACAAGCACTCAACAAGAAAAAGTTTGTTCAGTGCAAGCCAGAAGTCATATTCGTTCCTAAGGTAAGAAACAGGATTTATTAGAAGGGCCAGCTTAATTTATTGTGAAATCTTCAACATGCAAAAAGTAACAATTAAATAATCATGAAAATTCAAACCCTGACTACCAGAAGCCACTAGATAAATGTTCAGAGTTGAAATGAAACTGACTCTATCTTTCCCACACTATGCCAAAAAAGCTCCCTGAATTTCCTTTAAAACATTATGTAGTAATAAAGCGAGGACAAAAAGTACTTGAGATAATTGCAAAAAAACTATTTGTATGAATAAGTCTAAGTATACTACTGATGATTTTACCTGGAGATGTTCAAAAGTGAGATAAATTATCAACATTGAAAAATACCAGTATTATCAAAAAGGTGATAGCACCTGGAATTTTCAAAACAAGCCTAGAAATCCGTAGCTGAGAGGAAAGGAAAAAAGTGTCCCGGCAGCTGCGCTGACATCACCTCCTCAGATTTGCTTTATTAATCCAATCATATTAGTAGCATAAATGATTACATCAAAAGACTAACTAACGAGGACTAGTAAGCTTCAGTCTAACACTCAATCCAACGGGACGGGGCCCCTTGGCATCAAATACTTAGAATAGGCTAGAAAAGCCTTTGAAAAAAATCACTACACTTTCTATGTATACTCTCCCTGACAGAAGGAAAGCTAATGTAATCTTGTGAAATGTGAATTTTGGACAATAATTTCAAATTAAAAGAAAGTAAAGCAAGCTGTTTCAAACCATTGCATCTTAGAAAGAGGCTAGAAGGTAAAAACAGAAAAGAAAGACACCACAGTCCACTGAACAAGAGGCCAAAAAATATGCAACAAAGCTGTCAAGAGTCACGGATGGCCAGTCACCTGCGATTTTCATCCAGCACATCCAAGATCTGCTGGTATGCCCTACGAGTAGAAGACTGGATAAGCGACAAAATGCCACGAGCAGAGGAAAGATTAGCTCCATCTTCAGGTAACATATGGGGAGGACAGACCCGAGTCTGTTGTGGCGATGGTGTCACACTGTTTACACAAGCACAGCAAATGAAGAGAAAAACACGCAAGTCAGATTTTTATAAAACTTCAGCCGAGCAGTCTTTATCTTTATTTTCTTAGTGTTCTTGCCCCTGTTTCCCACCCTTCACTCTCCCCGCAAGAAAACAGTCAAAGAATAAACATTTTGAATTGTTTTCAAAAACTAGCTACAAGGCAGCACTTACAACTTTGTAACCCTAAACATCAAAATAAATAAACTGAATATGAAAGAACTGTGGAGAGGGAAGAGAACTACAGCAATGAATGTGTTCAACCCCTCCCATTAGAGAAGCAGCATTCTTTACTTCGTGTTTATATTCCAATTCAATAAACCAAACTTCTAAGAAACAACACTGCTGTCAACTTACGGATGATTAGAAGAGTAGGACAGGGAATTCTCACATACAGATGTCAAAGTTTAAACACATGAATCAAAAGTGATTCCATAAAAACACCATTTCAAATACTTCATAAAGCCAACGAAGCAAGTTGAAGTTTACGATGAGTAAATGACACTGATTTAAGGACGAATTAGTCTTAGAAAATGGTAACAAAGCATTCTGATTGTTTAATTATAGTAAGCATATGTTCTCTAGTTAAATGACTAAAGCATAAAAATATTCCCAAATCTGTGAATACAGCAAAAGAAGGCAAGGACACTTCTTAAATTATCAATGGCTGATAACCATTTCTGGGCTTCTTAGTGACAATAATCTTAATTGTTCTTTCATGTGTGGGCTAAGATTCAAAATTTCATTTGACTCCCCTGCCAGTGCTTTCTGAAAGCTGAATGAACCAATTCTTATGGTTCTAACCTAAACTCTTAAGATCTGTATCAGTATTTTCAGGGAGCTGTTTAATGTTACAGCATGATTATCTATTGTGAGGTATTTATTTAACTGACATACAGACTTGGCAGATGGGTTGTTACAATAAGAGGACTATGACAGTGGAATGAGGGCTCAACATTCTCAACGTCAAGGCAAAACTAACATCAGGCTAAACGTCATCCAATGTGTATTACATCTGAAAGAATAAAAACAAAGCAGATGGTAAACAATTGAAAAAAGAAAATCTCTTATTTTGACTGTGTAATCTTTTCTAACAGCATATATTTGTTTGGAAACTACAAAATAAGTGGGATAATTTTTGACAGGATAGTTACAGTCATCTGATATTATTCCCAGAGTCCCAGAAAATTAAAAAACAAAATCTCCTCCACAGTTTTATGAATAACTTTGAATGGCTTGGTGATCCAAGGAGAGAAGTACCATAACATGAAAACCACGTTTTTCAAAGACTACTTAGAAGATCTAAGCCAAACCTTAACATATAAAGCAACTAATCTATCAAGCCTGATTCACCATAGGATTTAGGCCTAATGGTGTCAAGATAAACTCAAATTTTCAGATGCAGTTTCATGACTAGTGACCTTAAATGTCCGTCCAGAGACTTGCAATCTCTGGGAATACATATAAGCCAACATTATCTACTGTTCCATGGTAATTGGCAAAACCCATACCGGGCATTCCAGAAGGGTAAAAACAAATAAAGAAACAAACAAACAAATAAAAAAACCATCCTATCTGTGAAACAAAACTATATATTAGTCTTACACTCAGAATTCTCTTTAGGTAGCACTGGGAAAACTTGAAGCTCTTACTGCTTGTGAGAATTAAACAATGGCCAGTTCTGCATCAACATAAACAAACAATCCATCTTACACTCTTCTTGATAGAGCAGCCAGCGTAACTGCCTAAATTCACTCAAGCAAGTTTTAAAGGACTAATCTGTACTTTGTCTTTGCATCTGGGGGTTTAAATTGAACACTTCGTGTATCATTCTGTATTGATAAATAAACCAGCTATATACTAACATATTAAAGGCTACAATAATCAATATTTAGAATTATAATCTTGGGGCAACAGTATGAATGAACTAAACTCAAATCCATGAAAAAAACTTAATGGATTTTGGCCCATTAAAAATTAAAATAAAAGAAGGGTTACTTCCTCTAAGAGAAACCCTTTTGCCGGAAACAAACAATAATGAATTGTTAATTTAAACTGTAAAAGTACAAGTATTTTCTGTCCATATATAGGAAATGAAGAGGTCATCTTATAGTCAAACATAAACTTACTTCAGACTAACTGCAAAGAGTTCCTAAGATGGAATGCAGAAGGTTGGATTCTAAAACAATCTATAGGATTTCTCTCAATTCTAAGATTTTACGATCACATGAAATTGGAATACAATGAGAAACAACCTCACATGATCCTCAGTTATAATTTAATATGAAAAATACTTCTGTAGAAAGATAAAAGATGAAATTAAATTTTTATCAATACTAGTAAAGATATTTATTTCCTCAAAAACCAGCATCAAAAACATAACTAGAGGTTCTAGTTGTTTCTCAAAAGAAATTAACATTTCAAAGATTAGTCAAAAAATTTAGCTTTTCATTCATGTGTATGGCAATCCTCCATAAACAGCAAAAACAAAATCGGGAGTATTTTTTTTTAATTGATGACTACTTTGCCAGTGTTGTATAGATTAAATGTCCTTGTTTGGTAACATTTAATTCCATCTACAGATGAAATGAATCACCATAAGATCGCCAAAACTACATTAGTAATTAGAGGCAATAAATAATTTAGCAATTGTCTTTCCTTTTTAAAACTTTAAGCAGTCTTGTTGGTCTTTTTTACAAATAAATGTAAAAACAAGAAAGAATAAGCTCCATTTTAGCAATCAGTTTGACGGGAGTTAAAACGTACTCCACAGGTATCAACTGTGGAGGGAAACAGCGCTTTCATCTCCGTCCACTCATGGACTCAACCAAGGTTTAGTGACTTTCTGTTTCTGTTGTTTTGACAAGTGAACTATTGTGGAAAATAAAAAAGTAAACATACTGCAAAGGCACTGAGAAGATTAAGTAAATGGCATTATATATATATTAGTAATTTAATAAAAATGCACTTCGATAAACTGATTCCAGTGATACTATAAAATAGCAAAGTCTCAACATTACCTTTTTAAAAGAAAAGATTAGAAAATTTTGAAGAAAGCACTGATGTTCACCATGCTTCATTAGTAATAGCTCTACCTTATGCTTACATGAAATCTTATCACATAAGAGTTATGTAAACACCACCAGGGCTGGGCGCAGTGGCTCATGCCTATAATCCCAGCACTTTGGGAGGCCGAGGTGGGCAGATCACTTGAAGTCAGGAGTTCAAGACCAGCCTGGCCAATATGATGAAATCCTGTCTCTACTAAAAATACAAAAATTAGCCAGGCATGGTGGCATGTGCCTGCAGTCTCAGCTACTCGGGAGACTGGGGCAGGAGAATCGCTTGAACCTGGGAGGCGGAGGTTGCAGTGAACCGAGATCACGCCATTGCATTCCAGCCTGGAAGTCATAGTGAGACTCCGTTTCAAAAACAAAACAAAATAAAACAAAACAACAACCAAAAAAAACACCAGCCAATTGTCAGAACTAAAATTTAAATAAAAAATTACTTGGCATAACTATGTCATTATTAAAAGTAAGTTCAAAGTCAAGTACCTCTTTGAGTTTTCATAGGAATAATGTTTCTCAAACTGTGAATTTAACCTCTTCGGTGAGGTATCAGACTCTTCCAAAAAATAGGGTAAAATAATAAAGAGAAAAAATTTTCACTAAAACATAAATATATTAATTTCCCTTGGAATTTTAAATAGAGAAGAAATTTTAATATATTGCCACTATCTATGGCAACTGAATAGTTCCTCGAAGCATAATAATAGAACCAGAATAAGAGGAAAACCGTTGGCTATCGGTGTAGTTTCTTCTGCTGCTTAAGAACTGTATTAGCTATTGAATACTTGTATTATATACCAAAATGTTCTGCTCCATGAGTGAGTCATTCCCATACCTTATTTTGTCACATGGAAAGAGTGGGCTTAATAATAGCAAAAAAATGCTTCCAAGCATCGTTTTAATCTATAGGATTATAAAATAAATGACAAACCGCACTTATTCTCCATTCTCCTTCAGAAACAAGTTAGAAGAAGAAAAGACAGTGTGCAAAAAAAAAAAAAAAAAAAAAAAATTGGGATCACTGAACCAGGTGAAGTTGAATCTGTCGAGAACTATTATGACAACCAAAGCAAAATAAACAAAAAAGGATGCTTGGTCCTTATGTGCATATTATATTCCATGTTCCTTTCACCAACACATGCAAAATCATATATAACTTCCTTAGTTGGTCTACTTATTTTTTTCCTTAATAAAGCATGACAGTTTGAGAAATCCTGAAACAGAGGTACTAAAAAGCCAAACAGGAAGATAATTAGGATAGCATATGTCAATTACCTGGTGAATAGATTAGTATCAACATAATCCTTCAAAACCAAAACAACTACTTGTCAAAAGCAGAGCAGATAAAATCTTACGTGTACTCCGGTGCAGAAATCGGTGCCTGGAACCTTGAAATTTTATTTCTTGGGGCAGAATCTGATCTGTGCCACCTTAAATAATAATTATGCTTCTTTTACATATTCAGCTTTTATAACACAAAGAAAAAGCTAGATCTGATTTTACTGTTTAGAATTCACTTTTGTGCTAATAGCAGACGATAATCTTATTGCCTCTTCAAAGTAATTAAGAAAACAAAGGCTAGTGCTCCTGCTCTCATACCCATTTGCACTTTTATTCTTAAAGCCATGGAATAAAATAAAGTGCAGACAGGCAAAGTTTCATGCACTATGATGCACAACAATTTCATGTTACAAAGAAAACATTAAAGTAGGTAAAGATAGTAAGAGTTTAATAATTATTTTAATAGAGGTATTATATCAATTGTTTTTTCCTCACTGCGTTAACAACACTGAATAATATGTTCATTATACAAAATTCTAAAGTTAGTAAGATGTAGATTCTTAAAGATGAATTGTAAATTATAAAATTAACAACAGTAGGAAAAGGAAGGGCAAAGTTACATTATTAACAAAGTACATATATAACATGGTAATATACTTTACAACCATAACGAAAAATACGGTTAAGCAATGTTAAGTGTTTCACTGTGAAAATGTATAAAGATTCATTACTCTTATTACCAAAAATGAGATTTTCAGTTTTACTAAAAATTTAGAAAATGTCATTAAAGCAACTTAAAGAAAAAAAAGAAAATCAAGTATTAGTTAACACTGTAAATCTTTTCTGTTATGAGGAACTTACGTTACTGGGTAAATGCAAAAATATCTATGTCATCTACTCTAAATTATACTTCACTGGATTGGTTTTCATACATAATAAAGGGGTTTCCTTTCTCTTCAGTTCAATGCAGCTATCAATAATACATACTTCGGGAGAAAAAATAAGAGTGGTGCTATATTACAATAATCTTGTTTTTATTAATATAAAATGTCAAAGTAGCTAAGAACCTAAATAGTAAGGCACATCTTTATAAAGTGGAAAAGCTTACTAGAAATCTTTGTTGCCTTAGGATAATGTCACAAAAAGAAAATAATTAAAGCTCTTGAGTGTATGTTTAATCACTCTAAAGCAGATCAAGAAGTCACCTTAGCCATAAATGATATAGCCTCTTTACCATTTGTGTAATACATTTGGAAATAGTCTAGAAAACATGGATTTAATGGGCCTGCTGACATCACTGCTAACCAGATGCCTTTAGGGAAAACACAATCAAAAAGTTTTATATTACTAATGGTTGAATCTTGCAGTATGCATTCCCTGAAGGAGATATATATTCATTTTAACCTACTCTCTTCCTACACAGTCTTTCAGAATAATTTTAACTACCTCAGGAGATATTTCAATATTCTATAAGAAATCAGAGCAGTTTTAGTTCTCCTTTCACCTAACACAAGAGAATGGAATTTCAATAAGGCAAGCAAATAATTTATATAGAAATTAGAACTTCCTTGTTCTTTCAAAGCAAGGATTTGAAAAAAAAAAAAATCCTCTCTCTACCTTGAGTATCAACGACCCTAACCCCATCAAAACCCCTTCTGTACCCCTATACTCTTTAGAGAGGTCCAAACTAGAGATTAATATGCTATAATATAAATCACTGTATTGTCCTCTAGTTATTTTGTAAATAAAATTAAATGTTTTGCTTCTATCTAGATTTGCTCGCTCTCAGAAGAGATGATCATCTCCTGGTTCTTTCAGTTTCCACAGAAGCTTCCATGATGCTTGCCATCACGCGTGGTTCATGAGTTCACGAAAATTGGCCAAAACATTAACGAGGAAGAAATATTAATTTATATAATCTATTTAAAAAGCCACGACTGACAATGACTTTCTGATTAAAATTCTGCCAGTTTTCAAGGAACACTTTGTTTGTAAAAATCCATTAATTTTAATAAAAAAGTAAAAAAGCACTAACATTAATAATCTTGTGGTAGCTTTAAGATCAGAATTTGATAATACAACCAAATGAAAAAGAAAGGTTTAAACAAATAGTCTTTTAAACAACATACTTGTATTTTTTGAAAATGAAAAGGACCAAAAAATTCAATGAATCGTAAGGGAGAAAGCTAAAAAATACTTTTGGAAAGAAAAAAATTCTACTCGTCTTGCTACACTGTTTAATGCAGCTCATTAGAAGCAAAGCTGGAAAGGACCAGTTCACCATCTTATGATAACTTAATTAGCAAATCATACTACACAGGAAAGGATAAGGCTACTTAAAAATTCTCAGGACCAACAAAATGGCCAGATTTTAAGATTACAAAAAGTATTACAAAAATATAAAATTCATGTAAAACAAATTTTAAAAACTACACGAAGTAATTATTTAGAAAAACACGAGTACAGAAAATATCCTGAGAAAACTTACAAACGAGATAAAATGCTAGTGCTTCTACTCACAGAGAATCATTTCTGACCAGCTGTCCATTTTGGCGAACAGCATTTTCACTCATAGACCGCTCTCTTTTTAGTCTGCCAACTGCTCGGATCTGTTAAGGCACAAAGAGAGGGAAGGAAATAGAAATATTCTTAGTAGGCTAGTAGCTGCTTAGCATCCAAAGAACCTCGATACAAGGCTACTCAAAAAATTTACAACGAACTAAGAAAAGGCAACCAAGAATTGCTGCCAGGCAGTGTATTACTGACAGACTTGCTTTAAAAACAAGACAAGACACACACACACACCCTACTTACTATAATGCAGATAAACAGGAATGTCTATTTACTTTAAGAACGCTACTTTAGTTGCTTTTTAAGTATCAGTTTTACTTGGTACAATTATTATTATTTGTTTAATCTTATGCTATATACTTATTTATAAGAACAATTTATAAAAGTGTTTACAGGCACATATAGGAAATGGAGAGTATCTGTATTATAAATAAATGTTCCTGGCTTCTAGGGTTGTAACAAATTAAGATTTGGTTGAATATTTGAAAACTAGACTAAAAATGTATCTAGCTTAATGGTTTTGGCATTCCAGAGTGCCTGCAATCTCTAATCCCACATGCTCTTCTTACGAAATGTATCTTTGACCTTCTTTCATTAAGAGACAGGATCTGTTTCTTTCCCTTGAAATTCAGAGGGCTGGTGACTCCTATAGAAATGATGCAAAGTGACTTCTGAGGCTAAGTCATAACAGTACAGCTTCTGCCTTTCTTTCCCCAGGTTGTTCACATTTGGAAGAATGGCACCATGTCACAAGGAAGGCCAAGTAGCCACACAGTGAGGCCATGTGTAAGTGCACCTGCCAACAACCCTAATGGAGGTCCCAGACAACCGCTAGTACCAAGTGACATGTGAGTGAGCAAACCTTCAGATAACTGCAGCTCCAGCTGTTGAGTTATCCTTAGCCTTTGGAGACTTCTAGCTTAGGCCCTAGACATTGAAGAACAGAAACAAGCTTTTCCCTTCAAGGCAACTGCAAATACCTAACCCACAGAATGCGTGAGCAAAACGTAGGCTTGTTTGTTTTAAGCCACTAAGTTTAAGACGATTTGTTACATAGAATTGGATAACTAGAACAGTGATAATCATTAACTTTTCTGCTTATTTAAAAATACCTTTTTTTTTTTTTTTTTGAGATAGGATCTTGCTCTGTCACCCATGCTGGAGTGCAGTGGCATGCTCATGGCTCATTGCAGCTTCAGCCTCCTGGGCTCAAGTGATCCTTCCATGTCAGCCTCTGAAGCAGCTGGGACTACAAGCACACACCACCGCACCTGGCTAATTTTTGTATTTTGTAGAGATGGGGGTTTTGCCATGTTGCCCATGCTGGTCTCAAACTCCTGAGCTCAAGTGTTCTGCCCACCTTGGCCTCCCAAAGTGTTGGGATTACAGGTGTGAGCCACTGCGCCCAACAAAAATACTTAAAAAAACAAAATAAACAAAAAACCTCCCACTAAAATAGCCATGGCAACATTATGGTTTTGTTTTTTTGTTTGTTTGTTTTGAGACAGGGTCTCGTTCTGTCGCCCAGGCTGCAGTGCAGTGGCACAATCTTGGCTTGACTCACTGCAAACTCTGCTCCTGGGTTTAAGCAATTCTCCTGCCTCGGCCTCCTGAGTAGCTGGGATTACAGGTGTGTGCCACCATGCCTTGCTCATTTTTGTATTTTCAGTAGAGACAGGGTTTCACCATGTTGGCCAGGCTGGTCTCAAACTCCTGATCTCATGATCTGCCTGCCTCAGCCTCCCAAAGTGCTGGGATTACAGGCGTGAGCCACTGTGACCAGCCGACATTATGGTTTTTAAAAAATTAAACTTTATAGTAAAAAACAAATAGTGTGTGAATTAAAGGACTTGAAAATTAAGATTTTCAAAATATCAATCGGTATTTATTGATGTTTTTGGTCACGCACGGTGGCTCACACCTGTAATCCCAGGTGGATGTTTTTCTTCTTTTTCTTTTTTTTTTTTGAGACAGAGTGTCACTCTGTTCCCCAGGCTGGAGTGCAATGGTGCTATTTCAGCTCACTGCAACCTCCACCTCCTGTGTTCAAGCAATCCTCATGCCTCAGCCTCCCGAGTAGCTGGGATTACAGGTGCATGCCATCTCGCCCAGATAATTTTTGTATTTTTAGTAGAGACGGGGTTTCACCATGTTGGCCAGGCTGGTCTTGAACTCCTAACCTCAAGTGATCCACCCACCTTGGCCTCCCAAAGTACTGGGATTACAGGTGTGAGCCACCCCCGGCCTGGATGTTTGTTTTGTTTCAATCTGAGATTTTTTTTTTTCCAGATAGGGTCTCATTGTGTTGCCCAGGATGGAGTGCAGTGGCACGATCTTGGCTTACCACAATCTCTACCTCCTGGGTTAAAGAGATTTTCATGCCTTAGCCTCCTGAGTAGCTGAGATTACAAGTACACACCACCATGACCAGCTAATTTTTGTATTTTTTGGTAGAGATGGGGTTTCACCATGTTGACCAGGCTTGGTGATCTCTTGACCTCAAGAGATCCACCCACTTCGGCCTCCCAAAGTGCTGGGATTACAAATGTAAGCCACTGTGCCTGGCCTCAATGCAAAATTTTAAAATGTCTTCCAGAATCATCCTTCAGTGATTATGCACTTACTTTTATCCATCCCTGAGGCTGAGAAATAGTTTCCGAGGTTCAAGCAGCTTCCTGGAAGTTGGGTCACAGGGTCTAGTGCTACATAGTTATACAACATGTAGCAGTAGACATTTTGCATGCATGCATACAATTCTTCTTTAATATGCTTACACCCCAAGTTAAATTTGATTGTTCATAAATTCCTGGGCAAGTAAATGTCCTCTAGGTTTTCTGATGGCTGATTCTCTCAGTCTGTTCAAAGCCCACTTCTTCTTCAGGAATCTACTCAGAGCCTTAGTGTTTTTTCCTCTGTACTCATCCCCATTTTCTGTGGGACTTCTATGCAGAAGGGGGAAAGGTACAAATTATCAATGTAGACTGAACAGTTGGGATAAATATCTTCCCTCTCCAACATGTTCACTGTCCAAAATTTAAAATCACGAATCATGGAGAGAACAGTTAAGCCAGTGACTGCGGGTTTTGGGAAGGACACATAGCCCAGTTTGTCAGGAGTGATGAGACCATGCTTGTGCTAAGAGGGCCATAAAACTGTAGCTATACAAAGAATGCAAGTGTACATCTCTGAATTTTCCATGCATGAATATATATACATATATACAATTCAGCTTTTCCTCTTCTCTCCAGACTTTTGCTCCATTCTGCTCATTGCAGTCCCAGCTCCTCTTTCCAGAAGTGATGAGGAAGGAAAAAGAAGTCAAGAAACCATCACTGAACTGTGATCAGACCCATATTCATGAAGTTCTTGATTTTCTAAGCTTCCACAGGACCCTTTTAAATACTCACTCAGTCCCTGGGAGCCCTTCTGCATTTGTTTTAGGATATGTCATATAGCTATGGTTTTTTGCTTCACATCCTTAGCATTGTCATATCAATTGAACTGGGCACCAATAACCATCTGCTACTTCTTTACGGTAGAATTACAGGTCTAGGGCCTTCTGTTAGACATTCATGGCTTTTGTGTTATCCTTCAGATTCTAAGGCTGCTGCTTTCTAAGTATAATCTGTGTTAAGGGTGGATCTAGCTAGATATTTCTTCCACTCCTCCAGCTCTGGCTGTACACTTTGGACATAACTGCTGTAGAATTTGGCATCCTGTGGAGGATGCCATTTGATGGCTTCTGTATAAAGCTGGCATGGCTTGGAGATAGTTCCATTTCTGAAACCACTCAATGCCTTTACTCTTCTCTTCCAAAATCAGGTCAGATTTATATATGCCAACTGATTTTGCTCCTTCCAGATTAATTCCTAACTATTGACAATTCTTGTATATATCTGGGGTTCAGTGCTCTTCCAAAGATTTATTATAGAAATGAATGGTATTCTCATACTTCTCTGAAGTAAGAGATGCCAACTTGGGCAAAAGCTTTTACTCTCTATCTTTAGACCAGTCTGTTTTTTCTTCCAACTTCAATGGACTTCTCACAAAGCTCTTAGGGTTTATTGTAGCTGATTTTTTCAAAGCATATCATGGCTTGATTGATAGGATATAATGGCAGAGTCCACATCTTTGACTTAGTCACATTGTTCAAGGCTGTGTCAAATCTTCTTACAGGCAGCATTTTCCAACTCTTTCTTTACAGTTCTTCCTTCTTGTTCTCTGGAAGATCTTTCCTCACTGGCTCCAGTTTGGATTCCTTTTTGAGAAGAGGTGGTAATGTCAGTGTTACAGCTTCTTTCTCCTCATTCACACTGCCCAGTCTACTGTAGGAACACTGAAAACTGTCATGACTTGGGCATTTTGTATTTCATGCCCAGATCACATGGTTTATTGAACAGTTGCTTTGTTAGTTTCCGGCAGACAGAATCACCAAGCAATGGTTTTATCTTAGAGTTGATTTCCAAATATTGGTGGAGATTAGGCATATTGAAAGTGTTTGTCAACTTCTTCCTTTCCAGCCAAGCCTCAGATTTTTAAACCCTCTTTGAGCTAAGGGATTATTTATGTTATGTTTTAAGCCCTCCTCAAGGGCTCACCTGGATTCTTTAAGCCAGTTTAAGAACTCGGGTACAATTGCTTTCTACAAATTTATCCCTTGCATCAATCAGGCTTTCAGAAAACAATTTTATAGGCTTCCTCATAAGCCTTCTCCTGGTGGTCTCCTTTCTTGAGATAGGTCAGTGGTTTTCAGTAGGGGGTGATCTTGCCCTGTAGAGAATATTTGGCAATGTCTGGAGGTATTTTCTTTTTTATTTTAAAACACACATAACATACACAATTTTAACCATTTTGAACTGTACAATTCAGTGGCATTTAGTACACTCACAATGTTGTGTAATCATACTATCTAGTTCCAGAATATTTTCATCAGCCCAAAAGGAAACCCCATACTGATTAAGCAGTCGCTCTCAATTCCCCTCTCCTCTAACCCCCTGGCAACCACTGCTCTGTATCCTGTCTTCATTCATTTGGCCACTCTGGATATTTCACCTAAGTAGAAAAATGCAATATATGGCCTTTGCTGTCTGGCTTCTTAAACTTTACATGTTTTCAAGGTTCATCTATGTTGTGGCATGTATCAGTACCTTTTTTTTTTTTTTTGAGAGACAGAGTCTGGCTCTGTTGCCCAGACTGGAGTGCAGTGGCGCAATCTGGTTCACTGCTACCTCCGCCTCCTGGGTTCAAGTGATTCTCCTGCCTCCGCCTCTGGAGTAGCTGGGATTACAGGCGTCCACACCACCATGCCTGGCTAATTTTTGTATTTTTAGTAGAGACAGGGTCTCACCACGTTGGCCAGGCTGGTCTCGAACTCCTGACCTCAAGTGATCTGCCCGCCTCAGCCTCCCAAAGTGCTGGGATTGCAGGCATGAGCCACCGCACCCAGCCAGTACCTCATTTTTTTATGGCTGAATAAGAGTTACTATATGGCTAGATCATGTTTTGCTTATCCATTCATCAGCTGATGGACATTTTTGTTGCTTCCACCTTTTCGCTATTACAGACATTTTTGGATATCATGACTTGGAAGATGGTAATGGCATCTTGTAGACAGAGATCACGAATGTTGCAAACATTCTACAGTGCAAAAAGATGGTTCTCACCACAACAAGGAATTTTCCAGTCCAAAATGCCAACAGTGCTGAGGTAGAGAAACCCTGGCATCCACTGCAGAATGATTACTACAGAGCAAATGTTCTGTGGATCTCACTTTATAGATTCTGAGTAACACCTGAATGAATCATCAATGTTATCAGCACTCAGGGCCTTACTGCTTCTCCATTTCAGTCGATTTCTAGAAGCTACTAGAATCCTGGCTCCCTTACTCCTTCCTCCCTTGCTCACTGCAGTTGAGTGCTTGTTGAAGGCTACTGGACCCTTCTATAAGCTTGTATAAACTTGAAGTCCAAACCATCATCTTTGCTTTCAATAGGCAGCTGGTATTAATCTCAGAAACTCCTCTTTCATTTCAGGATCTGGCTCCTGCCACAGGATTTTAACTCTTTCCTAACAATAACATTTATACATATTGAGCTTTTAACACGAATTAGAACATGCATTATTACACTTAATTCTCATAATAATCTTATGCACTTGGCATTATTCTTATCTTTATTTCAGAGATAAGCCCAAGGACTGTTAAATAACTTGCCCAAAGTTATGTGGTTAGTAAATGGCAAAGTAGGTCTTCAAAATTACGTCTAATTCTCACACAAACTTTTTTATCCCAGTGTTATACACTCTGGACATCTATCACATTTGACTAACTATCACAATTAATGCAGGCATGAACCCTGTAGAGTCTTAAAGCCTGGGTCTACTGAGGGAAATCCTGGCAAACTTTCTTCACTCACTCTTAAAATAATCACTCAGGGAATTGCTTGGGTTGCTTTCAATCAGGAGAAGCAGAAAGACCAAAAGAAAAACCCAAAGAATACAATAAGGAGCATTTCTTTCCTGGCAAAATCGTCACTGTAAGACAATTATTTTCACAAGTATAATTCCCAAGGAACTTTGGGGAGAAAGCTGGGCCTCAAACTGGGAGCACACTGGATACTTTTGCTTTATGTAACCATCTTGGTAACTTTCATTATTAAAGAATTTTATATCTTCTACATGTGTTGATGTCTTTCCCTCACTCATATCGTTGTCCTGCTGAAACCAGACAGACAGCAAACTTTTTGAATGCAGGAACTATGTCTCATTAATTCTTATACTGCATATAGTATCTCAGAGATAAAAGTTAAAAAATGTTTGTTAAATAATACAATTCTGCAAGTATCTTGGTGCCTTTTTGTCATGTAAAGGCTCAGATTTAGTGCTTTTCACCAAACAAATACCTAGAATATCCAAACTGTGAGCATATTACCTCAATTATGTCAGCAGAAACTTACAGTCTAAGAACCTAATCCTAGAAAACTGCATTGCCCTAGACAGTATGGGTGCTTCACCCTCTTTGGAAGGACTACATGCAGAATGAAACCAGACACAAGCAGTACCATTATTAATAAAAATACATGTTTGCACATTGTCTTATACTAGCTTCATGACAACATGTTAGAAGTTCAGAAGCTATATGAAAAAGATGCAACTCCAGAAATCATCACGGCAAAGAAGCTTCAAAGGTTAGCTGTAAGTCAATGGCAAAGGCAGGATTCGAACTCTGTTACTAACACCTTGTTAGTCTACACTGCTACATTTAGGTCAACTGGCATATTAACGTGATGCACTATAGTAGCTAACTCAGTAGAAACTTTTAATCAAGTAGCGAGAATGGGTAGTGTCAAGCGAAAAAGGGCTTTCTTTGCCCTGTTTGCTGACTGATTTTATAACAAAGTGATACATTTACTTTTTACTGCTAAACTTCCCAACATTTTCTTATTATTTAACAAGTAACACCCATAAAGGCTCTTTCTTCAAACCACAGGAACTTAATAATACGTTCCACAAAATTTACATTTTCCTAAAACATAACATTCAAATTTTAAAAATAGCATAATAACTTATTTGGCACATTTGTAAATTAGAATTATTAGTAATGTTCCATATGGAAAGCTTTCATGACATATTGCTAAAGATATGATAAAGCCTCTTCACTCTTCTTTTACCTTTGTCTACATTATTTCAAATTCCAGTGATATTAAAGTTCTACTTACTTCTTCATTTTGAGGGGTTGTAGGAGGTCTTTCTAAATCCAGAAAATCTAGTGGTCTTTCACTCAGCGTAAGTACACGAGGTGGTGTTTTCAGTGCCAGGGGTTTAAAGGGAGTTGACTGAATAAGGTCAAGATCCGCTGGTCTTGAAAATGAAACATCTTCATTATTTCCTAGGAGTTTTCAAGAAAAGAGACAAAGAAGAGAAAAGTGGGAGGTTTTTTAAAAAGACAGTGATTTTTGTTAAAATGTATTTACCTTCTTCTGCTTTTGAATTATACCTCCCAATAAGCATTAGTTTCTTTCAAAATATGCTTCCAGCGTATTGACATTTCACTAATATTTATCACTGTCATACAGAAATAAGAAATTATGCAATGCACAATATATAACCAAAAAACTGATATCTAGAATATATAAAACTCTTACAACACCCAATTTTTTAAACCGACAAAACATTTGAATAGATACTACACAACGAATATATATAAATGGCCAAAAAGCATGTGAGCAGATGTTCAAAATTATTAATAATCAGGGAAATAGAATTAACATCGCAAGATGGCATTACATGCCCACTCAAACAGCTAAAATAAAAAAGACTGACAATACAAAATGTTGGCAAGGATGTGGAGCAACTGTAACTCATTCATCACTGATGGAATGCAACATAGTACAAGAATTTGGAAAACAGTTTAGCAGTTTTTAAAAGTTGAAAATAACTTGTAGTATATAATCCAGCAATTTCACTCCTAAAGATATGAAAACATATGTCCTCACAAAGACTTGAACATGAATATTCACAGTGGCTTTAATCCTAACAGCTTCAAACAAAAAGCAATCAATGAATGAAGATGAAGGAAAAACAAATTATGGTGTATCCAAACTGAAATATTACTCAGTAATAAAATTGAATGAACAACTGATACATGCAACAACAGAAGAATCTCAAAAACATTACACTGAACAAAAGAAGACAAATAAGAGTATATACTCTATGATTCCATTTACATGAAACTCTAGGAAAGACAAATCTAGTCTCTGGCTATAGAAAGGAGATCATGGTTGCCTAGAGTTGAGGGGTAGGGACTGAGTGAGAAAGAGGCACAAAGGAACCTTGTAGAGTAACAAAAATGGTATCTATTTGGACTGTGGTGGTGGTTATATGGGTGTTCCCTTTTGTCAAAACTCATCAAGCACACAGTTAAAAATGTATATATTTTATGTGTGTAAAACCTCAATAATTAGTCGAATCACTAAAAAATACTGTTTGAAATTCAGACTATAATAATGAATAGAAATTTCAAAAGTATAAAGTTGCATTTTCCAACTCCTTTTCTAAATAACATTTAGAAAAACTCAAAAGTTTTCATAGAAACATATAAAACAAAGATTTAACAGCAACCTTCTGAGGAAAGGTGAAATACCTGCTACAACAATCCTCTCCGGAACTTGCATTATCACGCTAGCATTTGGAACTCCTTCTTGGAATCCTTGTTCCAGGTCAGCATTTGGCGGTGCTACTTTTAACTTTTCTGGGACCCTCATTCGCTGACTAATGCCTTCAGTATATTCCATTTCGTACTGAATTCGACTAATTTCTGCCATCTCAGCAGCAGTGGGAGAAGGAAATGCTGCCCCACTCACCCTGTGGGAGAAAAATTTAAAGACAAGGCTGACTGTTAAAATGTCAGTCTCCTCTACGTAGTGAAGTTAGAAGACAATACCTTATAGAAAGAGCGAAAGGAAACTTCTCATTTGCAAGTATTGAACACATACAAAGCAAAAATAAAAGATGAAAGAAAATGTCTTCCTCAACAAAACGCCTTCTTACTCATCAGCTGAAATTGTACCTTGAGGATATTGCTTAGGAGCAAATTTTTAAAATTATTATAGAATTACAACACAAATGTGTACATACACATACACACACACTCACTCTGCGTAAATAAATATGCGTGCTGCTTGTAACTAAAAAAAAAAAAAATGCCTGCAATAAAATTTAAACTTAAATTTCCTCATCAATTTGAGGGAAAGCTGCTTGGACTTTAAAATTATAAAATTAAAAATTACTGTCATGCATGAAAAAATAAAACCTTTAAATGACAAATGCATCTGTTATTCAAAACCTTTAAATGACAGATGCATAACATTAACTCTGAATTTACTAAAAAAGAAGATGCAACTCCCTGAAAATCACATCATACAAATGAAAACTTCTTCTAATGACTGAGATGCAATGAATACCAAATTTAGAATTTGTAATAATAAATCCTCATGTTTGTATTCATTTTTGGAGGGACTGAAAGTTTTACACTACTAATTTGTATTTAATACCATATTTACATGTGTATTTTTTTTTAATGCAGTAGAAAGAATGTTGCCGCCAATACAAAAGCTGATAAAAATGTAAAAGAGCATGGTTAGCCTATGGCAGTAAGCTTTAAAGCCATTGTGTCTCAAACCTATAATACCAGCTCAACTGAATAAAATTTCACTGACCTTCCTAGTGGTGTGTCACTGCTTGTTCCTTTACTCATTTAAATACAGTAAATACACGTCTATAATAGCTATTAAAATACTGCTACCCTGCAGTTCAGTTTACTCTACACAACAATTCCCCTACACATCTGAACTTTTTTTGAAGGTGTATATAACAACACGGACACTGCTTTTCCAGCTGTAAAAAAGAAAGAATAAAAATCAGTATTTCAACAATTCATTTCATAAGAAAACTATGAATAAAAATAAATATCTATGTAAAATGACTTTTGGATTTGAACACGGCTTAGGGCTTGATTTGAGAAACCAATTGTCAAATCTATCCTAAGAAGAGTTTTTCTATACCTCAAAAATCATGAAGATAGTTTTAAGCACAGTCACTGTCTTATGATTTTGCAAACAGGATACAGAGAAGCTGTATCAAATGTATATACAAATGTGAAGTCAGATTCGAAGAAAACAATACTGCCATAAAACTCCTCTAATCATTACACTCCAAAGGGGAAAAATCCTTTTTTAAGACTAAGCCCAAATGAATAAATCATGAAGGGAATACAAAGGGTAAAAAGTAAATGTAACTGAGGCAGCCTACATATTTGACGTGTAATGGTTTCTTTAAATAAAAATAAACTTCAAAATTTAGTGTAAACTTCAAATGGAAATTACACTAAATTTTCAACAAAAACATTATATATAAATTAAGGGCATAAAAAGTTAAAGACAGTATACATGACTTTACCATGGCTAAGGTATTTCCTAAACTCCATGCTGGAGATATAGCCCCACCCTAAGCCCCCGCCTCACTGAGATGCCTAGGAGAGCTCTTAGAGGTTGCTCAGGATGCTCAGCCCCAGCAACTGGTTTGACTATGACTGCTAACTCACATCTTTTATTCTTTATCAAAAAATCTCTGGGGACATAGATCTTTAAGGATTTGGCATGCAGACGATTTAAAGACTAAGAAAGTAAGCCAAAAGGGACAATTTTTACTCACAAATGTGTACCAACTACTGCTTGCTATTTGGCACTATCTGCTTCTGTGCTTCATATTAAATCCTTTAACTTGCTTCAATGTGCATGTGCTGGATTGAGAGCCACTTTTGTCCCTGGGGAAGAAAAACAGGGGCTAATTGAGAAACTAGATGATACCACTACTAGGGATTCATTACTGGAAATTCTCCAAATAGTAACAGTCACAAAGATGCACAACCTGACATCAAGAGACCAGTAAGAGAAGAAAGAAAGAAAAAAATTAAGCTTACCACCAATCCTAGTTCCACAGATGGGGTCCTACAACTATTCATTAGTTAAGGCAATATAAAAGACTAGCTCTGTCATTGTTTCTGATTTGTATTTAGAAAAATGTGGCAGATGAAAAATATGTAAGTTTAAATGAATCTAATACTTATGTATTATATATACTTATGTATATATATGCATATAGGTACACATATATATACTTACATATATGCATATAGGTACATATATATCTATATACTTACGTATATATATGCATATAGGTACACATATATGTTAAAGAGGAACAAATGAATTGGTTAATTTTTTTTTTTTTTGTCACCCAGGCTAGATTGCAATGGAGCAATCACTGCTCACTGCAGCCTTGATCTCAGGGGCTCAAGTGATCCTCTTACTTCAGCTTCCTGAATAGCTGGTACTACAGGCATATGCCACCACACCCAGCTAATTTTTGTATTTTTTGTAGAGACAGGGTCTTACTATGTTGTCCAGGCTGATCTCAAACTCCTAGGCTCAAGAAATCCTCCGGCCTTCATCTCCCAAAGTGCTGGGATTACAGGTGTGAGCCACCGTGCCCGGCCTGTTTAAATTTTCATTCACTTAACAATGTTAAAATTTTGAACCAGTAATGCATGTACTCGGTACAAAGTACGCAAGCTATGCAGAGAAAGGGAAGTGTCCCACTTCCAATCCTATCCTTAGCCACCCAGGTTCCCACAGGCAACCTTTATAATCAATTTTTGTGCATCATTCTAGATGAGATGCTCTTCTAATACTTGGGTGTATCTCAAGCATAGCAAAAGCTCATATTCAGAACTAACACTGAAAAGAGCTACCTCAAAAAGATTATAGCCTTTGGCCATTATAAATTGAAGTTTTATAATAATAAACGAGAAGCAAGTCGCTAGAACCTCGGTATCTCCTTGAAATGTGCTTTCTCTGAATTCCATTCATTGCATTTCAGTCTTCTTATGAGCTTTCTAGTAGTACATCTCATAAGTCTCACTAGTATATTTCATTCTATAGCAACATCTTTTCTTACGAGAATCTCTGAGTTTGTAAAAAACTATTGACTTAGAAAATAAAGGTGGATGCTGAAATGCCAACTTCTGGAAAAAGCCAAATTCTCCTGTAGCTGAACTACTTAAATTTAAAAAGTAACAGGAACTTTTCTACCAAGATTTAACACTGTACTATCCCAATTATTGGGTTTTCTGCTTAAAACCAATCAAAATCTGATTTTTTTTCTCCCTCGTTAGACTGTGGCATTTCTGATAATATCTTTTGGCAATAAATAAACTTCTCATTTGGTGTTGATATGTTAATTCCAGAAGTTTTGTAACTTAAAATCCAGTAGGCAACCAGTAAGTGATTCTGTTACATAACAAACGAGGCAAAATCTCTCTTAGAATCACAGATGATTTCAAATTTCTACTTTCTAAGCCCAGTGGTTCCCAAACACCAGTAACTAACTTGCCAACTTCATGGGTTTTTTTCCCCATATTCACAGAGTACATTAACTTTTTGCTACAGTTAACTTTTTTTAACTCGACTTTTTAAAATAAAAAAAGTATTGTAAAAGAAAATTTTGTATCACTACCTTAAACCATGGCTGTACATATATAAACACAGATTGAAAAAACATCCTATTACAAAAAAAATCCTCATCCACATACCGCCTAGAGTCAAGTCATATGCCACTAGCGAAAAGTGTACCCATTTTGGGACACAATGATTCCAGCCCAACTTTCTTATTTTCTGTATTAGAACATTGGAACCCAGAAAGCCTCGGAAGTCACCGAAACAGCTTGAGTCAAACTGACTGTGGTTGCAAATGTTTATGTACTTTTCAAAACCAAACATACACACAAACAAAAACCAAAAAAAACCTCCAGTTCTTTATCACCTACTGTGTGGACCTAGTTCACATAGATGGGCCACTCTGCACACCCTGTTTCAGTTCTCTTTCAAAGAAACTGTATTTAAAAAGTCACTGCAAACTTTGAAAACTATATATTAACTTTAAAATAAGGTTATGAACCCACAGAAAAGTTTCAACACCAGAAAAGAGGAGAGCGAAGACTAAACTTTGCAATTCTGAAAGGAGGCAGCTCTATCAGACAGGAAGGGAGAGAACACAATTTCCTTTTGGAAAGAATAGCAAAACCAATATACAAGCCTTTGAAACCAAAAGATAGCAGGTCCCCCAAGCAATTTAATTGCATGGGAGAAGACTACTAAGTATAACTAAATCGTCCTAATTTTCCTAAGGGTTTTTCTTTTGGGATCTCATTAGCTAACGGAATTGAGGCAGAAAAAATGTTTTTCGCGCAGGGAGAGAAAACATTCGTGATCATTCTAAGTCTCTCGGTGGATGAGAGGCCTGAATACAAATAATTCTATATTTGGGCAGAAGGGCCAGAAACCTTCTTTTTTTCCCCCTTTAATGTTCTCCAGTGAAAACATGTCACTTTTGAAAGGGTGCTCTTCCCTCGAGAATGCCCTTTGCTTCTAACTTTGTGGGAGTTAGGGGTGTTCTTTTACAATAGTAATAATAATAACACACGTCCTGCAGAGGAAGGTCAGAAGCTCGGCGCAACAGGAACCGCAGCTTTCCTCCGGCTTCCCAGCTCCTGGAAGGAAACCCGAGAGCAACTGCCAGCAGCCACATCTGCGAGCAAGGATGCTCACAGACGGACAGGGTGGCCCGCAGCCACCCGCGATGCCACAACCTGGGCTTCCAACAAGGCCCTTCTTTTCCAAAATGTACTTGCCACAAAACAACACAAAAACCTCCTTTTAAACAAGGCAGGTTTAAGGTCATCCTGTAAGGTGTCAGGGCCTTGGCAGGGAAGGATGAGTGAAGACCTGCAAAGCCCGGCGTTCACGCTCACGGGACTCCCGCTGCTTTCCAAACCCCTATTTTCCAGTGGGGAAAGTCCGGGTCAATCCACAAAAGGAGACGCCGAACCACACAGGGTGAAGAGGTTCGCCCAAAAACACCTGCAGAAGGCGCTTCTCTCCCTCGCTCTCCTCGGGGACTCAAGGTCCAGGGGAGGAGGAAAGACCAGGGTTGAAGGCAAGAGGCCCGGGGACGGGACTCCGGTCAGGCAGACACTACCGGGGGGCCGGGGCCGCCGCGGGTCCCTGTTGGCCGGAGGGTCTCGGCGGCGGCCATAGGCCTGGCAGCCAGCTCAGGCGGCGGGTCGCGGGTCGAGAAGACGTCAGCACTCACCCCTGGGCCCACAGGAGGGTCCCGGCGAGGACCGCCGCCCTCCGGCTCCCGGGGCGCTCGAGTGGGCGCTCTCAGAGACGGTTGGCCGAGAGCACGGAGGCGTCCGGGGACGGCACCGGCTGAGCGGCCGCAGAGGGCCAGGGCAGAAGCGCGAAAGGCCAGGGCTGGCCCTTTCAGGGAGCCGTAGCGGAAGTGTGTTCATGGTCATGTGACGCGGAAAAGGGCGGTCGTGCGGCCCACGGACTGGAACGGGTCCACGGTAAGCGATGCGCGGACATCTTTGTTGTGGGCGAAACGAGGTGACCGCGTGTGACGCTTCTTGCGGTTAAGTTTAATTCACACTTCGGCTTTATTAGATTTTGTAGCCTTTAAGAAGTTGGTGTTTGCAAGGTAAACCTTCGGTAGCCAATTAAAATAACTTTTTCAGGACCATGTGCATCAAAATTTCTATGCTGTGAGGCTTAGGAATCCTCATATGTGAATCAGCTCCGCCAGTGATTCCATGCGTTCCAATTTGATACTTCTTAAGCCCTTAGGTGATCAGACCTTGTCTTCCATGAGAATTCCGGGAGAGGGGAAGTTAAGTTTCGCAGTAGTAGCATCGTTTAGCTTTGGGAGAGCACTCTGCTTCTGAACACCCAACCACAGACTCTCCCCCTAGGAAGTCCTTACTTAGAGCGCGGAAAAATGGTACCCTGCTTGTCAGTATGGGAATGTATTGAAGCCAAATAATGGAATATTTTATACGCCTTGGTTTTCACAAACACCTAAAGATATACACATGACTTATGTACTCCCCTATGATCTGATATTCTAGAGATGTTACCATTCTTCAAAATGATTTGGGAAGCCCTCTGAATTGCATTCTTGGGCTTAACACTGGTGTAGGGAAAGTGAAATATTTCCTCTTCCCTCTTGGGGTCTTGGCTGGGCCTAAGAATTAAACTGATGTTGAGGAAAAGAGTCAAACCCTGTAAAATATTTTTAGAGATTTATTCTGAGCCAAATATGAGTGACCATGGCCCATGACAGAGCCCTCAGGAGGTCCTGAGAACATGTGTCCAAGGTGGTTGGGGCACAGCTTGGTTTTATATATTTTAGGGAGGCATGAGACATCAATCAAAAAAATTTAAGAAATACATTGGTTTGGTTCAGAAAGGTGGGACAACTCAAAGCAGGGGCTTCCAGGCTGTAGGTAAATTTAAACGTTTTCTGGTTGACATTTGAAGACCTGGGACCCATAGAAAGGAAATGTTGAGGTTAAAATAAATGATTGTGGAGACCAAGGTTCTTTTGAAGTCTTATAGTGGCTGCCCTTAGAGACAATGGATGACAAATGTTTCCTATTCAGATCTTTAAAAGGTGCTAGACTCTTACGTAATCTCTTTAGGATTGGGAGAACCTGGAAGAAAATGATCGAGCTATGTGAATAGAAATTCTATGTAGATGCAGATTTTCCCCCAACAAAGGACAACTTTGCAGAGCCATTTCAAGGTATGTGAAAAACTAAAAAAAATGTTTTGGGGTAAAATATTTTGATTTTGTTTCTTGTCTTGTTATGCCAGTGTCAGATTGGAAAGTAAGTCACAATATATAGAGTTAAATAAAACCCATCTGATGAGAACTTATGGATTGTAGGGCATGAATCCCTAGACCCCTTAGATAGCAATTTGAGCAAGATTAAAAAAAAAAAAATCAGAGCTTAGTCTCCACTGACATAGAGACATAAAACATAGCAGGAGGAAAGCATACAAATTTTATTAATTTTTACATTTACATTGGAGCCTTCCCTAGAAAAATGGAGACCCAAATTAACAGTTGGACCGTAAGTGCTTTTTGAGTGGCCATTTTTCTAGGGAAGGCTAAAAAGAGTAGTGTGAAAATGTGAGAAAACAGATTTGGGTTAGTGCAGTTAATGCAGAAGTGACTAAGAAGATAAAGGTTGTTGTAACAAAGTGAAAACAAAAATAGGTAAGTTTGTGCAGATACAGCTCAGCTTTGACTCCCTGTCTCTGGTGTTGAGAACATCTCCCTTCCTCCTTATACAGGGAGGGCACCTTTCACACGGAAGTTTTATCTCCTGCTTTCAGGAAGGAAAAAGGAAAGCCACAGTGCACTTTTTGCATTTGCTTTTTTTTTTTTAAGTGCCTTTGGTTAAAAAATAATCTTTATGCCAAAGTGCCACATTTTGGGTTGGCATATCCTACTGACAGAGCAGAAGCACTGCCATTTTAAAGTGTCCATTTAAATCTACCTAATCCAACCCAAGAACCACCTAAATCCAACCCAAAGGGCATCAGCCTAATGGCTAATGTCAGCATGACCATAAACCACAAATGACACCTCCGGCCAGAAACATTCCAACCCTAAGATAAACCCCTCTCCCATCAGACACATGCCAGCCCCAAGATAACCTTCCCTCTGACCGAGTGATGCCAGCCCCAAGATAACCTTCCTTCTGACTGGAGCGATGTCAGCCCCAAGATAACCCCTCCCCTCTGACCAGAGACATTCCAACTCCATAATAAACTTCTCTTCCAAGCAGAAATATGCCAAGCCTGTGATAAGCTCTCTCACCCTAAACCCTTAAATACTCTTAGTCTGAAGAGAGAATGCTCCTGACCGAAATCAGCCAGAAGCCCCTCTCAGGTTTATTCTCCAAAATAAACCTATCTTTGACTATTGAGCCACTTTTTGTGTTTTTCTCTTCTTTAATTCTTACAACTACCCTACAGAGACAAATAAGCCTGTAAGAATAGATTTTAGGAATAAGTCATTCCAAGTCAATCTTTTGCGGGAAGATAGAGATCAAGTTGGGAGATCATGTATTAGGTTGGTTCTGAGGAGTAAGTTCCAATTTTTTTATCTTGCCCAAATTCCTATCTAAGGGGTTTGGGGAGTCATGTCCTCCAAATCATAAATGCACATTAGATGGGTTTTATTTAACCCTGTATATCGCGACTTTCCAATCTGACTCTGGCATAACAAGGAAGAAAATCAAAATATATTACCCCAAAATATATTTCCTTGCCATACCTTGAAATTGTCCTGCAAAGTCTCTTGTGGGAAAAATCCACATTCTATAGAGAATCTGCTTTCCCCTTTGTTTTCCTTCCTTCTGTGTCTGGAATTGGTGGGTTCTTGGTCTCGCTGACTTCAAGAATGAAGCCACGAACACTTGTGGTATGTGTTACAGTTCTTAAAGATGGTGTGTCTGGAGTTTCTTCCTTCTGGTGGGCTGGTGGTCTTGCTGGCTTCAGGAGTGAAGCTACAGACCTTTGTGGTGAGTGTTACAGCTCTTAAAGGTGGCACGTCTGGAGTTGTTCATTCCTCCTGTCCAGAGTTATTTGTCCCTCCCCATGGGTTTGTGATCTTGCTGGCTTCAGGAGTGAAGCTGCAGACCTTCGCAGTGAGTGTTATAGCTCATAAAGGCGGTATGGACCCAAAGAGTGAACAGCAGCAAGATTTATTGCAAAGAGCAAAAGAACAAAGCTTTTACGGCGTGGAAGGGGACGTGAGCAGGTTGCTGCTGTTGTCTCAGGCAGCCTGCTTTTATTCCTTTATCTGGCCCCACCCACATCCTGCTGATTGGTCCATTTTACAGAGAGCTGATTGGTCCATTTTACAGAGAGCTGATTGGTCTGTTTTACAGAGAGCTGATTGGTTCGTTTTGACAGGGTGCTGATTGGTGCATTTACAATCCCTGAGCTAGACACAGAGTGCTGATTGGTGCATTTACAATCCTCCAGCTAGACATAAAAGTTCTCCAAGTCCCCACCAGATTACTAGACACAGAGCACTGATTGGTGCGTTTACAAACCTTTAGCTAGACACAGAGTGCTGATTGATGCATTTACAATCCTCTAGCTAGACGTAAAAGTTCTCCAAGTCCCCACTAGATTAGCTAGACACAGAGCACTGATTGGTGCGTTTACAAACCTTTAGCTAGACACAGAGTGCTGATTGATGCATTTACAATCCTCTAGCTTGATGTAAAAGTTCTCCAAGTCCCCACTAGATTAGCTAGACACAGAGCACTGATTGGTGCATTTACAAACCTTTAGCTACACACAAAGTGCTGATTGGTGCATTTACAATCCCTGAGCTAGACACAGAGTGCTGATTGGTGCATTTATAATCCTTTAGCTAGACACAAAATTTCTCCAAGTCCCCACTAGATTAGCTAGACACAGAGCACTGATTGATGTGTTTACAAACCTTGAGCTAGACACAGAGTGCTGATTGGTGCATATACAATTGTCTAGCTAGACGTAAAAGTTCTCCAAGTCCCCACCAGATTAGCTAGATATAGAGTGCTGATTGCTGCATCACAAACCCCGAGCTAGACACAGAGTGCTGATTGGTGCATATACAATCCTCCAGCTAGACATAAAAGTTCACCAAGACCCCCTAACTCTAGAGTCCAGCTGGCTTCACCTAGTGGATCCTATGCTGGGGCCGCAGGCAGAGCTGCCCGCCAGTCCCGTGCTGTGCACCTGCACACCTCAGCCCTTGGGTAGGTGTGGGACCAGGCACTGTGGAGCAGGGGGTGGCGCCCATCGGGGAGGCTCAGGCTGTGCGGGAGCCCATGGTGGAGGCAGCTCGGGCATGGCGAGCTGCAGGTCCCGAGCCCTGCCCCGTGGGGAGGTGGCTGAGGCCTGGTGAGAATTCAAGTGCGGCACGGGTGGGCCGGTAGTGCTGGGGGACCCAGCGCACCCTCTGCAGCTGCTGGCCTGAGTGGTAAGCCCCTCACTGCCTGGGGCCGGCAGCGCTGGCTGGCCACTTCGAGTGCAGGGCCTGCCAAGCCCACGCCCACCCGGAACTCGTGCTGGCCTGCGAGCACTGCACGCAGCCCCAGTTCCCACCCACACCTCTCCCCCCACACCTCCCCGCAAGCCGAGGGAGCCGGCTCCGGCCTTGACCAGCCCAGAGAGGGGCTCCCACAGTGCAGCGGCTGGTTGAAGGGCTCCTCGAGCGTCGCCTGAGCGAACGCTGAGGCCGAGGAGGTGCTGAGAGCGAGTGAGGGCTGCTAACACGTTGTCACCTCTCACTTCCTTTCCAGATCTAGGAGATAATCAGCTAAGAGCCAGGCACCCTTTTAGTTCCGATAAGAAACAAAATTTTACAACCTACTCTCTCTCTAAAGTCTGCTGAGAGCTTCCTCTGCACAATAAAACTGGGTCTCCACAGTCCTTTATCTTAACCTGAACATTTCCTTTCTATGGATCCGAGGTCTTCAGATAAACTCAGCCAATTGTCAACCAGAAAATGTTTAAATTTACCTATAACCTGGAAGCCCCTACTTTGAGTTGTCCTGCCTTTCTGAACCAAACCGATGTATTTCTTAAATGTATTTGATTGATGTCTCATGCCTCCCTAAAATATGTAAAGCCAAGCTGCACCCCGACCACCTTGGGCACATGTTTTCAGGACCTCCTGAAGGCTGTGTCGTGGGCCATGGTCACTCATATTTGGCTCAGAATAAATCTCTAAAAATATTTTATGGAGTTTGACTTTTTTCATCGACAGTGTGAAGGTAATTGCAGTTTGCCATTACTGTCAATGGGAAAAACCACAATTACTTTTGCACCAACCTATAATCGTAACCTTTAAAACCTGTAGAAATGGTGTTCCGCCTGCTTCACTAACCTTTCCACTTCTTAATTACTTACAATTTGGCTTTTAATCCTGTACTCCCCTCAAAGAAAAACATTTTGAAATAACTTTCAAATAAAGATTGTGATCCAATTACCAAACCCGATGTCTTCTTCCATAAACCTCATTGTCCTTTATCTTCCTGCATCATTTGGTTTTTGTTAAATTAAATGAGACAGTGTGCCTCAAAGTACCTAACACTGTCTAGTAGACGATTCTCAGAGAAAAGGCGTTTTCTCTTCCTTATGTGGGAACTCTACTCCCTCATTTTGTGTAATATGTATTTATATTTTGTATATATACAATGAATATACATTCATTGTAATATGTATTTCTTTTTTTCACCATTAATGTGAACATTCCCGTCTTATGATTTAATCCATCACTGACTATTTTTGCAACCATGGTTGCCTCAAATCTTTTGTTGGAAAGGGTGATATGTAAATCTAAGTTATCTCATCCATCTAGTCTTACCCTGTTGCACTGGTTCTAGCCAGTTCTACTTAAGTGTCCCATTGGAGCTTTGATCCCAGCAGGGTTTCCAACTCAGATTTTTTTCCACTCTTCTCACTCCAGATACCATCTTCTGAATTCCTTTTTTTTTCAGTTAATGGCCAAGTTATTTCCCCAGTCATCAGGGTTCAAAGTACCGAAGTTATCTTTCACTGTCACCCGAGTCCCATGTGATGGTTAATTTTAGGTGTCAACTTGACTGTATTAAAGGGTACCCAGATATTTGATAAAGCTTTATTTCTGGGCATGCCTGTGAGGGTGTTGCTGGAAGAGATTGACGTTTAAATCAGGGGGTTGAGTAAGGAAGATCTGCCCTTACCAATGTGGGCAGTAACCATCCAATCAGCTGAGGGCCCGTATAGAACAAAAAGGCAGAGGCAAGACAAATTTGTTCTCTCTGTTCTGGAGCTGGGACACTTCTCTTGCCCTTGAACATGAGATATCCAGATTCTCCAGACTTTGAACTCCAGGACTTGCACGAGTGGTGCCCACCTTCTCAGGCCTTCAAACTTGAACTCAGCCATGCTACCAGTTTTCCTGGTTCTCCAGCTTGTGGATAGCATATTGTGGGATGTTTCAGCCTCCACAATTGCATGAGCTAGTATCCCTTCTCATAGATCTATCTATCTTTCTCTCCACACATACCTTTTTTTTTTTTTTTTTTTGAGACAGAGTTTCACTTTTGGGTCACCCAGGCTGGAGTGCAACAGAGTGATCTCAGCTCACTGCAACCTCTCCCTCCTGGGTTCAAGCAATTCTCCTGCCTCAGCCTCCTGAGTAGCTGGGATTACAGGCACCCACCACCATGCCCAGCTAATTTTGTGTGTGTGTGTGTGTGTGTGTGTGTGTGTGTGTATTTTTAGTAGAGATGGGATTTCACCATCTCTACTAAAGAGATGATCTCGCACTCCTGACCTCAGGCTGGTCTTGGACTCCTGACTTCAGGTGATCCACTTGCATCGGCCTCCCAAAGTGCTGGGATCACAGGCGTGAGCCACCATACCTGGCCACACCATCCTTTTTTTTTTTTAATTCAACTTTTATTTTAGATTCAAGGGGTAAATGTGCAGGTTTGTTACATGGGTATATTGTGTGATGCTGAGGTTTAGGGTATGAATGTTCTTGTCACTTAGATAGTGAGCATAGTACCCACTAGGTAGTTTCTCAGTACTTTCCCCCATCCCTCTCGCCCATGTCTAGTAGTTCCTAGTGTCTGTTGTTGCCATCTTTATGACCATGTGTACCCAATGCTTAGCTCCCACTTCTAAGTGAGAACATGTGGTGTTTGGTTTTCTGCATCTGTGTTAATTCACTTAGGATAATGGTCCACCTGCATCAATGTTGCTGCAAAGGACATCATTTCTTCCTTTTTTATGCCTGTGTAGTATTCCATGGTGTGTATATACCACAGTTTCTTTAATCCACCATTGATGGGTGCCTTGGTTGATTCCCTGTCTTTGCTATTGTGAATAGTGCTGTGATGAACATATGTCTTTTTGGTAAAATGGTTTATTTTCCCTAGTATCCTTCATCCTTTAGATTCTCCCACTTCAATGCCAGCTTTCTGCTTTATCCATTCTTTTCCTACTCCTAGATGATCACCCATCATCTGGACTGTTATCCTTTTAACTGGCCTCCTCATCCCCAATATTTTTATTTCTCCAATTCTTCTTAGACATTGGGTCTACGTAGAACCTATGTTTACAAATTGTGGCATCTCAAATATGAAGCCCCAGTTTCAAAGGAAATTGATGATTTATAGTTATCTTCCAATTCAAAAGTTCATAACAGCAATCCAGTAATTTTTAAAAAACATTTGAAACTATGAAATAGCCTAGCAAGTACCATATATTAAATATTGGATCTTCCAGGTTATTGTTTATATGGCAATTCCACTCTTTTGCTCAAAATCTTCACTGAATCTCTAGTAGCAATCAATGAAGTACCAGTTCAACCTGGTATTCTAAACCCTGCCCAACATGGTCTTAACCTCCTGCCATGCCACTTTATTTACCACTGTGTGTGTATATAAATATATATCATATATTCTTGGCCATTAATTGTTCCCTGAAATTGCCTCATGTTTTCCTAGTTACTTAGCTTCATCCATGCTATTTCTGCCACGTGGAATGCCACCCTGCTTCTGACCATCTGCTGCTTCATGAAATCCTAACTGTCCTTAAAGGACCACTGAAAATGTCCCCTCTTTTTATGAATTCTTTCCTGAGGCCTCCAACTTTTGAACCAGTATTTGTTGTCCCTTAGAGCACTTAATCATGTTCTATCTAGTATTAAAGTTATCCATGTATTTGTCTTATTTTCCCCTACCAGATTGTAAACTCTATGCTTGAGACCAAGGTCTGTGTCTCACTCATCTAAGTATATGCCGTGGAGCCAAACATATTGTAGGTCTACAACAAGCCAAGCATCTTGTAAGTCTTGGATATAAAATAATGAGACCTAGCTCCTTGTTTGGCTCAAAAATTGGAATTGAAGATATTATAATTCCAAAGCAATCATTCTAAAAAGTTTTGAGCAGTCAGCATTTTTAGAAAAAGCATGGAATCTGCAAAATCCTAGGAAGGATCATATTTATCTAAATATGTAAGTTTAGCCTGGTTGTTAAAAACCAACTACATTTCCCTCTGTGTTTGCTTATCTGTTAATTTCTAATAGGTAGAGCTGGGATTAGGGTGAGATGAGTTAGATGCCAATGGCACAGATTGAAAGAGGCAATCACTTTTTTGTCAGTCTCCTGCCAATAGATTACTAAGAATCCATTAGGGCTTAATCAAAATTTTTCTTTCCAAACGAGCTTATAAATAGAGAATGTGCTCAAACACAGCATTCATTCTTTGACTTACTCGAAGTAAAAGTAAGTTCATTGAAAAGGATTAGTACTTTTTTACTCAAAGTCTTTTCAAATTAGATTTTTTTGGCCCACCTATGACAATAGGTGACAGTGTTTCTGAAGTATTCATGTGAGCAACAATTTTCTTGGTCTTCTTAGAATTATTACCTCGGATCACTATTCATTTCATTTCTTCCCTTGATTATATCATTATTGCCATTTAATGCACCCTGAAAGTTCCTTCTCTATGATATTTCATATTTTGCATGTATATGTATTTTAAGACAGAGTCTTACTCTGTTGCCCAGGCTGGAGTGCAGTGGCGCGACCTTGGCTCACTGTAACCTTTGCCTCCTGGGTTCAAGTGATTCCTCTGCCTCAGCCTCCCAAGTAGCTGGGATTACAGTGCCCGCCACCATGCCCAGCTAATTTTTGTATTTTTAGTAGAGAAGGGGTTTCACCATGTTGGCCAGGCTGGTCTCGAACTCATGACCTCAAGTGACCCACCCACCTAGGCCTCCCAAAGTGCTGGGATTACAGCCATGAGCCACCATGCCCAGCCTATATTTTGCATATTAAAAACCTTTTTCTTTACCAACTCTCCACATCTGAAATTTTATGAATTGTTTTCCTTGAGTAAGGAGTATTTGTATTATAAATGGGAAACATGTATCAAAATATATGACCCATAATTTCTGTAATCTATATGCTTTTCTTACTGATTTGTAAAGACTCCTTAAATACCTCAATAGAAAAATAAGCAAAGATATGATCAGGCCCTTCAAAGGAAAACAGGCAATCATCAAAATACTTCTTTAATTAAAAAAAATTAAAAGTGACAAATATTCTGCCTCACTGCAATGAGATAGGCAAAGATGTAACAGAACAGCAATATTCTGTATTGGTAAATTAATAGGAAAATGAGTATTTTCTTTTCTTTTTTTTTTTTTTTTTTTTTTAGTAAAGAGTATTTATTAATAGTATTTGAGGTTACATAATAAAAGGCATAAATAATATAGCCATATTACTAAATGATAAAAGCCAAGTAATGAAGGAAAATGAGATAATTTTACCAGAAAGAATTGGGGACAAGATTAGGTTAAACTACTTTTTAGCACAAAAAAAAAAGAAAAAAAAGAGGAAGGAGGTTTTAACAGGCCCACTTCATCAAATGAAAATCAAGTAAGATCACACAAAAGAGATCACTGAAAGGCACCTAACATGTAGGTTTTGGGGTGAGACTGATGAACATAATGAGGACTCATTATAATACTTAGCAGTAAATTAATGGCTTCACTCTCTATAATTCTTTTTTTTTTTTTTCCCCATAATTTTTTTTTTATTATACTTTAGGGTTTTAGGGTACATGTGCACAATGTGCAGGTTTGTTACATATGTATCCATGTGCCATGTTGATTTCCTGCACCCATTAACTCATCATTTAGCATTAGGTGTATCTCCTAATGCTGTCCCTCCCCCCTCCCCCAACCCCACAACAGTCCCCGGAGTGTGATGTTCCCCTTCCTGTGTCCATGAGTCCTCATTGTTCAATTCCCACCTATGAGTGAGAACATGCGGTGTTTGGTTTTTTGCCCTTGCGATAGTTTACTGAGAATGATGTTTTCCAGTTTCATCCATGTCCCTACAAAGGACACGAACTCATCATTTTTTATGGCTGCATAGTATTCCATGGTGTATATGTGCCACATTTTCTTAATCCAGTCTATCGTTGTTGGACATTTGGGTTGGTTCCAACTCTTTGCTATTGTGAATAGTGCCGCAATAAACATACGTGTGCATGTGTCTTTATAGCAGCATGATTTATAGTCCTTTGGGTATATACCCAGTAATGGGATGGCTGGGTCAAATGGTATTTCTAGTTCGAGATCCCTGAGGAATCGCCACACTGACTTCCACAATGGTTGAACTAGTTTACAGTCCCACCAACAGTGTAAAAGTGTTCCTATTTCTCCACATCCTCTCCAGCACCTGTTGTTTCCTGATTTTTTAATGATGGCCATTCTAACTGGTGTGAGATGGTATCTCACTGTGGTTTTGATTTGCATTTCTCTGATGGCCAGTGATGATGAGCATTTCTTCATGTGTTTTTTGGCTGCATAAATGTCTTCTTTTGAGAAGTGTCTGTTCATGTCCTCTGCCCACTTTTTGATGGGGTTGTTTGTTTTTTTCTTGTAAATTTGTTTGAGTTCATTGTAGATTCTGGATATTAGCCCTTTGTCAGATGAGTAGGTTGCAAAAATTTTCTCCCATTCTGTAGGTTGCCTGTTCACTCTGATGATAGTTTCTTTTGCTGTGCAGAAGCTCTTTAGTTTAATGAGATCCCATTTGTCGAATTTGGCTTTTGTTGCCATTGCTTTTGGTGTTTTAGACATGAAGTCCTTGCCCACGCCTATGTCCTGAATGGTATTGCCTAGGTTTTCTTGTAGGATTTTAATGGTTTTAGGTCTAACATATAAGTCTTTAATCCATCTTGAATTAATTTTTGTATAAGGTGTAAGGAAGGGATCCAGTTGCAGCTTTCTACATATGGCTAGCCAGTTTTCCCAGCACCATTTATTAAATAGGGAATCCTTTCCCCATTTCTTGTTTTTGTCAGGTTTGTCAAAGATCAGATAGTTGTAGCTATGCGGCATCATTTCTGAGGGCTCTGTTCTGTTCCATTGATCTATGTCTCTGTTGTGGTACCAGTACCATGCTGTTTTGGTTACTGTAGCCTTGTAGTATAGTTTAAAGTCAGGTAGCGTGATGCCTCCAGCTTTGTTCTTTTGGCTTAGGATTGACTTGGCGATGCGGGCTCTTTTTTGGTTCCATATGAACTTTAAAGTAGTTTTTTCCAATTCTGTGAAGAAAGTCATTGGTAGCTTGATGGGGATGGCATTGAATCTATAAATTACCTTGGGCAGTATGGCCATTTTCACGATATTGATTCTTCCAACCCATGAGCATGGAATGTTCTTCCATTTGTTTGTATCCTCTTTTATTTCATTGAGCAGTCGTTTGTAGTTCTCCTTGAAGAGGTCCTTCACATCCCTTGTAAGTTGGATTCCTAGGTATTTTATTCTCTTTGAGGCAATTGTGAATGGGAGTTCACTCATGATTTGGCTCTCTGTTTGTCTGTTATTGGTGTACAAGAATGCTTGTGATTTTTGTACATTAATTTTGTATCCTGAGACTTTGCTGAAGTTGCTAATCAGCTTAAGGAGATTTTGGGCTGAGACAATGGGGTTTTCTAGATATACAATCATGTCATCTGCAAACAGGGACAATTTGACTTCCTCTTTTCCTAGTTGAATACCCTTTATTTCCTTCTCCTGCCTGATTGCTCTGGCCAGAACTTCCAGCACTATGTTGAATAGGAGCGGTGAGAGAGGGCATCCCTGTCTTGTGCCAGTTTTCAGAGGGAATGCTTCCAGTTTTTGCCCATTCAGTATGATATTGGCTGTGGGTTTGTCATAGATAGCTCTTATTATTTTGAGATACGTCCCATCAATACCTAATTTACTGAGAGTTTTTAGCATGAAGGGTTGTTGAATTTTGTCAAAGGCCTTTTCTGCATCTATTGAGATAATCATGTGGTTTTTGTCTTTGGTTCTGTTTATATGCTGGATTACATTTATTGATTTGCGTGTGTTGAACCAGCCTTGCATCCCAGGGATGAAGCTCACTTGATCATGGTGGATAAGCTTTTTGATGTGCTGCTGGATTCGGTTTGCCAGTATTTTATTGAGGATTTTTGCATCAATGTTCATCAAGGATATTGGTCTGAAATTCTCTTTTTTGGTTATGTCTCTGCCAGGTTTTGGTATCAGGACGATGCTGGCTTCATAAAATGTGTTAGGGAGGATTCCCTCTTTTTCTATCGATTGGAATAGTTTCAGAAGGAATGGTACCAGTTCCTCCTTGTACCTCTGGTAGAATTCAGCTGTGAATCCATCAGGTCCTGGACTCTTTTTGGTTGGTAAGCTATTGATTATTGCCACAATTTCAGAACCTGTTATCGGTCTATTCAGAGATTCAACTTCTTCCTGGTTTAGTCTTGGGAGGGTGTATTTGTCGAGGAATTTATCCATTTCTTCTAGATTTTCTAGTTTATTTGCATAGAGGTGTTTGTAGTATTCTCTGATGGTAGATTGTATTTCTGTGGGATCGGTGGTGATATCCCCTTTTTCGTTTTTTATTGCATCTATTTGATTCTTCTCTCTTTTCTTCTTTATTAGTCTTGCTAGCGGTCCATCAATTTTGTTGATCTTTTCAAAAAACCAGCTCCTGGATTCATTAATTTTTTGAAGGGTTTTTTGTGTCTCTATTTCCTTCAGTTCTGCTCTGATTTTAGTGATTTCTAGCCTTCTGCTAGCTTTTGAATGTGTTTGCTCTTGCTTTTCTAGTTCTTTTAATTGTGATGTTAGGGTGTCAATTTTGGATCTTTCCTGCTTTCTGTTGTGGGCATTTAGTGCTATAAATTTCCCTCTACACACTGCTTTGAATGTGTCCCAGAGATTCTGGTATGTCGTGTCTTTGTTCTCATTGGTTTCAAAGAACATCTTTATTTCTGCCTTCATTTCATTATGTACCCAATAGTCATTCAGGAGCAGGTTGTTCAGTTTCCATGTAGTTGAGCGGTTTTGAGTGAGTTTCTTAATCCTGAGTTCTAGTTTGATTGCACTGTGGTCTGAGAGACAGTTTGTTATAATTTCTGTTCTTTTACATTTGCTGAGGAGAGCTTTACTTCCAACTATGTGGTCAATTTTGGAATAGGTGTGGTGTGGTGCTGAAAAAAATGTATATTCTGTTGACTTGGGGTGGAGAGTTCTGTAGATGTCTATTAGGTCCACTTTATGTAGAGCTGAGTTCAATTCCTGGATATCCTTGTTAACTTTCTGTCTCGTTGATCTGTCTAATGCTGACAGTGGGGTGTTAAAATCTCCCATTATTATTGTGTGGTAGTTTAAGTCCCTTTGTAGGTCACTGAGGACTTGCTTTATGAATCTGGGTGCTCCTGTGTTGGGTGCATATATATTTAGGATAGTTAGCTCTTCTTGTTGAATTGATCCCTTTACCATTATGTAATGGCCTTCTTTGTCTCTTTTGATCTTTGTTGGTTTAAAGTCTATTTTATCAGAGACTAGGATTGCAACCCCTGCCTTTTTTTGTTTTCCAGTTGCTTGATAGATCTTCCTCCATCCCTTTATTTTGAGTCTATGTGTGTCTCTGCACGTGAGATGGGTTTCCTGAATACAGCACACTGATGGGTCCTGACTCCTTATCCAGTTTGCCAGTCTGTGTCTTTTGATTGGAGCATTTAGCCCATTTACATTTAACGTTAATATTGTTATGTGTGAATCTGATCCTGTCATTATGATGTTAGTTGGTTATTTTGCTCGTTAGTTGCTATTGTTTCTTCCTAGCCTCGCTGGTCTTTACAATTTGGCATGTTTTTGCAGTGGCTGGTACCGGTTGTTCCTTTCCATGTTTAGTGCTTCCTTCAGGAGCTCTTTTAGGGCAGGCCTGGTGGTGACAAAATCACTCAGCGTTTGCTTGTCTGTAAAGTATTTTATTTCTCCTTCACTTATGAAGCTTAGTTTGGCGGGATAGCAAATTCTGGGTTGAAAATTCTTTTCTTTAAGAATGTTGAATATCGGCCCCCACTCTCTTCTGGCTTGTAGAGTTTCTGCTGAGAGATCAGCTGTTAGTCTGATGGGCTTCCCTTTGTGGGTAACCTGACCTTTCTCTCTGGCTGCCCTTAACATTTTTTCCTTCATTTCAACTTTGGTGAATCTGACAATTATGTGTCTTGGAGTTGCCCTTCTCCAGGAGTATCTTTGTGGCGTTCTTTGTATTTCCTGAATCTGAATGCTGGCCTGCCTTGCTAGATTGGGGAAGTTCTCCTGGATAATATCTTGCAGAGTGTTTTCCAACTTGGTTCCATTCTCCCCATCATTTTCAGGTATACCAATCAGACGTAGGTTTGGTCTTTTCACATAGTCCCAAATTTCTTGGAGGCTTTGTTCATTTCTTTTTATTCTTTTTTCTCTAAACTTCCCTTCTCTCTTCATTTCATTCATTTCATCTTCCATCAGTGATACCCTTTCTTCCAGTTGATCGCATCTGCTACTGAGGCTTCTGCAATCTTCGCGTAGTTCTCGAAACTTGGCTTTCAGCTCCATCAGCTCCTTTAAGCCCTTCTCTCCATTGGTTATTCTAGTTATCCATTCTTCTAATATTTTTTCAAAGTTTTTAACTTCTTTGCTATTGTTTTGAATTTCCTCTCGTAGCTCAGAGTAGTTTGATCGTCTGAAGCCTTCTTCTCTCAACTCATCAAAGTCATCCTCCATCCAGCTTTGTTCCGTTGCTGGTGAGGAACTGCGTTCCTTTGGAGGAGGAGAGGTGCTCTGTTTTTTAGAGTTTCCAGTTTTTCTGCTCTGTTTTTTCCCCATCTTTGTGGTTTTATCTACTTTTTGTCTTTGATGATGGTGATGTACAGATGAGTTTTTGGTGTGGATGTCCTTTCTGTTTGTTAGTTTTCCTTCTACCAGACAGGACCCTCAGCTGCAGGTCTGTTGGAGTTTACTAGAGGTCCACTCCAGACCCTGTTTGGCTGGGTGTCAGCAGCGGTGGCTGCAGAACAGCGGATTTTCATGAGACCACAAATTCAGCTGTCTGATAGTTCCTCTGAAAGTTTTGTCTCAGAGGGGTATCCGGTTGAATGAGGTGTCAGTCTGTCCCTACTGGGGGGGTGCCTCCCAGTTAGGCTGCTCAGGGGTGAGGGACCCACTTTAGGAGGCAGTCTGTCTGTTCTCAGATCTCCAGCTGCGTGCTGGGAGAACCACTACTCTCTTCAAAGCTGTCAGTCAGACAGGGACCTTTAAGTCTGTGGAGGTTCTTGCTGAGTTTTTGTTTGTCTGTGCCCTGCCCCCAGAGGTGGAGCCTACAGAGGCAGGCAGGCCTCCTTGAGCTGTGGTGGGCTCCACCCAGTTCGAGCTTCCTGGCTGCTTTGTTTACCTAAGCAAGCCTGGGCAATGGCGGGCACCCCTCCCCCAGCCTCGCTGCCGCCTTGCAGCTTGATCTCAGACTGCTGTGCTAGCAATCAGCGAGACTCTGTGGGCACAGGACCCTCTGAGCCAGGTGCGGGACACAATCTCCTAGTGTGCCGTTTTCCAGGCCCGTTGGAAAAGCGCAGTATTGGGGTGGGACTGACCCGATATTCCAGGTGCCGTCTGTTTCCCCTTTCTTTGACTAGGAAAGGGAACTCCCTGACCCCTTGCGCTTCCCGAGTGAGGCAATGCCTCGTCCTGCTTCGGCTCGCGCACAGTGCGCTTCACCGACTGTCCTGCACCCACTGTTAGGCACTCCCTAGTGAGATGAAACCAGTACCTCAGGCAGAAATGCAGAAATCATCCGTCTTCTGTGTCGCTGGGGCTGGGAGCTGGAGACCGGAGCTGTTCCTATTCGGCCATCTTGGCTCCACCCCTCGGAAATGAGTATTTTCATTACATGGTTGATGCAGCTGAAAATTCTAGCAACCTTTCTGGAGAGCATTTTTGTATATATATCAAAAGCCTGAGATTGTTTGAGACCTTTATAGTGTTCCTTCTAGAGATTTATCTTGAAGAAATAATTGGACAAACTTGTGGTGACATAGGTACAATATGTCTGTATCTCAATTAAATGTCTGTCAATTGGGGATTTATTATCTTAGGTTATAAACCCATACAATGAACTGTGGTGCAAATGATGATTAATTCTTGTCTGTTGGTGTGAAAATGTGCCCACTATGTATTAAGTTTTAAAAAACCTGGTGACAAAAAAGGCCGGGCGTGGTGGCTCACGCCTGTAATCCCAGCATTTTGGGAGGCTGAGGCGGGTGGATCACGAGGTCAGGAAATCGAGACCATCCTGCCTAACACGGTGAAACTCCGTCTCTACTAAAAATATAAAAAGCCAGGCATGGTGGCAGGCGCCTGTAGTCCCAGCTACTCAGGAGGCTGAGGCAGGAGAATGGCGTGAACCCGGGAAGCGGAGGTTGCAGTGAGCTGAGATCATGCCACTGCACTCTCCAGCCTGCGCGACAAAGTGAGACTCCATCTCAAAAAAAAAAAAAAAAAAAAAAAAAATCCTGGTGACAAAATAGCATACTTTTATCTCATTTTTGTTTAAAAATAGATTCATCACTTATCATGGATGGGAGTAAGGATTAGATCATGGCCATTTTTATATTCTTCTTCATAACTTCTATATTGTCTATTCTTTTTACAGTGAACATCTGTTATTCTTACAATCCAAAAAAAATTTATTTCCATTTTGGAAAAAAAGGACCAGCTCCAATTTAAAAAATGTTTATTCTTAGGCAATACAATAAAATAATATTTTAGATATAATTACAGAAATATTAGTACATTAAAATATTGTCATCTTGTCAGGATATAACAATATAAAATATTCAATATATTTTAAATATATTTCATTTGGTTATAGAGTAAATATTAAATTAAGTTTAGTAGCAGTAAGTTACATTTGATACATAGAAAATCTTTGTAAGTTAGCCATCAAATTCAAATGTAAGCATTTTAATACTTTCATAAATAAGTTACTTAATAATGTGTATCTTGCTGAAAGACTTCTGAGAAATCTGTTATTTTAGCACACTGTGAAATTCCAAAGTTGAAGCCCCAATTTTAAAGAAACAGTTTATATTTTATCTGTAATATTAAATCTTCATAATTGTATAAGCTACTCATAAGCTATCTGGAAAATAATGCACATGAGCTGTAATTTAGTGCTAAGTAAAGTCTTAGAAGTGTGACTGTTCATATGGCTTCATTGGAATTTCAGGTTTTAGCATCACTTGTCTTCCTCAGAAGTTAAATACTGGTAAGAGGGCATGAGAAGATGGAGGCCTGAGTGGAGGCCAGTGGTTTGACATTAGCACCAGTCTAGGGCTTTTACTTATGAGTAAAAGTAGATAACCTTAGAGTCACCTGTGAGTTTGAACTTTAAAAAGAGGCACGGATGGAGCAGTTGTAGCCAGCCGTACTGGGTAACTACATGTAGAGTTGTTGCTTGGGTATTTGCCTAGAACAGGTTTTCTCAGTATTTAGAGTACATCAGAATCATGTGGTGGGCTTGGTAAAACATAGATATTTCAGGCCCTCCTCCAAGAGTTTCTGATTCTGTAGGTCTGGAGTGGTCCCTAGAATCTGCCTCTGTGACAAGTTCCCAGATGATGCTGATACTGCTCTTCCAGGGACCACACTTTGAGAACTACTAGCCTACAGAGGGTTTGTAGAGATTAGCTAGCTCTATATGCCACTATAGTACACTTGGGACAGTAAGACATTTTTAAAGCAGAAAAATTTATTTGTTAAGTGAATCTAAATAAGTGAAATGCTGCACATCTTAGTTTAGATGTAAAAATGGCTTGACAGCAAACACATGAGCAGTGAAGGATGTAAACCATGTGAGCCATGGCCATAGTCTGTGCTGTCCTCTGGGTCATGTTTTTCACTTACAAAGCAATTGAGATTGAAGCAGTAGCCTGAATTTAAATATCAGCACCACCAACTCCACCTGGGGTAGATCAAGAAGCATCTTGAAAGCTTTGTCTCTTTGTGTCTGGACTCTAAGACTCATCAAATAGTGTTATCATCAAGTATAACACTAGTTTAATGTTTTGTAGATGTTGGTTTTTCTGCTATTATTCAGACCTCATCTTCTCTTAGCTTTTCTAAGAGAAACTAGAAGCCCTGGGTTTCCCTAGGCATAGACCTTATTTTTAACCTTTACTTGGGCTGAATTATCATGATGAAATATAACAGCAGTGAAAAGGCAGAAAAAACTAGAGGGGAGGGAAGCTACTGGTATATGTGAGATTCTTAACAGAGCAATGAGTTACTTTTTCTGGGCTATTAGATCAGAAACAAGTCTCTTTTTTCTCTTAGCATCTCTGTAGGTTAGTACAGTGCCTGGGACATGCTTCGTGCTGAATAACATGATTGTTAAGTTGAATTAAGTAACCTTGGGAATGTATCAACACGTTGAAAAGCAGGTTTTAAGACATACAGTGGCCAAATTATACAGTTTGATACATTAAGATTTTTAAACAATGGACTCTTTCAATATGGTTTGTAAGAATATGTAACATAAAAAGTTTTTTTTTTTTTTTTTTTTTTTTTTTTTTTTTTTTTTTTTACAAAGGAAGAATTAGAGAAGTAACAAAGGAATAAATCTGTAAAACCTAGAGGGATGACACATTCAGAGCAATGAAAAAATAGATTCCGAGTCTGATAAACCAACGAATGCCTTAAGTTCTTTCATGGATTATTGAACTGCTCCCTTACATAAGGTATGCACCAACATTTATGGAATGAGGATAAAGTGCACATTTCATAAGTAGTATTCTTGTTATTTGTGTGGGTATGCTGGTAAAAGAGAAGTTAAAGTTAGACATATTTCATAGTATGTATATAACAATATCATTTTAAAACTAACTCACTAAGGGGGAAAATTTTATATGCTTTGAATAAAAGCAGACTTTAGAGCTACAGTGAAATGAATTCAATAAACAAACAAAAAAATCTTTAAAAACCAACAAAACAAAACCATACAGTATTTCCAAGGGTATTATGGTTCCATTAGGGAATCCCCCTTTTGCCCTTAGCAGTGGGCATGTTTGAAACAGTCCTGGAAAATCCATGAACCTCCGTCCAGTTCTGTGTTCTGTCAGACCTTACGGTCCTCAGCAGGTCTGAAAGTCCAGTTCTATACACGATGCTCCAGGATACCACATGCCCCCTTCTCTTCCCCTACCCAGGGTCTGAAGTTTCAGAAAGCGGTGGTGGGGCAATCAAACACTGATTTAGCCTCCCTGAATCTTAAAGACAGGAAGAAGACAAATGTGGGAGTCCAGTGGGCCAAATATTTCATAACTTGTAGCATTCAAACTTCACACAATCACCGTAGTGACAGCGCCTTGGATGTAAGTGGAATAGGTTTTTGGTGATATTTTGTGAATAGTTGCTGCTTTGCCACAGAGAACTTTGAAACAGCACAGATTAGAGAACCAGATCACAGAACTGACTTGAAAGAACTGCTTTGTTTTGTGGGGAAACAAATTGAAACTTTGTACTAAGTCATCATGGACCAATATTGTTTGGTTAAAGAAAAATACCTAAATAAAAGCACGTTCTGTCATTACTTTCTTCTTTAGGATGAAAAATAGCAGTTCTGCTGTCATTTTTAGCTTCAGTGTCTTTTCTTCATGCACACCTGACAGCGACTTATTATTTTTTCTAATTCCCCAGCTTTCACAGTTGATGGAATAGGCTTTCTGAAATAAAAACAAACCAAAAAAATCTCATTTATTTATGCATAAAAGGGAATTTTTGCTGAGTTTGAGTTTTATTAATGAATATTGTTGCTATTTTGAAATTTATTACAGGGTCGGGTGTGGTGGCTCACGCCTGTAATCCCAGCACTTTGGGAGGCTGAGGTGGGAGGATAACTTGAGGTCAGGAGTTTCAGACCAGCCTGGCCAACATGGTGAAACCCAATCTCTACTAAAAATACAAAAATGAGATGGGTGTCTTGGCATATGCCTGTAATCCCAGCTACTCAGGAGGCTGAGGCAGGAGAATCACTTAAACCTGGGAAGTGGAGGTTCTAGTGAGCCCAGGTCGTGCCACTGCACTCCAGCCTGGGCAACAGAGTGAGACTCCATCTCAAAAAAAAAAAAAAAGGAGAGAAATTTATTATATTAATGGACTATTTCTCTTTATGGAAGAAGTATATTTCTGAAAAGGTACATATGGTGGCATTTTATAATTTTAGTCATATTTTAGCAGCATTAAAGAAACAGGCCTTGATGAAAACTTACAGATCATCTTTTTGGTAATAAAAACTACTCCCACCCTTTAAATTATCCACATTATTCACATGTCTTTCAATACAGTAAATTCAGATGAGAGATCATTTTGTGATTGTATCAAGTAGTTTACTATAAATTCATATACAAATGTTAAATGTGTTTAGTGATGACAAAACCCATATTTTGTCTTTATTGGCACAGTAGTACAAAATCATGGCTACTCGTTGACCCAAGAACACAGGCGACCTTTGAATAGTTCTGCAACTGAGTCATCAGATTAAGCTTGATGGTGAATAGTTACCTGAACATTCTTTCTGGGTTTAATGAAGCCAGCCAGAAACTGTAGGAATTTGAATAGTAGTTGCACGTTCCTCTTCCATGACATTCTAGAAATGGGCTGGCTCGGAATTCTTCCAGGCAGGAGCCAGGGGAGGCCAGTGCTTGCCCGGTGCCCTCAGAACCTGCACTTGTGAACTACCACAATTCAAAAAATCTGAATAAACACTCTGTCCTTTGGGGTTCAAATTTTCAATTCTCTACTTTTTTTTTTTTAATGAATGGACAACTGTGAGTAAAGAAGGGGGAGGAATAATCATGAGCGATGCTACAGATTAGAAATAACCACCTATGTGGCCAGGCGCAGGGACTCACACCTGTAATCCCAGCTCGCTCTTTGGGAGGCCTAGGTGGGCAGATCACTTGAGGTCAGGAGTTTTGAGGCCAGCCTGGCCAACATAGTGAAATCATGTCTGTACTAAAAATACAAAAATTAGCCGGCATGGTGGCATGTGCCTGTAGTCCAAGCTACTCAGGAGGCTGAGGCAAGAGAATTGCTTGAACCCTGGAGGCAGATATTGCAGTGAGCCAGGAGGTGGAGATTGCAGTGAGCCAAGAATGCACCACTGCACTCCAGCCTGGGCGACAGAGGGAGATTCTATCTCAAGAGAAAAAGAAAAAGAAAAAAGAAAGAACCACCTGTGTGCAGCTATGACAGTCATCACAGTCACACATGGCCAATCCATAAACTTCTTCACCAGCATTTACATCTGAAAGCTTTTTCTTTAAAAGACTGTTTTTCTTTGCTTTTATCTCCATATGAATGTCAAAAGGGGCACAGATTTTGGAGCAGATAGACCTGGGTTCAGATCCTAGCTTTTCCACTAAATAGTTGTAAGACCTTGGGGAAAGTGCTTCATTCTTATTCGTAAAACTGTAAATGATAGAAATTACCTATCAGCGTTTTCATAAAAATTACAGAGAATGTATATAAAGCAGTTATCTTATAAAAAATAGGCATTCCAGGCTGGGTGCAGTGACTCATGCCTGTAATCCCAGCACTTTGGGAGGCTGAGTTGGGCAGATCACTGGAGGTCAGGAGTTTGAGACCAGCCTGGGCAATATGGGGAAACCCTGTCTCTACTAAAAAAAAAAAAAAAAAAAACAAGAAACCAAAAATACAAAAATTAGCTGGGCATGGTGGCACAGATCAGCTCAGTAATGGTGAGCACAGATCAGCTCAGTAATTAGCTGGGCATGGTGGCACAGCTCAGTAATCTCAGCTACTCAGCAGGCCGAGGCAGGAGAATCACCTGAACCCAGGAGGCGGAGGTTGCAGTGAGCCAAAATCACTCCACTGCACTCCAGCCTGGGTGACAGAGTGAGACTCTGTCTCAAAGGATAAAAATAATAATAAAAAGAGACATTCCATTATCAATAAAAGGCAGCTACTATTCACCTAAATTTCATAATAGAATTTATAGGTAATCTCCTCTCGAGAAGTCTTTTTTAATACTCCATTATTTACCAAAAGTAAAAAAAAAAGTCTATTTGTAGATTTTCAAGGAAATGTCTATGGCATGTTGCACACACGGACAGCAGGCAGCATTGACCCTGGGAACCACATTGTACTCAGCACAATGTAACATTCTACAGGTAGTCTTTACTATAAACCTCCTGTTCCTTTTCTCCTCACCATGATGAATGAAAATCCTTTCCAGAGAGAAATCCAGCCATGAGGACATGGAGGAATGTCAGTGGTTTGGCTGTGAACGGCTATGGCGATCGCAGGACCCTCACAAACAGTGCATCTGTAACATGAAACAAAGACTATGGTGTCATTGCCACTTTCTGCACTGTGATGTGCTGCCTTACATTCCATTACAAGGGAAGTGATTCACTTGGTCCCATTGTAAAACTAGGGGATTGGATTTTTACCTGCTTATATAAGGCTCAATGGCCCTGCCAGTAATGGGAGCCATGCTCATTGGCATCAGAGCTGGTGTTGACAGCCAGTATGAATAATCATTTCGAGATGCGAAATTACATACATCATTGACATTGCAGAATAAGAATGGCATTGTGGTAAATCGCTGCAGGCAGCTGCCAAGAGTTCCTAATGAAACATCAGACTGAGTATCACTTTCAGTAAGTTAAAGTTATTTTCAGCATCGTTACTAGAGAGAAGCTAATTTAAATGTAACCTGCAGCAAAAGCTGGACAAAGACAACACAAAAGAGTTATCTGCAAAGCGTAGTATTGAAAAGTTTTCATACTGATAGAAATCAAAGATCCAATAGGCAAACAAATCTTCTTTCTCCCACCTTTAATACTTCCTGTGGCTCTTTCTAATCGATTTAGAACATGGGGGCTAGCGTAGGTCAGTTGGGATAGTGTTTTTGCTTCAAAGTATTCCCACTTATTCATATGTACATAATAGCTAATAACCAGATAAAGGTTTAGAAAAGCTGTTATTTGTGAGATTAAAAAGCAAACGGGTGGGCTGGGCATGGTGGCTCACGCCTGTAATCCCAGCACTTTGGGAGGCTGAGGAGGGAGGATTGCTTGAGCTCAAGAGTTTGAGACAAACCTTGACAACATAGCCAGACCTCATCTCTACTGAAAATCAAAAAAATTAGCTGGGTATAGTGGCATGTGCCTGTAGTCCCAGCCATTCGGGAGTCTGAGGTGGGAGGATGGCTTGAACCTGGGATGTTGAGGCTGCAGTGAGCTGTGATTGCACCACTGCACTCCAGCCTGGGTGATGGAAGTGAGACCCTGTCTGAAAAATAAAAGAAAAAAGAAAAAGCGCCAAAAAGATAAATGCAGACAGGTGGTTTAGGAGGTTTTAGGGGCAAATTGTTTGCACTGAATGGGAGGAGCTAGGCTGGCATTCCTGAGCTAGGCTCCTTCCAGCATTTTACATTCCAGAATGAAAATTAGACAGGCCAGTGTTGTTTTATTTGCTCTCTTTAAAATGTGTCAGGAGACACTCAAGGTTGTTTACACTTAACTTCAGAGGGAAGCATCCTGGGCTATAAAGATTTACAATCTGCATGTGGAACAACACAACTGGCAACTGGGACTGGGACATTACCAAGGTCTTGTCCGTGGGCTCGTTGATTTCCTTGTACAAAAAGAAAAGAAAAGCCACTGTAGAGTGGCACTGTCCCCTCTGGACATGAAGGAATTGCTGTGGTTTGACTGTGTCGGGTGAAGACAAAGCCTCTCGTTGTCCAGGTTGCAGGTGATCCACTGTCTCCACGTTTTCCTTTCAAACCTGGCAATCCATCTGATCCAGGTGGTCCTTCAAAAAACACATTCTAAATGTTGCAACACACACAAAATCTTAAACTCATTTTTTCAAAGTACTAATTTAAATATATGTATATATATGTTGAGCCCCATATATTAAAAGAAATCCTAGAGAAGAGTGGTTTATAAAAATGGCCTGTTTAAACAGTATTATTAAATGTTAAGCAGTTTATCACACAGTGCCTCTTCTTATCAATGTTTGTGTGTATCTGATGCGTTTTTTGAGATCAGGTCTTTATCTTTGAATTCCTCTGTGAGGCCTGGCACGGTGGCCTGCCTGCATCTGGTAGGTCTTAATGTATGTTTTTTATGAATAAATGAATGAATCCTCCTACAATGTGATGGGGGAAAAATTAGATATCTACAGCTTAGTCTATTCAAGTAGATAATAAAAAATTACTTATGGTTTTGATAAATCCACAAATTACTGCAACATTGTCTACAATAAACAATTGCAGAAAACATTGAAAGCTCTTTTTAAAGGTTCAAACTTCAAGAAAGTTTTGATCAATTTGTAAGGCAAGTAAGAAGAGAAGGCTTTTTTTTTTTTTTTTTACTGTAATAAGGGTTAGTTTCTTTTATTTATATGAGTTAAAAACAAAGTAAATTGTTTCTGTACATTTTTCTCTCTGTGGAGAAAAACTTTCTATACTTTGGAGTATGGAGTAGAACAAGGCTAATCCACACTTGTCATGTTCTAGATGAGGACCAGTGAGCTATCCTCTCTTCCATTCCTCTTGAACTTCCTTCTCCTTTCTTTAATTGAACAGCTATTATTTATGGTATTGGCATTGGCTACCATTTCCTCACCCCCATCCATTTCTGCTGCCACTGTACCCTGACTCCCTCTCCAACCAGACTTGGGCCATGGCTCTCTAGGGTCCTAAGGAATCACAGAGAAAACAGAGACGGTTAGACTTTGGGCCTACATCATTACAGGAAGTAGTTTTGTTGCCCGCAAACATCCATGCCCCTGGGAGTCAGGCAGGGTCACAGTTTAGTCCTGACTCAGAAGTCAGGACTTTCCACAGAAATTTGTAAAAGCACCAATATTATCTATTTTTTCAATTTTCTCTGAATTCTGCCCACTCTTGTCTCCTCCAGGGACCTTGAGTGGTTTTTTGAAATTAAAAATAGGCCACATCCAAATTCTCCAGTCTGATGTCTTACTTGAAAAATCCAAGTTGCCATGGTTTTAATATATTGGGGAGACACGTTTTTCTCGTTTCCTAACCCCTGCCCTCATTCAGAGGGGGCTATAGTTGGCCCCAAACAAAAGATGTCTCCTGATCTCTGCACAGGAATTGGAAAGTGATTAGCTGAGCAGGGCAGGAACTGGAAGTGAGCGTTTATACAAATGTGTGATATCCAAGGCATTTCTGTATCTCCAAGAAAGGGGCCGGGGCCATCAGTTTATGCCAGTGCAGTTTGACTCTTAGATCTCTTTGTCATTCTTGTGAGGCCTCCATAGCATTGAACTGTCTAATTGCTAATTAATTCTCAACAAAATTTATATTGCAGTGCCCTTGCTCTTGCTGTTGCCCCATTCTTAGGGTATTAAAGCCTTGCTCATTAAAATTTTTAAATTAATAGAATTATCAATAAGAATGGTTTATCACTTCAAAAACCACACTTTAAGGAAAGCTGAATGATTAATAGCACTCTACTGTGCACCCATGACAATATTAAATCATACGTAATTATGCAATTAGTATTATAATATTAACATCATATTTGAATTTTTAAAAATTTCAGTCTACGGTCTTTACCATTTTAATATAGTAGATCTGAGCACAATATATGTCAGTAAATTCAGAAAGCACATTTAGAATTCTTTCTTGCTTTAACAAAGTCAGCAATCCTAAAAACAGAAGATTTGGACATCGAGGTAGTGTCCAGAAGAGTGCTTTCAAACGTCTGCAGAAGGTAGATGTTGATCCAGGTATCAAACTGACACATAGAGCATATTTTCAGAATAAAACACTATATTTAAGAGGCCCCTTTTTAGGACACGCATGAATTGTTGAATTCTATTCAAGAATGGCTTTTTTTTTTTTTTTGAGACAGAGTCTCCCTCTGTCACCCAGGTTGGAGTGCGGTGGTGTGATCTTGGCTCCCTGCAACCTCTGCCTCCCAGGTTCAAGCGATCCTCCTGCCTCAGCCTCCCAAGTAGCTGGGATTACAGGCACCCGCCACCATGAAGAATGGCATTTTTAAAAGATGGCTTTCTTAAAATTTCTTAAAAAAGGATACTAAGTTGCTCTTCTACTCATACCAAGGTAATATTTTTCTAGCTACATACTTATATACCACTCCTATAAATAATAATTATTAACTAACAACTCCTATAAGTTATTAAAAACAGGTATTGGCCTTTTTGAAAGAAGAACACCCATACGATTTATTAGTTCTATTTGTCCTTGGGCTAAACTGTGCATCAGTTTGGAGCCCATCTGACCAGCTAAGAGGTTGGAAAAATAGTGTGTTCCAATAATTCTTGATTCTCATCTTCCAAATGAACATTTGATCCTTGGCCTTTGGTCTGATCTGAACAACATAAACTCAAAGGCCTAGATAACTCATATAGTCACTCACTCGAACAAGACTTCTCTGTATGTCGAAATAGCACCTCTTCAGTGAGGAAACAAGCTGGGGGTTTACCTGGCTCTCCTTTAGAACCTTTGTTGCCTTTTTCTCCAGCTGGTCCAGGAGTTCCTGGTTTTCCATCCTTGCCTGGCTTACCTCTTGGCCCACAGGGTCCTAGGCAAAAACCAACATTGTATTGCATTTTATCATATAGGATGCAAGGTAAGGTGGCCAACCATCCCGTTAACCCAGGACCTTCTCAGTTTCAGGAATGAAAGTCCTGCATCCTGGGAAGATCCTCAGTCCTGAGCAAGCTAGGATGATTAGTCACCTAACTTGTTAGCCCCTCTTCCCAGAAAACAAGACTCTCGAAAATGAACTATGAGGATACTAAATGCAGCAGTTTAAAATTGTGCTGCAATTTTGATTGATGTTCTTCCAGAATTCACTATGTCCCTGAATTGATCAAACTAATAAGTAATATCTTTATCTCCCAGGTGATTCAGACAAACTTAAGGCATAATCATTCCATTCAGAAGCCTATTACAATATGCTCTGCTTACGTAGAGGGGTCAGTTCAATTTCCAAACACCAGCATTTTGAAAAGATTTCTAAATCATTTTTTCCTAATACTTTGCAGTACAAAGTGTTAGAAAAGTATAAATTCACAGAACTCAGGTATATTCAGACAATCATTTAGAAATAGAGCCCCAAGACTGACAGTTGTCAGAGGAGATAGACATACCTTTACCTTAATTAAAAAAAAAATTGCTGCCCTAAAGTGTATTTGTTCAAGTTATACTGTGTACAACAGCTTTCAATAGATTCCAAGGTCTTTTATTTGCTGGTCAGGGGTAAAATGAGCTCAATCCTAAGACTGATTGTGAAAACCACTATCATGTTCAACATTTTCTGTGAAGTTGTGTCAGCTGTTTCCAAAGCAGTTTACAGGTATTTTGGTTCAACCACTTCCTAGTGATCCAAGTCAATGCTGCCAGTCCCACACCTAGGTTTCCAGGTGGCCCTGGTGGCCCAGGTTCTCCCTGCATCCCTGGTTCTCCAGGTGTGCCAGGTGGCCCTGGGCTTCCTGGAAGGGAGATAATCTGAAGTGTGCCAGGGTCTCCACGTACACCTGTTGACATAAACATAAGAAGAAGATGATGGCTTCACGGATACGTTACCTTTCTTCATTGAGAGCAATAGTAAGGACATTTATTTACCAGGTGGTCCTTTTGGCCCAATTGGTCCTGGAGGTCCAGTGGATCCTAGAAATCCAGGATTACCCTTTTCTCCTAAAAACAAACAAACAAACATACAGTGTGATTCCACTTAGATCAATGGGTTTCCTAATTCTTTGGGTTGATGATTGACTCTAAGGACAAATACTAGAAGTGTGCCTGGAGGCTGTGTCCCATGGGTTCTGTCACAAGGGCTACAATTTCATTTTGTTCACATAGGTTTTAGCATGTCACTGGGACCCAGTAGGTCGTGCTTAATGAGTCTGTAAAGAAATATATTCCAGAAGTAGGCATTAAGAACTTGTATTTTAACATTGAAGGGGAAGGGTCCCTAAGAGTCCACTTTTTGAGTTCAGAAACCAATTTGATATTTACGGTAAGATACAAAGTCACATTAAAACCTGTTTTACCATGTGGTGAATTATATTGCTTGGTTGTCGTAGTTACCTACTTTCTCAGCTTATTACTCTAGCTTTACTAATAGCCTAGAGTTAGTTACGTTAGGAGTTCTCTTCAGCACATAGAGAATATTTGCTTTGATGTGAACTAATAAAGTGGTAAGACTTCTCTTCCAATCAGTCTTTTACACAAATAAAAGAAGGTTACCAAGAGCCATTGATTTGGAGAAATACTTTATTTTAAAGAATCTTGAAATAGTGTAGTGGAGCCTTCCTACTTCACTCATATTGAGGTCCCATTTGTACTAACCCCAGCTGTCTGTACTTCAGCAAACACTTGTATGCCCTAAAATATGAATTGAGGTTATGGTATTTGCATATAAAGAGCAATGCACAAAAACAGTACCTTTCACGCCTGGAAACCCCTGGAATCCAGGATCACCTCTGAGTCCTGGAAGACCTGGAGTACCTGGTGCTCCCTATATTTCAAATAAAGGGAGCAGAACCAAAACAAATTTTTAAAATCACTAAATTTACAGCAGTTTTTTAAAAATGCAAATAGGGTATAATATTATGTTGGGTGAGAATAAGCTGAAGTTAGCAGACATCATTTTTATCTTTCAATCAAGGCTATAACTCCTCTGGCCACTTAGAACCTTTCCTTAGACTATCATTTTAAAAGTAAAATAAAAGCTTCCCTTAAGCCCAAGAGCAAACATGCCTTCTAATGTTGGTGTATGTTGTTTTAGTATTGGATTCAACTGGATATTCTGTGTCCTAAATGGAGTAGCCCAGTACTGCCAGAATGATTTTTTTTTTTTGGGGGGGGGGGAGCAGAATCTCATTTTGTCGTCCAGACTGGAGTGCAGTGGCATGATCTTGGCTTGCTGCAACCTCTGCCTCCCACATTCAAGTAATTCTCATGCCTCAGCCTCCCAAGTAGCTGAGATTATAGGCATGCACCACCACACCTGGCTAATTTTTGTATTTTGAGTAGAGACAGTTTTTGCCATGTTGGCCCAGCTGGTCTCGACCTCCTGACCTCAAATGATCTGCCCATCTCGGCCTCCCAAAGTGCTGGGATTATAGTAGTGAGCTACCGTGCCTGGCCCAGAATGAAAATTGTAATCTGTATTTATAATTGTTGCAAAGACAACAAAACCATTGTTGAGTTACAGCACCCAAGCATCATTCTAACTAAGCTAGCAGAGCCATAAATTACTCTTGATCATGATGGTAGGAGAAGTAATGTCCAGGGATGGGAGTGTACAGGAGTTGTCAAGAGAGAGTATTTGACAGGCATATTTGACAAGGATGCAACAGTCTAAGTAGGAAGGAGGTGCTCTCTTCTTGTGAGGCTCACATGAACTGGTCTTATAGCCAGGAGATGCTCAAGCAAAGCCATAGAAGGAGGCAGGAGGGAGCAGGACTTCTGAAAAGAGCTATTTGTCAAAATGTATGCTAAATCTACTTTCATACTGTCCATATGAATTGAGATAATGCTATTACCTGAGAATAATGGGCTTTGAAGGTTGTGAAAAGTGCCAAGAATAAAACTGGCTTTGAACCAGCTATCTTTAGAGCAAGAAGACCAAAGAAGGAACCATCTGATTGCCTGGATAAAGTGTTATTAAAAAAGGAGAGAGAGAAAACAGAACCATCTGGTCAAGGACTTGCTGGCTTCTGATGTCTGCCTGTTCTCTTGAGGCGAAGGTAACTATGAAAAAGGGCATGTTGCCAGGGTTATCCCTGGCAGCAGGAGGGAGCTGTTAAAGGCCCCAAGCCAGTTGAGACATCCATCAAGAATTATCTTTCAACTGTAAGTGTAGAAGCCTATGAATGACCATGAAATCACCAGAGGAGTTAAGTAAGATCATGTTTCCAAACCAAGCTTTATACATCCCAGTGTCCTTGGAAGGTCTTTAGATGTAACCATGGATCAAATTGGCAACTTTCAAAGAATCATGGGGAACATGAGAGATACCTACAGACTGAAGATGGGCAAATCAGTCATTTTTCAAAAAAAAAAAAAAAAAACTTTTAAAGGTAGATTCTGGAAATCAAATACCAAGAGAGCCTAAGAGCGATTCCTAACAATGAGCTATGGCAAAGTACCTCATTATGCATCACTGATGACGTTAGTAGAGGGCAAAATGAGTTATACCGTAGATGTTCTGTATTTACGTATGAATTGTCAGTGTAAATACATTGACGATTTACATGGTAGAGAGAGCTGTGCCATGTGCCATGGTAGCTCTCTCTACCATATTTTTGTGGACAAAATGGCTGCTGCATAGAGCAACAAGGATAGATTTAAAGCTTGGTGAATAGCCACATCAAAAGGCAGTTCATTAAGGGATTAATTCCAGCTTTGGTAGAGAGCAAACTATGGGCACAAAGAGCTGCTTTGGAAGTGTTTCTTGGATCAGCAAATGATGTCCTCCCTCTTCTTAGTCTAGAAAACCAGAACTCCATTACCTGACTCCTGCTTAGCCCTCCAGACTCCTCCCAAAGTGTCCCCATTCCCACCTCAGCTGCAGTAATAGAGTTGTGTGTGTGTCACTCACACACACCCATTGTCATTTTTCTCAGAAAGCTCCTTTCCTGCACCCGACCCATACCTCTGCTTTTCTTATTTTCTTGGATAACTCCTATGCATCTTTCAAGACTCAGGCCAGGCATCAATGTCCTCGGGGAGGGACCTTTCCTGAGCACCTTCCCTCTACAGTCTGGATTAAATACCCTTCCTCTGTGTCCTCACAGCCCCCTGCATTCTTCCTACCACACGGTGTGAAAATGGCCGTCTCTGTGTCTATCACCCTCACTTTATTGTGGGCTCCTCTAGGGCAAAGGACTGTAACTTTTTGTTTTTCTATCCATTGGTACAGAGTAGACATTCAGTTATGATCCCTGAGTCACATTCCTCTATCCAACATCTGTCTCCAAGGATTTGATGTAAACAGAGGAGTCAGCTTGTCTAATACGCTGCTAAGAGAAAGCTAGGGACGACGGCTGTGGTGTTGAGAGAGAGAATATGAATTGAGAGATTGCAGGCTGGGTGCACAGGCCTAAATGAATAAGATGATGTCTAAGATTGATAAATGTAAAAGTTCTACACTTAAGTCTCAAATAAACATCAACAGCAACAAGCTAGGCAAGAAATAATGGAGAAAACTTAGTAGCACGCGTGAGGAGAAGGCCCATGGGCTTTAGTTGATTATAAGCACAGTGCGGATACAGGCAGGTCAGCCCAATGGCCCAAGTGGAATTTTAGGTCTGATTCCTAAAATGGTGATGTTCCGGACAGCAGACCCTTCTGTCCTTTAGCCACTCACTGGGGTATTGACTTCTTCTGGAGGGCGTTCATTCCAGAGGCTATATTTTTTAGGGTGATACTGACAAACTAGGGTGCATTCAGTATAGAGGCAAGGCTGTTAAATGGTTAAACTGAATTTGAAAGAACCAAGTATTTATCCAGGAATAAAATAATTGGAAAGAAATGGCAGTTATTTAGAAACATTGGCAGGCATTTGGGGGGCAGAAAATAAATAGGCATTTACAGGGGAACACAGAAAACTTCAGAAGCATATAAGTAGAGGAAAAAGTGACAATGTCATTTAGAGTGATTCTGAACTCCCAGCTGCTTTTTGAAGATTATGGAATCTTGGACTTGTTCAAGGTCTAAATAAGCAAGGATCTGGAATGCTGTAGAGGTGAGTCCCATACAGACCAAAGTTTTGGAGGCCTCTTAGAGGCCAAATCATTCCAACTCTGAAGATTTTTTGATTTTCAGAAACTTCTGGACTGTGTTCCCTTAGGCGCACTGCACAGATGCATCAAAAATTGTAAATTTTTGCTGCCTCCAGGCCCATCTGATCTGGCAATTAATTTATAAGAGTATAACAGTATTCTTGTATTAACGATAAGTCAATGTTAATGATATGGCTTGGCTGTGTCCCCACTAAAATCTCATCTTGAATTGTAGTTCCTATAATCCCCACATGTCCTGGGAAGGACCCAGTGGGAGGTAATTGAATCATAGGGGTGGTTCCCCCATGCCATTCTCATGGTAGTGAGTGAGTTCTCATAAGATCTGATGGTTTTTTTTGTTTGTTTTTGTTTTTGACGGAGTCTCACTGTCGCCCAGGCTGGATTGCAGTGGTGCTATCTCGGCTCACTGCAAGCTCTGCCTCCTGGGTTCACGCCATTCTGCCTCAGCCTCCTGAGTAGCTGGGACTACAGGCGCCCGCCACCATGCCGGGCTAATTTTTTGTATTTTTAGTAGAGACGGGGTTTCACAGTGTTAGCCAGGATGGTCTCCATCTCCTGACCTCGTGATCCGCCTGCCTCCACCTCCCAAAGTGCTGGGATTACAGGCGTGAGCCACCGCGCCCAGCCGATCTGATGGTTTTATAAGGGGCTTCCCCCTTTGCTTGGCACTCATTCTGTCTCCTGTTGCAGTGTGAAGAGGTGCCTTCTGCCATGATTATAAGTTTCTTGAGGTCTCCCCAGCCATGCAGAATTGTGAGTCAATTAAACCTCTTTTCTTTATAAATTACCCAGTCTTGGGTATGTCTTTATTAACAGCATGAGAATGGACTAATACAGTTAACAACATCGACAATATATGATATACTATACAATATAAGAATAATTATAATAAGTTGATATTGAATTACTAATGAGTCAAAATAATTATGCATACTCACCAGATGACCTGGTGGTCCCATGTCTCCTACAGTTCCAGGTGGACCTTGCGGGCCAGGGTGGCCCATAGACCCTTTGTCTCCTTTTATGCCTATTACATGACTCCCTGGAGGTCCAGGGGCACCAGGCTCACCTGAATTCATGAAAAGTCTGTCAGTATTGCCAGCCAGGGAGCTTGGAAGGTTCTACCTATCAGTGATTGTTTCTAATGAAGTATAAACCCTTCACTTAGCATTACCACAAACATTCTTTCCCCTGGAGCGTGTAATGGGATTGTGGTAAAGACAGGATAAGATGATGCCAGCGAAGCACCTGGCACCCACCAGCAGGATCTGCTTCTCCCCAATGAGGGTCTGTTACAGCAAGGTCTGTGCCTGCTTCACTAGAGCCTAGCCCAGCTCTAGGGATTCAACAAATAGAGTTGAATGAATGCATCACTGTCTTTTAGGCTAATTTTTTTTTTTTTTTTGATACAGTTTTGTTCTGTTGCCCAGGCTGGAGTGCAGCGGCACAATCTCAGCTGACTGCAGCCTCTGCCTCCCAGGTTTAAGCAGTTCTCCCATCTCAGCCTCCTGAGTAGCTGGGATTACAGGCACACACCACCAAGCAAGACTGGCTAATTTTTGTATTTTTAGTAGAGACAGGGTTTCACCATGTTGGCCAGGCTAGTCTTGAACTCCTGACCTCAAGTGATCCACCCGCCTTGGCCTACCAAAGTGCTGGGATTACAGGCATAAGCCACTGTGTCCAGCCAGGCTCATTAATTTATTGACTATGCCTCCCTCAAACAGGCTACCCTGCCTTGACAACTGCCGGGTGTGGGAACCATGGGTAGGGGGGGAATGGAGATGACCACAGGGAAAGAAGCAGCAACAAGGTAACATGGGGAGGAGGTTGAAAACTTTTGAAGTCAAACATGATTTTTATTCTTTTATACTATTTAAAAGTAAACCCTCTACCTGGGCTTCCTCTTGAGCCTCGTGGACCATGATTTCCTTTCTGGCCAGGGATAATTGCACCGGGCAGACCTGGTGGCCCTGGGAATCCTTCTATGCCTGTGGGACCTCGAGGCCCAGCATCTCCCTTGGCCCCTTTTCTGCCCGGGAGGCCAGGAAAACCTGGGGCTCCCCTGTCTCCTTTAGCTCCTGCAAAGAAGAAGGCTTAATGAGTTTCTTTAATGCCCATATGGTTGGGTTAGAGCTCTTGGCTATCTTTAATAATGTAGGTACTTTGCTTAAAAGTGTTCAGATTCAGAATATATATTTCTAAAATATATATTTTATAATATATTGCTGGTAAATGCAATATAGAGCTACAAAAACTGAGCTGAGACTCTGTCTCCAACTAGCTGTCCGATCTTGGCAAAGTCACTTCAGATTTACTTACTATTATAAATTTCGATTTTCTTATTTTAAAAATGAAGGTAGTACCTGTTCTAGCTAATTCTTTCAGATCAAGTGAGATAACATACAGACATAAAAGCATGGTATAAGCTCTAAAGTGTTATATAAATGTAAGCCACAGTTATTATCAGCTGATGAACTTAATCATGTTGACGTTGTTGAGTCACTGATAATCCATTAGAGCACAAGAAGCTAAACTGCGTAGCAGTGATGTGTGCATTTGAAGTATTATCCAGCTAAACCTAGAAAAAGGAGCAACACAATTGCAGTCTTTATTCTGTCCTTTAGTTAACTTCCCCACACATCCCCCATGATAGGAATACTAGTGGCAGGAGGTTTGGATTTACCAAAGACCCCCAAAAAAGGTCACAAGTTAATACTAATAGTTTTCAACTTAGAAAAGCTTCAAGAAATTGTGCTTTGACATTCATGAATGAAAAATATTGTATGAATTGAAGATAATGTCTCCCTCTTCTCATCTCTGTGTTATTCTAGAAGCAGTAGATGGCATGAAAACAAAAGATAGATGTGCAGAAGGAGAGGGAGAAGGAGAGGGAGGCTAATAGCTCAGGGGAGGGCTTGGGGAGTTATTATATAGTAAAGACTTACAATGAAAATAAAATTGATGAATATTGACGATCTAGCCCTATGTCTATTCACATCCTTTAGCTTTTTAATGCCTGTAAGTTATACTTTTAAAAGAAAGTGCTTAGATGACTTCAGTTCACTCCAAGCTTTGTAATACTGTTTGCATGGCAATGACCTGAAACACCAACATGGCTTGGATTGTATATTTCATGTTCATTAAAATGATTACATGCTCTGCAATATGATTTCTTTTTAGGATTTGGGAGAATAAACTAATTAAAAGGATTCATACCTTCCAAGTCTCAATGAACTCTTCTCCATATTTAGTTATCCTAGAGGGATTGAGGTGCATAATCATTCACTTACATAATTAGGCTATTTGTTAGTTTTAAGGCTTTTAAACCTAAGGTATGACCGTTTTATACCAAATTTTATTTCCAGTTAAAAGCTAGTGTTCTCATTCCAAATGGTTAAACTGTGAGTTAGCCTGGGAACATGAAGAGCAACTCTCCTTTTGACCACAATTCTAAAGCTACACTGTGGAACAGGAAGAACCTTTGTGCTCATTGAGAAAGGCGAGGTCTGAGAGATGTGGGAAGACCGAGCTCAACCAAAAGAACAATCAAACCAGTAAGAAACAAATGGGAGAGAACAGCTCTTGTCTACTTTTACACTTTAACTGTTTTGTGAAGAGGTGGTTCCTGCCCAACTGTGTTTCTCATTGGCATCCAGCTGCTCTTTGCTGGTTCGCATGAGCATCAATAACTAGGGCCCTTCAGTGTGCTAGGCCTCTTTGCTAATGAAATGCTCCCATTCATAGGACCCGTGGCTGAGACGGGTCAATGAAATGTGCAAACAATCTGACGTTTCTCCTGGAAGGTTTGACTAGAAAATGGAAAAGAGTTAAAAGAAACTGTTTATCTTGTAAAGCACTGACGTGAGAAATCCAGACTTGCGGCCTGCCAAACAAAAAACTTGTAAATACTCTGAATGACATGTTCAGTAAACTGCCATGTCTGAGATGTTGAGAGACTCTCTGGGTTGCCTTTAATAAACAATAGCATGGACTGCAAGCTGGATCTGGGAGTTGGAATCAGACCTATGAAGATACAGGTGGGAAAGGATTCGGATTACTCCTGTGTCTCAGAACATCAGGGACAGATGCTCACTGAGAACCCATCAGTTCCACCTTCGCCTTTTAGGAGGTGGTATCTTTAAACCATGCTAACAACAGCAAGACATATACAGAAGAATCCTTTTTACTTTTCAAGACTTTCTTAGTAGGAAATTCCAAAATTGAATTACAGTTTCTAATTCATCCTATTTGTTGTGATGATAATAATTAAACATTTTAAATTGAAGACCAAGATGATAAATATCCTATATTACTATTGGAACATCTTTAATTCACTAGGTTAAGCTTACTTTCTATTTCAAGCATATTCAACTGCTTTCTCTCCTTGAAAATGTGTACATTAGGACAGGGAAGAAGAACTGCTTACCTTGAGCACCAGGGTTCCCTCTTGGGCCTGGAGGGGCCCTCAATAAACCTGAAAGAGATAATCTTGGCATGTTAATAGTTGGTCAATTTCATTACATTATATGTCTATGACAAAAGTTTAGTACACACTGAAAACATGTTAAAGATAACCAGTTCTATCAGAGAAAAATCTTTAGAGCAGCAAAGGATTACACTGTTACTAATGATTCTATCCAAAATAAAACTAATGGATCAAAGATAATGAGCAAGTTGTACCCATTTCTCCCTTTTCTCCGGCTGGACCAGGAATTCCATCACGTCCTTGGTCACCTCTTATACCCATTGGTCCAGGAGATCCTGGGAATCCTGGAAGACCTGAAAAAAAAAAAAAAACCCCAAACTATGGTATACAAAAAGAGGATTTATTTCTTGCCAGTGTCCTAATGGGAATACCAGGGAGATGTGAGGAATTGTGTTAAACAGGCTATTTTTCAGAACTGTAGCTATGTGAAGCTATGTTCCCAGGGAAAACCACATACAGATTACTATTATCATGAGGATTATCAGTTTGGAATAGGTTGCCAAGTATTTGAATTAAATAGATAGAAATATCTAACCCCATTTTTTTTTTTTGCATTTTTGTCTGGATACTGAGTAACTAGGAGCTACCTTCTGTAGAGTAGTAGGTTTACAGAAATCCAAACCTCAGGAGAAAATGTGCCTCCCACATGAAAAGGAAAAAGAGAAAGTATAAAAATGAAACCTGGAGGGCCTTTGATTCCTGGAGGGCCCAGGAAGCCTTTGATTCCTTTAAAACCCAAATCACCATGAGGACCTGGCTTTCCTGGAAATGAAGAGAGGGGAAGGAAGAAAAAAGATCACCAAAAGATAAATGATTACAACGATGACTGAAACGGTCTGTTTTTATAGTCAACCATGCTCACGCTGGCCTTAAGGAAGCTCTCTTGTTGCAAGGTCACCCCATGGTTTTGTCCAGGCTGCTATTTTCCTGGAGAACCACTGCAGAGATGTATCTAATCACTTTCAAAGATGTGTGTACACCAACCACAAGCACCACTCAATGTGTGATTTTATTTTAATTGTGAGTTAAATGCAAATTTATTGAAACTTTCTATATTTGAACAGGTAGTTTATTGTATTTAAGTAAGACCTGAATCTGCAACCCAGTAGTTTCACAGTTGTTTTTAATAAAACAAAACCCTAAACCTGAATTGTAAGCTAATAAGCAAGAAAGCCAAAATTCAATCCAGAAATGGGTCCGAAAAAGAGTCACAACACAGTGTTGTAGTTTGAATTGTGTTGTCCCCAAATTCATATGTTGAAGTCCTAACCTTCAGTACTTCAGAACATGACTCTGTATTTGGGGATAGGGCTGGTAAAGAGGTAATTAAATTAAAATGAGGTCAGTAGGGTGGGCCCTAATCCAATATGAGTGGTGTCTTTATAAGAAAAGAAGATTAAGACGCTTGGAAAACACTGGAAGAAGATAGCCATCCACAAGCCAAGAACAGGGGCCCCAGAAGAAACCAACGCTGCTGACAGCTTGATCACAGACTCGGAGCTGCTGGAACTGTGAGAAAATAAACGTCTGTAGTTTAAGCCACCTAATTGCTTCTCAGCCTTTTGGCTAACATCAAGTGTAGTTTAAGCCACCTAGTCTGTGGAATTCACTATGGAAGCCTGGACAAACTAATACAAACATTATGATTGTACAATGGCTAACATTTTGTATCCTTGGGCTGAATTTGTTGAGGCAGTTCTTCAAAAGTGTTTTTTATAGGAACATATTTTTATATTTCAGTCCAAACGGGCTGATTAGTAAAATTAGGCTCTCTTAATGAATTCTCTTAGTGTGTTAGAATTTGAAGTTTAAAGTTGAATAAAAGCAACTGCAGCATAAAAGTATAAATAGCTTTCTGTTTACCACAGTGATTTCAGGAGGGCTATACTCTGAGTAATGCTTCCAGCTTTTAGAATTGTAAACCCAAGCCTTACCTGGGAGGCCAGGACTTCCAGGACTTCCAGGGGCTCCCTCAGGTCCAGCAGGCCCCAAATGTCCAGGTGGGCCAGGTTGCCCCATTTCTCCTTTCTTTCCCATATCACCCGGTAGTCCTGGATCCCCCTTAAATGTAGTCAAATACCTTTAAAATTCTCATATAAGCAGGATATGTGGTTAGAATTCAGCATAAACTTTATTCACTAATTTTTTCATTCATTCGTCAATTCGTATTTAGTATCTGCTATCTGCCAGCACTGTGATAGGTGCTGGGAATAAGATGGCCACATGGTTTATGGAGCCCAGTGCAAAATGAAAATGTAGCTTCCCTTAAAACTTTTTGAAGTGAATTTGAAGACAGCAACAGCATAGCATCAGACCAAGTGTGGAGGCCCTTCTTAGCACAGGACTGCACTGGTAGCATACCTAGGAAGCCGGCTTTTACCAGGATATAATGGTAACCTATATAGATTTATAACATACACAGTCCCTGCCTTCATGGAGCTTCAGAGACCAGTAAGGAGATAGATATTAAATAATCACACAAATATGTAATTACAAATTGTGATGAGTAGCTGGGAGTAAGAAAGAAACAGACTAAATAAAGATGTATCCTACACATACTATGCATGCAAATATGTCAATCACATGTTTTAAAAACCTTCCAGTGATTTAATGTTCATTAAATCTTCACTTCAGTTTTATGACAAACCAGAACATATAGGTTTGATGAAGATTTACAAAATTTCTATGGTAGCCAATTAAAATATACTACTCTGTTACTCTCATTTTGCTGACATGATAAAACCAGCTCATTTTGTGTTCAATGCACGGTTCTAAAAATTTATTCTGGTGGTTACCTGTGAAAACTTTAAATCTAGATGAAACTATCAATTAATTGAGTGTGAAGTCAAATAGGATTTCTCGATGAGCAAATATCTCAGTGGAAGCAATCTCAGGTTTTCTGAGGACTTAATCTAAATATAAAGAACAAAGACATTTGTCTGTGCTCCAAGTAATAAGCACTTGCTTTCTTGGGTCTGTGTAGTGTCTAAATTTTTTTCTTATTTTAGCAATTACTACTGGAGAATATAGCCAGTGAAAATATTTAGGAAAGGTGGCATTTTATTGTCTCCAAAAAGAGGGAGAAGGTTCCCTAAGTAATAATTTTTATATGTTGGAGTCATATACTGTTGAAAATCTAAAAGTCTAAATCAGAAAAATAGACTCTCCCCTACAAAAACATTTTCAAACATTTTGCATTTCGTTTCAAAAGGTTGCTGGGCTCCTTGGGATCCCATAGATTTTCCCAGTGGTCCATGGAATCCCATGTTAGTAACCTCTGCTTATAGGAACTTGTATTAATCATTCTCTAGGGGTCTATCTCTGGCTTTTAGTGTGAAAGCTGTACTCAAAAAATTGGGAAGAGAATAAACCTAAGAAAGCAGCCGAGCCCTATTGAAACATCTGGCTGCTGCTTTGTATAATACAGTAGTAAGGGCTTTAACATCCAACCTCAATTTGACAGAGCACAAACGCTGAAAACATTGAAACAAGTTAAGTATTTCCATTCCATTACACACAAAAAGTTCTAAAACAAGAAAGATAAGTGTATGTATCTTAGGATTTTGTTCGCTTTCTAATAATGCTGTAAAGTTATTTTATTTTGTATCTTTTGTTAGTCTTTGTAAGACAAGTGTTTTTTATTAGAAGGTTTGGAAATTTATTTTTCTAAGTCTGAGATGAGTACAGCAGAAATGGGCCACTTTGTATCACAAGAAAAAACCCACTGTCCCATCTGATTGTATGGGCCTGTAATCACTGCCTCCTTCTGGCAGCACACCTAAATTGCAGGGACAGTGTGAGAAATTCCTTGGTGAATGAAAGAGGCTTTCAGAAGTTGACAGCTCTGTGACAGATAAGCATCCTCAGTTGTGGAGATAGGATTTTAAAAATCCAAATAACTGTCTGAAAGTATAGTAATAGTTGCAATTTTCTCTGCCCACACTGAATCTGGGTACTTGTTGATATTTTTCAAGGCACTCACTCCACCACCAAAATGTAAATATTTCAGTGGCCTATATACCGTTGGTCCCGGTGGTCCTGGCCTTGTACCTTCTGAATAACCTGGCTCTCCCTTATCTCCCTGGAGACCGTGAATACCTGGGAGGCCTGGTCTTCCTGCTCGACCTGGGAATCCCAAAGTTCCCCTTTTTCCTTTAGAACCTGAAATTAGGGGGAAAACATCGAGTAAAATAGATAAACATGAGGATCTTGAAGTTTTCTACTTTTCACTTTGGTATAAGCTTTCTCCCAAGAATGGCTTTTTCAGAATTGCAAATGCATCAGGTAGTTACAATGGTTGATTATTATATAACATCAATATTTATTTTGTTCTCACCCATATTCTAGTTGCACACTGTGTGTTTGTCTAATAGGAAATCTAGTTTTTTGTTGTTGGTTTTTTTTTGAGATGGAGTCTCACTGTGTTGCCCATGCTGGAGTGCAGTGGCGTGACCTCAGCTCAATGCCACCTCCGCCTCTTGGGTTCAAGCGATTCTTCTGCCTCAGCCTCCCGAGTAGCTGGGACTACAGGCGTGTGCCACCACGCCCAGCTATTTTTTGTGTGTTTTTAGTAGAGATGGGGTTTCGCCATGTTGGCCAGGCTGCTCTCAAACTCCTGACCTCAGGTGATCCACTTGCCTTGGCCTCCCAAAGTGCTGGGATTACAGGCATGAGCCACAGTGCCCGGCCCCGCAAATCTAGTTTTTTAATATAAGCTTTCTACCAAGTGGAAAACCAAAACAGTACACAACACAGAAAATCTGGAGTCCTCACCCATCATGAGCTTGTGGGCTCATAACAGGACCTTATGCATTACCTGGCATGCCCATGTTCCCCATGCTTCCTGGTATACCACGTAGTCCTGGTTCTCCAGGATTCCCAATGCTGCCCAAATCTCCTCTGGGGCCTTGAGAACAAATAAATAGTTATTGCCCTGCACAATTCCTGGACATAGTATGGGTTTAATAAATACTTGTTGCTTGCATGCATAAATGAATCCAGAACAGCCAGACTAGCCGGTTTAGGCACTTGTCTTGCTGTCCTTTTTCCTTCAAATAAGAGGGAACTAGGGACCCAGAACATGTAAAACTAAAGAAAGTTAGATTCTTGTTAGCAGACCTGGGTTTCAAACACTAAAAGCATCATTGGACCAACACCAGCAGGAAAAAGTGGGCTCCTGCAACCATATGGTAATATATTTCCAACTGCATCCTGAAGTGTTATTGCCATGTAATGTATTTTGTTACTGAGGTGGTTGTAGGAATGGTGGGATACTTTAATTATTTAAAAATTATTTTGTAAACTCAGTTACTTGTTTTAAAAAAGAAAGATGCAAACCTGAAAACTTCTAAGGCATTCTCTAGTTTTCATCTCTGATATGTGATATAGTGATCAATTATAATTTATAACATATCAGCAATTTCAGAATGAAATTTCGAGGACAAAATGGAACTATTTGTAGGTTAATATATGTTAGTTAATGACACACCAACTATCAACACCTTCTTGTTAGTTAATTTAGTAGCAAATTTCTGCTGGAACACGATCAGAACAGAATTGATACTTAAACCCAGTAAGCCTAGAAACAACTTTCATTACTTTAGATGTCGGAAAGTGTAAAATGTGATATTTTTCTATTTGAGAATCAACGGTACCTGGTGGTCCTGCTGGTCCAGGTAGTCCTTTGAGGCCTTTTAAACCTGGCATCCCTGGAACACCTCTGTTTCCTTTCTCACCTGGATTTCCTGCGAATCCTAAAGTTAGAAACCAGGTATTAACAAGAAAATTAGCCAGGTGTGGTGGCGGGTGCCTGTAATCCCAGCTACGTGGGAGGCTGAGGCAGGAAAATCACTTGAACCTGGGAGACAGAGGTTGAAGTGAGCTGAGATCACGCCACTGCACTCCAGCCTGGGCAACAGAGCGAGACTCCATCTCAAAAAAAAAAACCCAAGACAAAAAACCAGGTATCAAAAATGCATGTTAAAATTTTGTCAGACCCATCCACATCCTGGTTTAAACCAATGGCATATTATTGTAGTACAGCATAGCATATATGTTAAGAGCATGGGCGGATTTGGGCTTCTATCTTTTAAAGAAGAGGATTAAATGCAATAATATGTGTCAAGCATTATTAGCACAGTGCCTGGCATAAGTTATTCCTCAATGAACACTAGCAATGATCTTAATATGTACTCTTTAAAACAACATTTTAAGAATTAGCAGCCTAAATACCTCTTCATTTCTTAATAGTAAAGACAAAGTGTTATCCACTACAGTATTCTCATCTAGATGATTCTATTCTCAATCCATGTATTAAAATTATAATTTATAAAGTATTAGGTAAGTCAAAGGCCAGAATCACAGTGTCAATCAGTTAATAACACTTGGATTTGAATCCAGTTCTGCACAGCTGGAAAGCTCATAAACGTCCCAGGAAGCCATTCTATTTTCCCTAAAACATGACTTTGATCATACTCTTCTCCTGTTCATAAATAGTCATTGGGCCAGGTGCAGTGGCTCACACCTGTAATCCCAGCACTTTGGGAGGCTGAGGTGGGTGCATCATTTGAGGTCAGGAGTTCAAGACCAGCCTGGCCAACATGGTGAAACCCCATCTCTACTAAAAATATAAAAAGTAGCTGGCTTGGTGGCACACACCTGTAATCCCAGCTACTTGGAAGGCTGAGATTCACTTGAACCTAGGAGGTTCAAGAGAATCACTTGAACCTAGGAGGCGGAGGTTGCAGTGAGCCGAGATCACACCATTTACACTCCAGTCGGGGTGACAGAGCGAGACTCCGTCTCAAAATAAATAAATAAATAGTCACTGAATCTCTATTACCTACAGAGTAAATTGCAAACTCTTTCGGCAGCATGAAGCATTCTGCAATCTGTCTACAGCCTGCCTTTGTGCTTTTTCTCAAGCAGATTCACTTCCTTTGGCTCTTTTCCTGCATATGGACTTATTCATTAACATATGGATGGAGCATCTAATTAATAAATAGATCTTGTGCTGAGCACCAGAGAGATAAATCACCATGTTCTCTTTCCCCAAGTTTTTAGTGTTTAACTGGGGAGACAGCCAAGTAAACAAATAATTATCATCCAGGCAGATAAACTCTATACTAGAGTTGGGCACAATATGCTACAGGGAAGAATTCCTGGAAGAGGTGGTATTTTTTAGCTCAGTCTTGAAGACCAAATGAAAACTAATTGGGTGAAGAAGGTCTGGAACGAGACAGGATTCCCAGACAGTAAAATAGCATGTAGAAAGGAGTGATGCGTATCAGGGAGTTAGATTGTTTTGTTTTACAACCTTTGTTTTTTCCTTTTATGTCATTGATTGCAATCTAAAAAGATATATACTGTTTAGTCTGTTTGTTTACTTCAGTTTTTTAGGGGCTGGCAAAATACAGCTTTCAGGCTGAATCTGGCTTGGTTTTGTATGGCTTTAAAGACGGGTTTTACTTTTTTTTTTTTGAGATGGAGTCTCGCTTTGTCGCCATGCTGGAGTGCAGTGGCACAATCTCGGGTCATTGCAACCTCCGCCTTCCGGGTTCAAGTGATTCTCCTACCTCAGCCTCCCAAGTAGCTGGGATTACAGGTGTGTGCCACCATGCCCAGCTAATTTTTGTATTTTTAGTAGAGTCTGGGTTTCACTATGTTGGCCAGGATGGTCTCGATCTCTTGACCTCATGATCCACCCGCCTCACCTCCCAAAGTGTTGGGATTACAGGCGTAAGCCACCACGCCGGGCAGTTTTTACATTTTTAAAAGGTTGTTAAAAACAAAAGCAAAGAAGAATATACAACAGGGCGCATATGTGAGCCACAAAGCGTAAGATACTTACTACCTAGCCTAAATGGAAAATGTTTATGGACCCATTATGTCTCTTTCCCCCACTAAACTGTAACTTTCATCATGACTAGGAAACTAAAGTCTGCTTTGTTCACCTCTGTATAATCAAGACATAGCAAAATGCCTAGTCCATAGGTATTATTAAGTAAAAGGTAATTATTGAGTACATAAATGTCTTGTGGCTGGGGAGACAGGCCAAGTGCAAGTGGTGAATAAACTTGTATGTCAGTCTAAGAAGTTTCACTTCTCAAAGCACAGGGAACCTTGGAAAGATTTTAAGCCAAGAATTTTATTTGTTCATCTGAATCTTATTCAACATTTAAATCCTCTTTCATGGAGGTTTCACTGACTATCTTAGTTGCTGTATTTTCTACTTCCCTCAACTCCTACAGAGCTCTGGCAGCACAGTGAGGAGGCCAAGTGTGAGGCCCATCTCTGCCATTTCCTATCAGAGTGACATTGGGCAAGTAACTTGACCTCCCTATTTCCCCACATGTAAAATGGGATGATTGCAATAGTAGTACCTACTCCTAGGGTTATGTGTTTATTTATTTTTTGAGACAGAGCCTCACTCTGTTGCCCAGGCTGGAGTACAGTGGCACAATCTCAGCTCATTGCAACCTCTGCATCCTAGGTTCAAGTGATTCTCCTGCCTCAGCCTCCTGACTAGCTGGAATTACAGGCTCCCTCTGCCCCCGGCTAATTTTTGTATTTTTAGTGGAGACAGGGTTTTGCCATGTTGGCCGGGCTGGTCTCGAACTCCTGACCTCAGGTGATCCACCCGCCTTGGCCTCCCAAAATACTGGGATTATAGCTGTGAGCCACCATGCCCAGCCTACTCCTAGGGTTATTGTGAGGATTAAATGAGTCAATAGTTGTAAAACTTGGAACAGTACCTGCACATGGTAAATGCTACTTAGGTCGTTGTTAAATAATATAGCATACTAATTTGCACCTTGCGTTCTTTATTGTCTTTTTCTACATATGCCTAAGTCTGCCACGCAGAGTCCTTGTGGAGAGGATAGTGACTTGTTATTGTGCTTCTCTGTATATTCAATATCTCTTCCACATTTGAAGTGAATAGCTTTAAGTCAGAAATTCAGATTTAGAAAAAAAAAGGATCATATTGAAATTAGGGAGGCCTAGATACAGGTTCTTTTTTTATTGTTCTTCTTCAATCTGTGTCCCTTGGTTATGCATTTGAAAAGCCTAAAGAAAACAATACAGAATAGCCTCGATGCATACTCTACTTAGGGTGAGTAAAAGAGTTTTGTTGGAAACATAGAAATAGCCCCATAGCATGTGTCCTTCTGTACTTTACAAAAGGAATTCTTCAATTGCAAATTAGTACTCACTGCGCATTTATACTGTGAGAGCCAAATTTCTGCTTATGTAGGCAGAGATATGCTATTCATATTTTTTCCAAAATGTTCCTAACACTACTTAAATAATCTAAAATAGTCTAGTGAAGTGGTGTCTATGTACACAGTTTATGAGGACTGGAGATTGGTGCCAGTATTTTTTTTTTTTTTTCATATCTTGGCTTAGACTAGTCCTAGCAGAGTTTTATAAAAGTCACATTACTTTCTTTTTCATTGCTAAAAATGAAATGCAATATTCTTTTTGTACCAGAACTAAAGTGTCTCTTCAACACCAGGTTAGATGAGGACTACACAGAAAGCCTTTACTTCCTAACTTGCCAGTTAGTCAGCCTTTATATTGTGGTCTACAGCACCCTGTGCAGAGTAATTTTTTTTTTTTAGGTTTGGCAGTACATGTGAAGGTTTGTTACATCCTTATGTGCCACGCATGTAAATATTTGTTGAATACAGTCTCATTTCTCAAAAGTCATTTCAAATATCTCAAAACTTAACATGGTTTTACAACTGCAAACACATTTTTCTTTTTTCCTTTCTTGCTGTGATACATTTTTCTTTTATTCCTTTCCTGCTATGAGAGTCTGATCTGCAAATGTAATATTTTACCCAGCAGTTCTCTGTTTTTCTAAAGTTGCTTGGGATTACATTTGGTCAAGAAGACCGCAAGGGAGGGCTTCTGAAAATTTGGTTTTATATTGGTTGTATTGATCATATCACGAAAACTACCATAAAAAGGGCCCAAATAACTTGAAATAATGTGAATGGGTTTGAATTTTAGCCTAATAGCTACATCTAACAACAGTCTTTCTAAAGGGTTATATTTTCGTTGAAGCATTTCTTTTTAGTAATTATTCTCCAAAGGATTTTGAACAGGAGAAGAAGTTTTTAGACGGAATCAGAAAATATTATCCTGGTAGTCTACACAATAAAGTTGAATTTGAGATGGAGATTTCAACATCAGCCAGAAAAGTTTTTTAATGGGGAATTTTTTAAGGGTTTAATTTTCCCTATACTTGGCAAAGAGGGAGTTTTGAGGCTTATAATTTAAAAACTGACTGATGACGATTTAAATATAGCAAATGAAAATGCAGAATTAACTTAGAAATAAAAATATTACGCATCGAGGAGGCAACATATCGTGGAAGGTGACTCAGTTCTAGTGCCTGCTCAACCACCAACTGGCTGTGTGACAGGCAGGTAACTAAACACTGGCCCTCATTGTCCTTATTTGTCAACTAAAGGGATTTGCCTGGATAATTTATTAGCCCGAGAATCAGCTCTGATGTCCTGATTCCAAACAAGCAATTCTTTACCTTTGAGACCTGGTTCTCCTTTGTCCCCTATTACGTGGGATATCTGAGAAGGCCCGGGATTTCCTTTATCCCCTTGTTCCCCCTTGGCTCCTGGGGTTCCTCTCTGGCCCTTTACTCCTGGAATTCCAGGGCTCCCTAAAAGACGGAGTAATAACATCAGGTCCTTAATTCTTCAAGTAGTTCATAGGGATTAAAAAGTTGGCAATGCTTACGATAAAACAGAACAAATCAAACAAAAATGGCTAACAGTGCTCAGAACTTGATAAATAGTTTCCCCAGGCAGGCAGCCTCATAAGGGTAGTGGTGTAAGCCTGCAGGGAGAAAACAGGATTCCGTTCAAATGGAAAAAAGGAACACAGAAAACAGCAAAATCAAATACTGTTGCTCTCTCAGAATTATTTTTCCCTCCAGTGAAACATAACTTTTTTTGCTGCGAAATAAATGAACATTGTTTATGCTTCCTGCTATTTAGAAAGGCACTCCATCACTTACCCCTCTGCCCTGGCGTGCCTGGGTTCCCAGGGGGCCCCAGAGGGCCAATGGCTCCAGGAAAGCCCATCATCCCAACCACTCCATCTTCACCTATGGAAACAAATTAACACAAAGCAGCATGTGTTGTACAGAGTGAGAAAAGCAAAATATTCCATATACTAAAATAAATTATACTTAGAAGCAGAGATTGGGAGTTGAAAAAAATGGCCTCTGTACATAGTACAATTTCTGTATTAGTCTAGGAGATGGGTTGGTAAATGGTCTTTTAAACTCATCTATGTGGAAGTGATTGGTAGCAAATCATATTCATGGATGAGGATAGAATATGTGGAAGTTTTGGAGCATTCCATCCTCCCTGCCCCTGACCAGTCACTTTCTATTCTATCCCTTCACTTTATTTTCTTCATAACACTTGTCTCAAATTGAACTTAGATTTTAAATATTTCTATTAGTGCTCCTCTACTATGAGAAGGGGAGACTTGTCCACTGACTGATGTGTCTCTAGGGCCTAGAAGAATGCTGGCATGTGATAGTTGCCCAATAAGATGAATGAAAGGATAATGTGTCAATTAAGTTGTTTTAGGCTCTTTTCCAGAGGGGAGATCAGTGAGGTCCTTATGCCATGAGGGAACAGAATATTCTCCCCAAACATATAAACAATAAACATAGCCATGAAATTAAAACAATTATACAGAAATATGATGAACAACAACAACAAATCAGATAACTTATACAAAATGGACAAGTTTCTAGAGAAACAGAATACCAAAACTGACTCCAGAAGAAACAGAAAACCTGAATATACCTACAAGAAATGAAGAGATTGAATTAGTCATTTAGAGACTTCCCAAAAAGAAATGCTCAGACCCACATAACTTCACTGGTGAATTCTACCAAATGTTTAAACAGCATCAATTCTTCACAAACTGTTCCAGAAAATACAAGAGGAGGAAACACTTCCCAGCTTGTTCCATCAGACCAGCATTACTCTTGACACCAAAACCAAAGACATCACAAGAACACTACAGACCAATATCCCTTCTCAATATAAATGCAAAAATTCTCAACAAAATACTAGCAAACATATTATAGTAGTCGTATGTAAAAAGGATTACACAGCAAAAATAGCCACATTCTGGGTAATTGTTCATCCCGCCACCACCGTTTCCCTGTACCATGGCCCCTGGTTTCTTACAAATAATTTAGAAGGAAAACCTTATATTAAGTAAAACCATAGAGTCAAAAGTGTATGCCTATGTACAGTTGACAGAGCCACCTTAAGAGGAAGAGGAAAGAAAAAGAAAAATAGAAACACAAAAAAGGATACCTGGTGGCCCTAAAATTCCCGGATTTCCTGGATATCCTTTTTGACCCGGTGGTCCCATCTCGCCTTGATGACCTGGCATTCCTGGTGATCCAGTTTCTCCAGGAGATCCTGATCTATCCAAGCCAGGAATTCCTGGGTCTCCCTTTGGCCCCGTTTTACCTCTTCTGCCTGTGTATGAATAAATGAATGAATGAATGAATTAACCCACAAATGTTTTCCCCTACTAACTTCAGAAATATATATACATTTTTAAGATGGAGTCTCCCTCTGTCTTCCAGGCTGGATTATAGTGGTGCGATCTCAGCTCACTGCAGCCTCTGCCTCCCTGGTTCGAGTGATTCTCCTACCTCAGCCTCCCAAGTAGCTGGGACTACAGGCATGCACCATAATGCCTGGCTAATTTTTGTATTTTTAGTAGAGATGGGGTTTTGCCATGTTGGCCAGGCTGGTCTCGAACTCCTGACCTCAAGTGATCCGCCCACCTCGGACTCCCAAAGTGCTGGGATTACAGGCATGAGCCACTGCGCCCGGCCACTTTAGAAATATTTTATGGCTGTAAATATTTAGCTTTGTGATTCGGGGTAACTGCACACTTACACATGCATGCGTGTGTGTGTGTATGTATGTATGTATTTAATGTCCCCCCCGTAAAATTTCTGAGCTCCCTTCTGGCTCTAACATTCCCTGCTCCAATGACTCATGCAGTAATACAAGTGTAGTCTTTATATCTATTTTCTAGTCCTGCAGACACATTCTGGGTCTGCACCTTATGAGTGTTGCTCACTCTGTATCCTGCAGAAGACATACAGAGCTGTTCACATAGAAGCAAGCCACTGGATGCCTCTGGAAACAATAATAATGCCACTGTAACAGTTAAGGTCTTGGTCAAAAATTTATTTGTGAACATATAAGCAGTATGATAGACCACAGACATTAACTGATTTCTAAATAAATTTTTCCAGGAACAGTTCATCAGATCTGATAGAGAGGATCCAAAAACATAAAGTAAGTTTTCCATCTTCTGGAACATCTAGCCTGCATCATTTAGATTTATTTTCATGTTTTTTCTTTTATATTGTATGTAAAACAATCAACTACATATTTTAGTTTACAAGTTTTTAAACTGGTATCATTGCATACATTTACCCTATTTTAATAGTAAGGATAAATTTACCACTTTAATATATTTATGAAAGTATTAAAGGTAAAATGTTTTCTGAGAATTTAATATGTATATAAATATATGTAAACACACACCAATCTCTCTCTGTCTTCAGCATTCATATTTTTCTTGCATAAAAGACACAAAGCAACTCACTATATTAACTTCAGGTTTCTTCCTTTATAGGTGGTACACACTACTGTGTGCAACAAACCCATGACAGCAAGGTTTACACTTCTGAAGTATTTCTCATTGAACAGTGGTCAGGACTTGTTGCTGGACAGTTCCCATGTTAAGCAGCAAAGCACAGAGCAGGAGTCTCATGTCTCCTGCCCTTCTGGTGGCCAGTTTTGAGGCCCTCCTCCTACCTTGTTGCCCTTTCAATCCATTTAAGCCTGGAAGTCCTTGGGCTCCCCTGGGACCCTCTATGCACCTTCCTGGGGGTCCTTGTTCTCCAGGTGGTCCAGGCTGCCCTGGATCTCCTGCAAAAGAAAGCACAAGTATATACCCAGGTACTAGAACTTAAGGTCTTGGTATTGCTGTACCAATCATTCTTCTGTTAACTTTTTTTCCACCTAAATCAGATCTATATTTACTACCATTAATATGCCTTTTCTAGAGGGCACTCATTAAAAAAGAAGGAAAGAAGGAAGAAAGGTAGGGCAGGAACATTGGATGGGAAAATAATTAGGCTCCACAGATTCTATTTCTTGAACTAGAAGTTTTATTTGAGAATTCTTCATCCCTAGAACACCTTCACGTTCAGTTTGCTGCATTTTAGCAGAGCTCACAGTGGAGAAAAGTAATGACACTTGCTATTGTACCTCGTGGTCCATCAAGCCCTTCATTTCCTGGAGTTCCAGGGAGACCTGGAAGTCCAGGGAGTCCAATTTCTCCATGTTCCCCAGAATTGCCTCTTTCTCCTGGAAAACCTGGTGTTCCTGGTCCTCCAGGCATGGCTACTGCTGGTTCTCCCTATAGCACAGAAATTATGTTATTACTATATAGTGCTTCCAAATCTTCACTGATAATTGACTGGTCTCTGTTATGGAGGCTGTAAGTCCCTGTTGCACAGCCACCAACATGCCATCAACTTTCCTTTTTGAGCTCTAGTTGCTAACTTTTCTATAAGATTATGTTTAATAATACTTCAGGATATGTAGCCTCCACTTTTTCAGAAGACTGTGGGATTGTCTGTAAAGAGAAAAATCTAAATGTTTTTACTTTTGATAGTTTTTCTCATAGCTAACCACATTTCTTTCTAGAGTTTGTCCCATTTTAAATACTCTGAGTGTTTATGAAACCATTAAAGATGATATCAAGATGAAATCTGCATTCTGGCACCTTATGTTTTCCTTTCTAAAATAGAAGGTGATCCAGAGAAACATTAAAAAAATTTAATCTTCATCATCTACAAATATATTGATAATTTCTACATCTAGAGTGCTCTGCCAGGTAGGTGCATACAAATTGGCCAGTTATTGGTCACCCGCCCTCTCTGACAGTTTGAATTTTTGCATACCTTGGCTCCTGGGAGGCCTGGCTTTCCAGGTAACCCAGGCTCTCCCATTTTTCCAGGACAACCCAGTGATCCTTTTGTACCTGGAAAACCTTGGTCTCCTACAGAGAAAAAACAATAAACATTGTTGTAGGATTAATCTTATTGAAATATTCTGAGCAGTAACTCTCTTATCTCTCAACCAGCTAGAGATGCTTTTATGAAAATTTAAATGATAATAAAACCAACTGATAAATTAGCAATTTTTTAAAAGTTCCAAATCAAATTACATTGGTTCCCATTTGAAAAAATAACTTTCTCTATTTTGTTGTTTTAGTAGGGCTATGATTTTGATTCAGCAATTCTTCAAACCACTGATGCTGGTTGACCATTTGACTTTCTTTTTGAAGTATTTTTTATATACAGTGTACAGGTAAGTGGATTTTTATATATGGATATATTCATGTAAGCATGACCTAGATTAAGACACAGAGCTTTTGGCCAGGCACGATGGCTCACACCTGCAATCCCAGCAGCACTTTGGGAGGCCAAGGTGGGTGGATCACTTGAGATCGGGAGTTTGAGACCAGCCTGACCAACATGGAGAAACCCCATCTCTACTAAAAATACAAAAAAAACAAAACAAAACTAGCCAGGCATGGTGGCACATGCCTGTAATCCCAGCTACTCAGGAGGCTGAGGCAGGAGAATCGCTTGAACCCCAGAGGCAGAGTTTGCGGTGAGCTGAGATAGTGCCAATTGCACTCCAGCCTGGGCAACAAAAGTGAAACTTCGTCTCAAAAAAAAAAAAAAAAAGATATAGAACTTTTTCAGCACTCCAGGTAGCCTTTCTCAACAGGGGTTGCTTAAGAGAATTAAGTCCTAATGCCCTATAGCATCCATTGCATACAAGGGATTAACTTCTTATGCATTTATAGTAGGTGAATTGAGAAAGAGGTCAACACATTTTCTATGTTCTCTGGTTCAGAAGAGGAAGGCACGGTGAAGCAATGCTGCATTCAGAGAGTTTCTTCATACCCTAATTTGGCCAATATTTAATTTGCAGTTAGTTCATGGAATTCATTAGGTTCAGCTGTGAAATTGTAAATCTCCACTTTCAAGGAGCTCTTGGGCTAGTTCTGGTTCCCATAGTCAACAGTCTTCTTCCAGAGAGTCAATACCTAGAGTTACAAAGTAGGGATGTAATTTATTAATGCAGGGTCCAAGAAGAATGAAGTACAAATGTGAGCCAGGCTCCCTTACTTCACAGATCATTAGGAAGAAAACCAAGAAATTGGACTCAAAGCCATTCTTGAGACTCCATGAGAAATGTGATTATGTTTTCCATTTCAAATACTCATAAATTGAAATCAATATTCTCATATTTGGGCAAAATCAATGTATAATAAACACTGATAACATACTAATCCAAGAGCTGAAACACCAAAACATGGATGCTATTTTTGACAAACATTTTAAATAATATCGTAACAAACATGAAATTGTCATAAAACTTGCAGTTCTATGTGAGAATCCAGGGACTCAGGTTACTCATATGCCATCCTGGACAGGACTTTCATGTACTTGTCAGTGGGCAGGCTATGTCATTGTGTGAGCTCTCAGCATCTAGATTTTTTTGGAGTGTTTCCTCTTGGAGGGGAAACAGCATTTTTTTTCCTAAAGGAAAATAACTTCCATAATTTATTTTGGAGTGTATGGGAGAAATCAGCTATTTGTGATTTAATAGTTCCTTTCTTATAAAAAAAAAAAGAAATGTATACATGTAAAAGATGCAGGCATTTATTGAGAAGTATCAAAAATGTTTTTAAAATCCAACAATCAAGATTCACTATTACCATTTTGGTGAACTTCCTTCTAGTTGTTTTCTATGTGTTTTAAAAAATGCAACTGAAATGAAATTGCGTATATCAATGTAAATTCTGCTTTTTCACCTAACATTATTATAAGATATTTTTCCATTTATGGCTCTTTGAAAACATTTTTTTTTTTTTTTTTTTTGAGACAGAGTCTTGCGCCTCAGCCTCCTGCGTAGCTGGGATTACAGACACACAGCACCACACCCGGCTAATGTTTGTATTTTTTAAAGAGATGGGGTTTCACCATGTTGGCCAGGCTGGTCTCAAACTCCTGACCTCAAGTGATCTGCCCATCTCAGCCTCCCAAACTGGTGGGATTACAGGTGTGAGCCACTGCACCTGGCCAGAAAACATTTTAAAGAGTATTATGGATATTTCCTATTTTACTCAGTTTATATCTTATATCCTATTTATATCTTTATATTGCATTTTACTCATTTTATTTATACATGTGTACATCTTCTAAATATCCACAATGAACTTTAAGTTCGAAAAAATTTTAAATTTACCCTTAGGTCCAGGAGGCCCAGGAAATCCAATTCCTGGAATTCCTGGTTCACCATCAGGCCCTGGAAGACCAGGATCTCCACATTTCCCCATGGATCCAGGGATACCTTAAAAACAAACACACGTATGCATCTCCACATCAGCAACTTTCCTTCATCTTGTTTAAAAGAAAATGTCTAAGTTCTCTGTGTCGTCCTATCCCTTCTGCACACTAAGATTTTTTTTTGGAGACAGAGTCTCGCTCTGTCGCCCAGGCTGGAGTGCAGTGGCGTGATCTCGGCTCACTGCAAGCTCCATCTCCCGGGTTCACGCCATTCTCCTGCCTCAGCCTGCCGAGTAGCTGGAACTACAGGCGCCCGCCACCAGGCCCGGCTAATTTTTTTTTGTATTTTTAGTAGAGACGGGGTTTCACCATGTTAGCCAGGATGGTCTCGATCTCCTGACCTCGTGATCTGCCCACCTCGGCCTCCCAAAGTGCTGGGATTACAGGCACAAGCCACTGCGCCAGGCCACAAAAAAATTTTTAACACAACCCCAATCATATGCTCCCCCTCTCTGTCCCTATCCAATGGACTAATCTTTAGGAACTGCAAAGAATTTTGTCAATATAATTTAATTCCTAACAGGAAATATTCTAGATGTCTTGAACTATGTAAGTCTCCCTCCATGCATGCAAAACTCAGTTTTAGATCACGTTGGCAAAGACATTCAGTTTTCAAATGAAGATGCTATGGAAAATATCCTAATGAATTGCCAGTGGGCAAACATCACTTGCCCCCCACCAAAACTCCATAAATGTTTTTCTGCTCTAAAATTCCTCTTAAGTAGTTACATCAGTTCTCCTCTGGAATCTTTATATTAGAAGCACCAGTGAGAATAACTTGGATAACCTCAAGAGAACTACAGCAAGTCCCCAGCCTGCTTGCTTATCAGATAAGACACTGCCCTGTGCTCTCTTTTGGAGCCAATGAATACATTTTTTCCTTATAATGAGGACAGTATTTTTACAAGAGAGTCAGGGTGTTGTGTGTGTCTGATGCCATGCACCAGATTTGGCAGAGGGTACTTACCAGGTGGACCTTGGAGGCCAGGATGGCCAGGGGGCCCTGGAGGTCCTGGTGGGCCTGGAACTGGTGTTGAAACACTGAGTTCTCCCCTAGGGCCTTAAGGAAATTTGTGGTCATAAGATTGGGGTATATAATGAAGCTTGTCTTAGATGATAGGGGAAAATATGATTATAAAGGGTTTATAAACATATCCCAAGGAAAATAAAAAATAACCTCTGTTTTCACAGGCTTCAAAACTAGCTTAAGGATGACCAGCCCATAGAAGCTTTCTTATTGAATCAACAAATATTTATAAGTTTAGACAATTGTCTAAACTTTGTTTCAACCCGTTTCCTGTTTACTCTGAGATAACTCACAGATGATAGTCCTAACTTTACCCCCTTACATTAGGATTCGAGACAAGTTCTGTTTAGAAATAACTCCAAGAACAGTTATTGTATTTTATTTCACATTGAAAATCAGATTTGCTTCAGCCTCAAAGAATGTGTTTATGTAAAATTAAATGAGCGCTGGTAGCGAGCTGCACTTTTTTTTTTTTCTAAAAGGGAACTTAATAGCCCAACATGCTGGTCTATTGAAAAGAGCCTATTCCAAAAAATTGATAATATGGAATTAAGTTTAAACTTTGGTGAATACTGATAGGATACTTATTTATTGGGTGGTTAGTTTCCACAGGAAGGCTATTGAACAAAACAGTAAGTTTTGATATGGGCAAGGCTGACGTGGGTTTGTGAACTTGGATACTTTTCTTAACCTCTCTGATAAGTTCGTCATCTGTCGCAGGGGAAAGAATGCCTACCTAGCAGATAAGGACACGAGATAATATTCTGACCACAGTGGCAAACATTAAAAACATGTTTAGTGATAAGTGTTGTCCATATAGTCATTTCTTTATAGAAAAAAATAGGTTTACAGTATGTGATGGGACAATTTTGATAATAATATATTTTATGACAATGGAGTCCTTTAGTAAAGATTCACACTTAGAAATAACAGAAGAGGCCGGATGTGGTGGTTCACACCTGTAATCCCAGCACTTTGGGAGACCAAGGTGGGTGGATCACTTGAGGTCAGGAGTTCAAGACCAGCCTGGCCAACATAGTAAAACCCTGTCTCTACTAAAAAATACAAAAATTAATCAGGTGTGGTGGTGTGTGCCTGTAATCCCAGCTACTCAGGAGGCTGAGGCACGAGAATCCCTTGAATCCCGGAGGTATAGGTTGCAGTGTGCCGAGATCACGCCCCTGCACTCCAGCCTCGGTGGCAGAGCAAGACTCCATCTCAAACAACAACAACAACAACAACAGCAACAACAACAACAACAACAGCATTTGGTGATGGATTAGAACAGAGCTAAATAAACTTTTGCTGTAAAGGGCCAGATAGTAAGAAATTTAGGCTTCGTGATTCAAGTCTACTCAACTACTCAATTCTGCCATTGTAGCATAAAAGCAGCCAGAGACAGTACATACAGGAGTGCAGCTGTGTTCCAGGAAACTTTATTTATGGATACTCTAATTTGAATTTCATATAATTTTCATGCATCACAAAGTATCATTGAACATTTTTTTCAATCATTTGAAAATGTGAAAACCATTCTTAGCTTGAGGATCATACAAAATGAGGCAGTGGGCTGGACTTGAACTGTGGTCCACCACTGTTTGCTAGTACCTGGATTAGAACAGCAGCCTCCTTCGGTCAGGCGTGGTTGCTCATGCCTGTAATCCTAGCACTTTGGGAGGCCGAGGCAGGTGGATCACCTGAGGTCAGGAGTTCAAGACCAACCTGGCCAACATGGTGAAACCCCATCTCTACTAAAAATACAAAAATTAGCCTGGCATGGTGGCAGGTGCCTGTAATCCCAGCTACTTGGGAGGATGAGACAGGAGAATACACTTAAACTTGGGAGGCGGAGGTTGCAGTGAGCCAAGATCACGCCATTGCACTCCAGCCTGGGTGACAGAGCAAGACTCCATCCCAGAAAAAAACAAAACAAAACAAAACAAAAAACAAAAAAACCCAGCAGCCTCCAAATTAAGGTGCAGATAAACATAAATATTTGTTTATTTAATATATAGAGAAAGTCATAAAATAAGATTTACATACATATGTGGACAGAAATGATGTATACATTTATAACATATAATGTAAGGTTGTGCACTCAAAAAGTTTTACCGATGAGGGAAGACACTATAAAATGATTTAGAGGTTTACGGGGTCTCACCCTTTAAAGTGATTTTGTTTGTTTGTTTGTTTGTTTATTTTTATTTATTTATTTTTGAGACAGTGTCTCAGTCTGTTGCCCAGGCTGGAGTGCAGTAGCATGATCTCGGCTCACCGCAATCTCCACCTTCCAGGTTCAAGCGATTCTCCTACCTCAGCCTTCCAAGTAGCTGGGACTGTGGGTATGTGCCACCATGCTCAGCTAATTTTTGTATTTTTAGTAGAGATGGGGATTTGCCATGTTGACCAGGCTGGTCTTGAACTCCTGACCTCAAGTGATCTGCCCGCCTTGGCCTCCCAAAGTGCTGAGATTACAGGTGTGAGTCACTGTGCCCAGCCTAAAGTGATTTTAGAAGTAAAACATGACCATGGTGGCATTATTTGCTCAAAACTGTCAGTACCATGCTATTCTGACCTTCAGCCACACTCCTGAATCCAGAACTATGGCCAGTATATGTATATCCCAAAAGTTACCTAGACTTTTAAACTATTATCAGATCAGTTTCCTTTGTTTGTCTTAGATATTTTAAAGTTTTATTTGTAACCTGCCTATTGAGTTATGGATCAAAATCAACAAATTTGTGGCTGGGCACAGTGGCTCACGCCTGTAATGCTAGCACTTTGGGAGGCTGAAGCAAGGATTGTTTGGGGTTGGGAGCTGGAGACCAGCCTGGACAATGCAGCAAGATCCTGTCTCTACAAAAAATAAAAATAAAATATAAATTAGCTGGTCGTGGTGACACACGCCTATACCCACAGCTACTCAGGAGACCAGGCGGGAGGATCTATTAAGCCCAGAAGTTTGAGGATGCAGTAAACTATAATTATGTCACTGCACTCCAGCCTGGGCAACAGAGTGAGACCCTGTCTCTAAAAAAACGCAAAAAACAAATTTGCAATAATGCTTAGGATCTATTCATTTCATATATATATATGTAATAGATATAGAATATGCTAGGAAATTTCGGTTGAATTGCCCAGTAATGGAGAAAAAATGAGTTTTCTCTAACATACCCTACATATTCTTTCCTGGTATCTGTGAGTCGACATATTCTATTCGTTAGAAGCAAGTTTCTGTATTTTCCTTAGTCTTGGAGAAACTTTGTTAGCTCTAGAAGCCATCAACCCACTCCATTGGAAAACAGGACTGGAAAGAAAACTAACCAACCGGCTTCTCCGGGTGGTCCAGGGGCTCCAGGAACTCCTTGCGTGCCCTGAGGACCAGGTTCTCCTTGGGGTCCATAGCCAGGTGGTCCAGCTGGTCCTGCAGGTCCTGGGGACCCAGGGGAGCCAGGATCCCCTGGAGGACCTTGGTCCCCCTTCTCACCACTCAGAGCCTGTGACAACAGGAACGTGTTTGAATCGTGCTTCATTCCAGTATCTTCTTACAACAGGTTAATCATCCTCTAAATATGAATACCAGTTGGGTTGTCATTAAGATCTTAAATTAAAAGCATTTGGCATTTGATGAGAATTATTACTAAAATAAGAGCACTGCAAGTTTCTGCCATTTTGTGTCCTTTGGAGTTTAGCAACATTTTTTGAACTTGGAACTGTCTTGAGTCCCACTTGAGATATCTTACAATGACGAGTCTCCCATATGATAATAGCCACTAAAACTATGTTCAAATTGACCAATAGTTCAAATGACTTTAGCGGTGCTATTCATGATAATGTTACATTTCTGAAATAAAATGAGCACAGCAAACCTTTATTTATGGTTTCACCAGGTATTTTCATGACAAAGGGGATTTCCCACTTCCATTTTCTCTCATAAACTGTCTAGTTTTTAAATCTTCATATGCTATAACCTTGAAAATGATTCGTAGATTTAAAAGAAATTGAATTTGACAAACTAATTTAAGCCCTCTTCCTTCCCAACATGGCCCTCTGAAATAAATTTGACTCAATTTTTCTTTGTTCAATATCATCAGATGGCTAAGTGGTCTGTCTCCTTTTTTAATGACAGGGTGTAAGACTCAACAAATCATCATCTTGATTTTTCTCTCATTTACTTTATGGAGCATCTTCACCAGAACTTATAAAGAAAAATTAGTGAGATGCAAGTAGGGACATCACACAAATTCTCTTAATACTAGACCATCAGAATTCTGGCACTGTCACTTTATAAGCATAACTACCACAAAGTGAACAGCCTGGGACTTGGCCAAGGCAGGGTCTGAGAACTGCTGGCACCATAGATGCTGCCAGCCAAAAAGGGTTTTGTAGTCAGAAGCATTTAGGAAAGACCAGATAGCTTATCTTCATGTGGAAGACTCACAGTTCATATTCTGATATTAAAGGGTCTGTAAATGAATCTTTAAATTTGTTTACCAAGTTTCTCCAAACCTCTTCGAGGTAAGATTTGTTTTATTGGATAACACAGGTTAGCCCTGGGAGAAACTGGTATTTCATAGAATAGTTTGGGCAGCATCCCTTGCAAACCTCTTGTAAATACATTATGATGACATTTTAAAATAAATCTTAGGGCTGGGTGCAGTGGCTTACACCTGTAATCCCAGCACTTTGGGAGGGCGAGGCAGGCGGATCACCTGAGGTTAGGAGTTTGAGACCAGCCTGGCCAATACGTTAAAACCCTGTCTCTACTGAAAATACAAAATTAGCTGGGTGTGGTGGCACATGCCTGTAATCCCAGCTACTCAGGAGGCTGAGGTGGGAGAATCGCTTGAACCCGGGAGATGGAGGTTGCAGTGAGCCGAGATTGCACCATTGCACTCCAGCCTGGGCAACAAGAGCAAAACTCCGTCTCAAAAAAAAAAAAAAAAAAAAAAAAAAAAAAAATCTTGGTAGATATTATGTCAGTTAAATATGTGAGTAATTCTCTCATGAAAAGGGATTAAATTTCCATAAAATTAAGTAAGTGACAAAACATTTAATCTCTTTATTTGACTACCATACCCCTAAATATGCTGTCTTCTTATGCATTTATTTTTATTTAAAAATATGGACATTGCCCCAAAATATTTACTACACTTTCCACCATACATCATTTTCTGAACTTTTCCACAGACTCATTTCATACAAATATGGAACTGTAATTTGTGTATGAGATAGGGTCATCATCAATGTAGAATTTTGATTGGCTGAAATCACTGAATGCTACCTATTTATTTTGTCAAAATACTATAACTCTTTGCTTGGGTTATTCCTGCTAACTTGAAGATGCTTCATTCTGCAGTTAGAGCGATGAACTGTGCTGAGCAGCCAATCATTTTGGAAAAGAAATCACTTTATCTCTTAACTTCAGAGTATTTCATTTATAGGGAGGGTAAAGTTGCTAAATACCAACCAGTTCGCCTTTAGGTCCTGGTAATCCTTTCACTCCCGGAGTTCCAGGAATTCCATCCAAGCCCTTTCTCCCAGGTTGGCCTCTGAGCCCCGGGTCCCCTGGGGCACCCACTTGCCCCTCAGGCTGATGTGTTTCACCTTTTTCTCCTTTAAGTCCTGGGTCACCCTGGGCACCTGGGAAACCCTAGGGTAGTACAGAAATGAATCTGCATTGTAGTTTGATAGAATTCTTCTTGTGTCAATCTTAAAAACAGTGTGGACAAGAACTTTTCAATTTTAACATGAATTTTTTCAACACACTCTTTGGTCCACAACTATTATTTCAAGCATTTTGTTTGTTTTGCTTTGTTGTTAACTTCCAAAACTGAAGAATAATTCAGTTAGATAGTATAATTCAAAACAATACACACAATAATATAATTCAATACCATAGAACAATCACCATAATTCAGGTTATGTTTGAATATTGGTAAATTTTAACAAGCCTCTCTGAATAATTCGATCTAAGTATATTTATCTATAACTTTTTGATTCACTATGACAATCAAGATTCTAATTTTTAACAGACTTATTGAGGTATAATTTATATACCATAAAATTTCTCCTTTATAAGAGTACAATGATACTCTTATAAAGTATAAGAGTTCAATAATTTTTAGTAAATTTATAGAATTATGCCACAATCACCACAATTGTGTTCAAACATCTCCATCTCTCTCCCAAGTTCCCTCAAACCCATTTGCAATGAACCTCTGTTCCCACCCTCAGCCCTAGGCAACCACTAATCTGCTTTCTGTTTCGGATACCATTTCAAACTGTTTATAAATTCATTAACTCATTCACTTAATCAGTCACAGATTTATTCATTTAATCAACAGGTATCTATTAAGTGCCTACTGTTTGCAAGGCACCAAACTGATAAGTGTGTTGCAACCGTATTTCTAGAGTGTGCAATTTTTCAAATTGAAGCTAAAGATTTAAAAACATGAAATCTTACTGGAAATCCTGGAAGACCTGCATTTCCTGGGGACCCTGGGCTTCCTTTCAAGCCAGCTGCACCTTGTCTTCCTGCAAATCAACGAATTATTAACTAACTCCTCATTGAACACCAACTCTGAGTAGACAGGGTAATACCATGTATGAAGAAAATAGAGTGTTTTCTTGTGGGGAAAGAAAGACAACTTCTATCATAAAACATAAGTGCAATAAGAGAATGGGCATAAATAACAGAACAAGAGATCATGTAAAAAGTAACTCAGATCTTAGCTTCTTAAAATTTTATCTTCATAATTTTAAGAATTTATCTTTATTTTTTCTGAGTATATATTACTTTTAAAAGTAATAATATGCTCATTATAAGAAAATTATGCAGAAAGAAGAGACTAAAAATCACCTATAAATCTACTACCAGAAGATAATATTTGCTAAAGTTTAATGTATATTAATGATAAATTTTTATATCCATAAGTGCATAGGACTCATATACACACTGTTTTGGAATTATAGTATACGTATGTCAATAAGTATGAATTTATAGCTTCGTTTTAAATGGCTGCATGCTGCCTATTGTGTTGGTGAGCCATCATTTATTTAGCTAAATGCTGTTTTTAGCCATTTAGACATTAGGTAGACATTTTTCAACTTTTAGCTGTTGTAAACAATGCTTTGAAAAAATGTCTCCGGGTGTTTAGCTCTCCAAATTTATCCAATTATTTCCTTTATAATAAATCTTTAAAAGTATCATGGCAGAGCCAAATGGTCACAAACTTTTCTAAGGTTTTGAATGTTTCTTGCCAAATTGCATTTTATTGTACAATTTTATACTTCCCATAGGTATTTAAATATCTCTGTCAAGATGATCCCTTTCAATGACCTTCTGGGTGGGTCTTTGGTCAGTTAATCAACACATATTTATTCAGATTCTATTTTTTGCAAGATACTGAGCTGGGGTGTATCTTTTTATAGTGATCCAAACCGTTTTACTGCTTACATATCTTCTTTGAGCTGCACCTGGATAGGCCAAATGTAGAGAAACTATGCAAAATGCAACAATGCAATGAGTGGTCAGCATCAGTGAGCTGCTCACCTGCTCACCCTGAGCCAAAGACGAGACTCGAGAAGAGTACAGGAAAATAATGATTTTTTATCTTTTATTATTTTTCCTCCTTATTTCCCTCCTTCATTTTCTTCCTTTTGGTTTTTGTTTTAATAGAACATTTCCCCTGGATATTTGGATACTGAACAGGAGTAACGTGAGGAACAGCTCCTACCTACCCCCTGCCCCTTCTCTCACAAGCCTGTGAGTCAGGGCAGGGGCAGCCACTGAAAGTAGCAGAGGCCTTCATAAAGGAGAAGTGAGTGGGATCTGAGGGGACAAAGAATCCCTGCCCAAGTGCACGTCATCCAGTGGCTGACCACAGTGTCCACGGTTGCCACCATTAGTCTTTCATCTTTGGATTGAGACCCAGTCTCCCAGAAGACCCTATGCCAATGCAAATGGCTACTGGACGGTGATAATGTATAATATTCTCTATCCAGGTTGCCAGGTAGACCTTTGGATTAACTCCCCCAAAGCAGCTCCCTAGGAGACAGATGACAGCACCACAGTCAGGGGATGCAGGCGTGGAGGGTAAGAGCACACCTCTGGATTTAAGTTCAGTCTCTACCACATTATTAGCTATGCCACCTGATGCCTCGGCTTCCTCATCTGTCAAATGGGGTTAATTATAGCACCAACCTCTAGGGTTGATGTGCGAAATAAAGGAACAGAGGCACATAAGACCCTTAGAACAGTGCCCAACACACAGGCCAAGGACTCTGTAACTTCAACTCTTAGTGGTTAATGATACATAATTTGATGACACTGTCTGAAGACCAAGGTGCTGGTGGCAGAGTCAGGACTATGGGTGGTAGCAAGGGAGAGAGAGGCCCTGTGTAGACAGGGGAGTGGCACAAGGGGCAGAGGAACCCAGTCAGTAAACAGAGACGTTTTGTACTTCAAAGTTTTGCCCATAGGCAGTTCCATAACTGAAGACGCGGAGGTCAAAAGCAGAGGTGGTGACAGCCGGGAGTAACCGTGTGGTGCGGAGAGTCCTGGCCCGGCACAGAGTTGTCAAGAGAAGGCTTGTGAATCATCCTTTCTTTAAGCCTCAGGACACTGGCTATAAAATGTTGTGTTTTTTTTTTTTCCTTTCAAAATTTGACTTAGTGGCTATTAAAAAAAAAAAAAAAACACCATGAGATTTTAAATAAAAATTCCAATTCCTTTCTTCTCATGAAAACTTGGAAGATTTATTAATGCAGGGCCTGACATGTTGCACAGTAACAATGGGCTGAAGCCAAGTGCCCGCTGGCCGTTCAAATGTGCCCTCAGTTTGTTTAGTGCAGTTCTGCAACTCTCTTGTCCCCAGCACTGAGGATGTTGCAATTTTTTAAATAGCATTTGCATTCTTAGGAAGAAAGTGAAATACTACATATTCCTGTGAATCTTTTAAAAGTAGGAACATGAAAAAATGGACTGAGTAAGGTTGTGTCTTTTGAGAAAAAGAGGGAGAGAGCATATTTCTTTATGGAGGAGAAAGAGGGTGTGTGTTTCATGCAGCTGCTTCACTGCCTTCAGTTAACTGCTCTTCTCTTGTAGGACTCTGTGTTCACAATTCCTGCCTAACACAATAATTTGCTAGGGGTCAGCAACTAAAATGGAACAGGGAAAAATACCAACTTTTCTTGGATTTTGGCTGACTTTATGTTAATAGAATATATGTTTTTGAAACTCGCCCTCCAAGTTCATCTAAACCACGTTGTGACATCCACCAATCTAATGCCTTTATTTTCTTCCAGTGTATTGACCCTTTTGTGCTTGCAAAAACACTTGCATGCAAATGGTTTGTACCTGGGATTCCTTTTACACCATGTAACCCTGGCAATCCTGGGAGACCGGGAGGCCCTGGGATATAAGGGCACTGTGTACACAGGAGGCCTGGTTCTCCTGCAATGAGAGTATACTAGCATTACTTATAAAGCTACACCGGGTCCTCAGAAAGAACAAGTATTTTCCAACCACACTATCATTTATTACATTTAAATATTTTATGTAGTGAAAATTATCTAGGACATTATACATATTAATTTAAAAATTCATCTATTATAGATCCGCTTACTTTAATGTTCTGAGCTATACAGTTCTTCTGAAAGGGGAAATTCCAAGAGTCTAACATAAAACATCTATTTCAGTGTTTCTTTCCTTGCATGCAGGCAAAAACTCACATTTTAGGGATATCCAACAATTTATTGCATGGGTGCCAAATAAATTATTGATTTACAAATAAATGAATACTTTTAGCTAATGGAAAATAAGTCATCACTGACTGGTAGCTATTTGGGATCATTGTTATCTCAGGGGGAAATGTCAATGATAATAATGACAATGAAAAAGGCTTATCCTAATACAACACTATTGATTGAACCAACCTTTGGGCCCGTCAACTCCTGGGATTCCTGGAGACCCTAGATAGCCTGGCAGTCCGCGATCTCCAGGTGGACCCTTGCGAAAAACGATGTCACCTATAGAGATAAGGCACCAAAGACAATATTTTATTTGTGTTTTTTTCAATTTAGCAAGTATTGTAATACATGTATTATTTAAAATGCACCTCTCTCATCTTTGTATTGGAAGCCTAGTCTTTAGAAGTTTATCTGCAACTGAGAAGGCATGGTGAGCAGCTCTTCCCTTCATATTACATAGATGTGGTATTTTTAAGGTAGTTGATCTTTGAAAGCTCATTGTATAATTTTTTTTTGTCACAGAATCAACCTATTTTATCTTACTTAGTTGTTTCCAATTATTCCAAGTTGATATGGTTTGGCTGTGTCCCAAATCTCATCTCGAATTGTAGTTCTATAATCCCTGTGTGTCATGAAAGGGACCTGGTGGGAGGTAATTTAATCATGGGGCGGTTACCCTCATGCTGTTCTTGTGATAGTCAATGAGTGCTTATGAGATCTGATGGTTTTATAAGGGGCTTTTCCCCATTTTGCTCAGCACTTCTCCTTGATGCCATCATGTGAAGAAGGATATGTTTGCTTCTCTTTCTGCCACGAGTGTAAGTTTACTGAGGCCTCTCCTGCTGTGCTGAACTGTGTCAATTAAACCTCTTTAAATTACCCAGTCTCAGGTATGTCTTTATTAGCAGCATGAGAATGGACTAATACACAGACAATCCCTTCAGCATCTTGAGGCAAAGGATCAACTCTTATTCTGGATATTTTTGGATATATTGTATTTTCCTGATATACTGTAGATGCTTAATATATACTGAGCAAAAGAAAAATGGATTCCGACTCAGGGTATCAACTGTTTTCTCTTTGTTGCTTGTCCACATCAATTGAGTTGTCATCCTTAAAGCAGGTCTCTAAGAAAGCTCTTCTCAGCTTCCACATTATCTGCTACTGTAATGTTGCAATGAACAGCTAATTCTCTTAAACTGGTTAATTGTGTTCAGTAATCTAATTTTTGGCTTTGCCATTTCAATTACAGGTTGAAGGCAATGGCGATGAAAGTAAATATTTAAAAACAGTACCATAGCTGTCCCAAATTTCACAAAAACAAGGTACCACTGGAAACATTTAATTTCGTTGGAACACAGAAGAATGACCATTTTGTGATCAGTTTTCTGCGTCTTTAAAATACCTGGAAGGTCATCTTTAAATGGTACAATCTGATAAAAGTTTAATACTTAGTGTAGACTTGTATGAATACTTCTACATTCATACATTTTTGTATACTTATACATTTTCGTATTCAATGAATGCTTAATTCAAAAAATATATGAGTACCTACAGTGTTCCCCATGCTACATACTGGGCTTAAACAGTCAAGAAGACACAGTCTTTGACCTCAAAATACTTTGATTCTTGTAAGGAAAACTGACAAAGACAAAGATAAGGCAATGGGAAAACTTCTACAGTTGGGATAACCTTGGAGGTTACAAGATGTGGACTCACTGAAAGCTTTCTGCTGGACTTGAACTTGAAGCTGCAATCTGAAGGGCAGACGGGTGTCACTTAGAGAAGGGAAAGTAGGAAGCAAAGACCCCTGGACAGAGTGTAGCAGGCACAGAGGGAGCATGACACCTCCGGGAGAGAGCCGCAAGCACCTGGGCTCAGATCCCAGCTTTAGCTTCATTAGCCCTGTGAACTCTGTATGTCAGCCTTGACATAGAAAAAAAGAGGATACTAAACCTCCATCTTAAAAGAGACTTGGAAGAAGCTGGGATTATAGGCACACCACCACACCTGGCCCCAGAAAAGGTATGTTAAAATATAAAGTGTGATCTATATGTTCATGAGGACCTATTGTACCTATGAGCCAACACAGAATGCTAAGTGGCTCTCTAGAGGGATGCAAAGGAAAGGCTCCCTGTGTAAGAACCTCTGAGCACCACTTGAAGTCCAGTGGGCCACACCTCTGTCATCTCTGACCCCTTTACCTCATAGCATGTTGCCTTACACCCATGCAGCACACCTCTGGCCTACTGTCCTGGGGCTTCCCTGCTGATGCTAAGGCATGGGACTTCCTGGGAACCATGCAGACACAGCCTGGAAGTGGGAGGATGGGAGGTAGGGGGCTGCTCCTCTCTTGGGGGGGAAATCTTTGACCCATGGGAACTAGGAGCAAATGGATAAATTCTTGCCTCTTTCTCCCCTGGCACAGGCTTCTTAGAAGATAATCTCCAGGGCTGAACAGGCAGTTGCATTTGGTCAAGGCCAACTTGATAGCCACCCATCCTTCCCCATGTCACTCTCTTTGTCCCTGCCTCCTGCTCTGCTCTCTGACAAACTCGGGCTAAGACTTTGCTGCATTTGTTTAGTAGTCATTGCATCAGTTTCTTTCACAGACAGTTAGTGAAATGAAGACCATCAGAAAGGTAACTCATAAAAACCACACAGACTGATGGCTAAGCTGTGAGGAGGGTTTGTTGCCCATGGTTTGCACACATCTGTCATTTGGCACTGTACACAAAAGGGGTCCCCTTCCACATCTTTACCTGGTGGTCCTGGTGGTCCCGGTGATCCTGGAAGGCCTGGTGAACCAGGACAACCTGGGGACCCAGGAGTCCCCATGGCATCCTTTCCTGGGTGGCCTCGTTCCCCTTTAGTTCCTTTCAAGCCTGGCCATCCAGGGGCTCCTCTGAGGCCAGGCCTTGATGATCCTTGGAGAAAATAATCATTTCTTGTATTTTACATTTTTTCCTGATTAATACAAATTTATTTTTTAATTGCAGGAGTGATATAATTTTATTTATAAAAATTGCACAATGGAGAGGTACATAACACATATAAAATAAAAAAGTGAATATCCTTGCTTTTTTCATCTGTGGCCTTGTTAAATAACCACAGTACAGCAAAGTGCAGAACATTCCATTCCCATGAGAAAATTTATTACAAGAAACTGAAACAGAGTGTGGGATGTACTGTAGTCTCTTTATTTAAAAGGAAGTGAGGAATACTTCCATATATGCTACTTTTTAGATTTTTTTTATTAGAGACTAGAGGATGCCCCCAGTGCCCAAAATGAGAGAGAAAGTTGTTAAGTGGACTTTATTCCTGCCAGTGTCTTAGACATAAAAGGGTGTCATGGGGGATAGTCCTCTCCTGGGAAAGGAGCCATGCCTGGTGGCACGAACCCCACCCTAATCTTAAAGTGGTGAGGATGTAAGGAGGGGACAGTCTCAAATCTCTATCCCACAAACAGCTTAACTATTAAGAAGAGAGATGCCACCAGCAAAGGGCTGAGAAACCAGCCAGGATAATGTCTGATTATGTCCTATTATTTGAACACAAAGAGAAATCTTCTGATTGATATCCATTTCAGAGCTTTGTATTTTTAAATCATATTTTATTTTGGCATATTATATTTGTACTAATTTATGGGGTACATGTAAGATTTTGTTACATGTATCGAATGTGTAGTGTAATGATCATGTCAAGGTATTTTTGAGTGTCTATGACCCATGTATTTATCATTTCTGTGTTGAGTACATTTCATGTCCTCTCTTCCAGTTAATTTGAAATATACAATACATTGTTGTTAACTATAGTCACCCTACTGTGCTATCAAACATTAGAATTTATTCCTTCTATCTAATTGTATACTTGTACCCATTAACCAATCTCTCTTCACCCCTAACTCCATCAAAAAAACTCTTAGAACCGATAAACAAATTCAGTAAAATTGCAGGACATGAAATCAACATACAAAAATCAGTACCATTTTTTATGCACCAATAATGAAATAGCCAAAAAAGAAATCAAGAAGGCAATCCCATTTGCAGTAGCCACACGCGCACAATAAAATACCTAGGAATACATTTAACCAACAAGGTGAAAGATCCCTGCAAGGAAAACTATAAAACACCGGTGAAAGAAATTGAAGAGAACACAAGCAAATGGAAAGACATCCCATGCTCATGGATCAGAAGAACTAATCTAGTCAAAATGACCATACTACCCAAAGCAATCTACAGATTCAATGCAATCCCTATCAAGATACCAATGCCATTTCTCACAGAAACAGAAAAAACAATCCTAAAATTCTTCTGGAATTAGAGCTTTGTAATTTTCCACTCATTGGCTTCTTAAAGGAGCCTGTTTTTTGTTTGTTTGTTTGTTTTTCTGTTTTTTTTACTTAGGGGCCTGGCAGGGGGAAGGAGGTCTTCCTTAATGTCAGAGCTCTAAAATATCTTTTTGCCCCATTCTAACTATAAGAGATATCTACTATTAACAGTTTGAGGTATATCTTTCCATGCATATTCAGGTACATATAATATTTATCCATTTCTGTATCTTTTTTTAATAGTGGAATTATAGTATACTTACAGTTCTGCAGTCTGCTTTATTCTGATTAATTTTCAAAATTATGAAGTAGTATAATACACAACATCATATAAGAAAAATATGATCAGTGGCAGGGCACTTGCCCAGTAGTTTATCAAATTTTGCTCTTTTTTCTTAGTTTTGTTTTCGTTAAAAAGAACACACTACAGTTATACTTGATGAGTCCCTGTGGACCACCCCGATCCAACTCTTTTTCCTCTCTCAAAAGGTAAACACTCTAATAAGTCACAGACAAAAGTTTAGAACTTTACGGAAAAAGTATAATGTAGGTATCCTTATGCAACTTGTGATATGTTATGAAAACTATCATTTTCAACCAACCTCATTACCATGACATTGTTTTCTATTTCTGTACCTCCTCTGAGTTTCAAGGCCCCTGCTCATACTTCAAAGTCACTGTAAAAATCTTGGACAATAAGGCTTTTACAAATAGTTAAAACTGCTGAGAAGAGAAAAAGAGCATTTCTGTATCAGTTTGTATCAGCTCCACTCCTTCTTCCACTAAAATTGCAAAGATGACAATTTAAGAAGCTGAAAACACTGTTTTATTTTATTTTGAGATGGAGTCTCACTGTTGCCCAGGCTGGAGTGCAGTGGTGCCATCTCAGCTCACTGCAACCTCCGCATCCCAGGTTCAAGTGATTTTGCTGCCTCAGCCTCCCAACTGTCTGGAATTACAGGCGTACGCCACCAAGCCCAGCTAATTTTTTTGTATTTTTAGTAGAGACGGGGTTTTGCCATGTTTGCCAGGCTGGTCTCGAACTCCTGACCTCAGATGATCCACCTGCCTTGGTCTCCCAAAGTGCTGGGATTACAGGCGTGAGCCATTGAACCCAGCCTGGAAATACTTTTAGATCAGTTAATGAAACATTTGTCTTATGTAAATAATGCAAACTTAATAGAGAACAGCTTATTTTCCTTTGTAATAGCATTTCTATTTGTACCCCAAGAAACATGGACATACCAGGACTTCCAGGAACTCCGGGGGGACCACTGGGACCTGGGAATATATAACATTAATTAATTGCTTAGAAAGATATAAATGCTATCCCATCCACTTTTGAAATCTTGGGCAACAATATAATGATAGTTAATAATATAGTTTTCATATTTTTTTCCTACTCTCACCTAGACAAATATTAGAAATTTTCACTTATTTAGACAAGAGAAAACTAATCTTAGAAGTCTAACACTCAAAAGTAAATCATGCCACCTTATCATTTTCACATAATTCAGCAAAGATTTACTAAGAGCCTGCTCTGTGTTCAGCACTTTGCTGGAAGTGTAGACGCCAGAAAATCAAACAGTGCTGGAACATCCAGGATAGCAGTTTGTCTTGGTGTTCCATCATAGATTGCTTCCACCTGTAATATCCTGGGGGTTATAATTCCTTTATATATACATGTGAGTGATTTACAGTAAGTGTACCAGATTTTTAAGAAAATCTATATCAATATCTGTATTCATCTGTCCTTTTATTTAAATACACTGGGAAATTTTATTCTTTTAAGTAAAATTTTCCTTTGAAATCTTCTTCATATCAATAATTTGTCTAGATCAGTGGCTTCCAATCCTGACTGCACGCTGGACTAGTCCAGGGAGTTTTTACAATCTTCCAGTGTCCAGAGCCCTCCTCCAGACAATGAAATCAGAATCACAGGGTGGGACCTTGACGAGGCCATTATAGAAGTTCCCAGGGTTTTCAATATGTAGCCAGAGATGACAGGGATTGGCCTAGAACTTTTGGATTTCTCCAAAGTGATACAGTATAAGTACATGTGACAATAATTCATGGCATCAAGGACAGATCATTGCTTCAAGAGTCAGGAAACCAGGGTTTCAGTTCCCCCTTGCAAATCTCTGTGTGAGTTTGTTCGCGGTCTCCATTTTTCCCTTCGTAATCCCACTGAGATTGCCAATGCCTTGCACTCCCTCCTCCTGCCCTCCAGCAAGTGTTTCCATGACAGATTTGAAATTTATGCTTTGCTACATATAGATAATTTAGTTACCTTCCTGGTATACCACCTATGAAATAAAAATATGAAGAGTAGGAGACATCAAAAAATAACACCTCTATGAAAATGAAGAGATCTCCCTTCCCTTTCCTCACCCATGTCAATTCCATAAGCACATGCTATTTATTACCTTGAAAGAAAACCAGAAATATGTTCAGCAAATGCTTTGGGAAGAAATTTATTCTTACCTTGTGGGCCACGAGTTCCTTTGGGCCCTGGTGGGCCTGGAATGCCTTCATCTCCCTTTTCCTGGTATGTGTCATAATATTCTATCTTAGAGGAGAAAGAAACGAATACAGAGAAAGGATAGCTATTTATGGACAGCTCACCAAACATAATTACTTCAGTTTCTTCATTTTGGCCCAAAGATGGCTTCCTTGTTTTCCTGAATTCATAGGTTTACATGTTAGCAGATATACGATAGTCATGCAAATGTACGTGGAAAATTTAAATAAGTAGACCTTTGTGGTATCACAGTATCAGATATTTTATGGGCTTTCAATTAGAAATACATTTTATGATGTGACTCAGGTTACACATCCACATTTATATGTACACATTCATACATACCTATGTATGTGTGTATTTGTATAGAAAAATTAAAGTTTCACAAAATAATGACTTATCATTACAACATGTGATCAACCCTGATACTTTTTATTCTATTCTACTTCACTTTTCAAAAATGCTGGTCCTGTTGGACTGAACTTATTTCCATTCTGGAAGTGTATGGAACCCACACATCAAAAAATACTGTATTTATTGTTTCTTTAAATTCCAGGGAACCCTTGACCTGCAAGAATCGAGGAATATTGTTTCTGACATGCTCAGTGGACCTACTGCTGGTGTTCTTAACCATTTCCTTCCTAAGTGGAATTTCTTCTGAGGTTAGTAGAAGCTGCAGTTATATGGAATTGAATATAAGAAAATACACAGTGAGGAGTGCTAAGAATTCCTCTGAAATGTAGTGAAAAGGTAGATTTCATTTAGCATTCAGTATATTTATCTTGAAGGAAAAAAGGTGGAAATATCAAAGGTTAAAAAAACAAACCTCTTTGTTTTTTCATATGCTAGATGGATCAATTACTTTGTTGATTTATTTAACAAGAGCCTTGCGGTTAAGCAATATATATAAAATCACAAAAGTATTATATTAATAATATAACATAATAATGTCCACCATGAAATCTGTAATGATATGCATGCACCTACCAAGTGATGGGCACAGTGCTAAGTGATTTCACAAAATAGTTATTTAATCTTCCTGGCAACTCCACTAAAGTATTTTGGGACTGCTATAGTTTGAATATGCCCCCTCCAAAATTTAGGTGTTATCAATGTGATAGAAGTAAGAGGTAGGGTCTGTAGGAGGTGATTAGGCCATGAGGAATTAATGGGGTTAAGGCCCTATTAAAAGAGGCTTCGAGCAGCGTCAGGCCAGCTTGCCCTTCTGCTTTCTGCCATGTGAGGATGCAGCCAAGAAAGCCCTCACTAGACCAAGGGCCAGCATCTTGATTTTGGACTTCCCAGCCTCTAGAACTGTGAAAAAAATTTCTGTTCCTTACAAATTACTCTATCTCAGGTATTCTCCTGTAGCAGCACAGAACAGACTAAGACAGGGGCTCTATGCATCCAAATCATTTACTTTCAGTGTAAAGATGCAGATTTCCAGGCCTCACTCCAATTCCTGAGTTACATTACTGAGCATGGGGGTCTGAGAACTGCATTTTTAACAGGATGCCCTTTCCCCTCATGACCCTTTTGCCACCATGTGCCATTTTGTTTAACCTGCATGACCATTCGTGACAGCCTTGCTTGGCACACTGAATGTGAGAACCACTGTTTTTTGAGGTAGGAGATGAATGGACACCAGCACTCAGTCCGGGTCCCCTTTCTCCTTTTCTTCAGCTGCAGAGTCACAGAATATAAAATGTGGCTGCTCTGCAGTTAGGAGCTGACATGAAATACATGTCCGCTGGGAAGGGGAGCACTGCCTGCTACACAGAGCTTGGGCTGGAATGATTGCTTTTTGCTGACCATATATTAAATCCGTAGCTTAGCTTCTGCTAAGGAGTTGTCATAACCTGGGCCCAGGTGGAGGGGAGGAGAAGCTGACTTCTTCATCCCTTGTTGCTTCACTGTCCTCCTCTACCCTGAAGGTGCAGGATCACCTTGGGCCTGGGCTGCCTAGACAAAGCTTCTCTTCTCTTCCATAGCCCAGCATGGGCATCACTAGTGCCTTCCAGGGACCAAATAGAAATATTTACCCCATGGTCAAAGGGACACATAGTGACCAGCTACTTTCTTCCCTGGTTTGTTAACAAGGTAAATGTTACAATCTCTCTCACACAGCTAATGAGAGACACTGATTCAAAATTTCCTTGCTACTTTAAAGAACTTGATCAAACATAGCATTGATACTGTCTTTAATCACACTTACTGGACCACGGAATCCTGGAGAGCCAATATCCCCTTTCTGTCCCTACAGTGAAAGACAATTACAAATTGTGAATATGTTCACCCAAAGTATTTACATATAAAAAGCAAGATGTACAGTTAAAATGGACAATATATTGATATTTAGATATCATGTACAAACCAAATTAAAGTTAAAGGGACACTGACTTTAAATTATTTTCCTGGAGAGCCCGTATCGGAGTAAGGAATCCCATCTACAAGGTTGTACAGAAGTTGTTATTGCCCTGGTGGTTCTCCAGGTTTCTTTCACAACACCATCTGCAATGCTTGTTCACGTTCATTGCACATTCCTGTGTTCGCACCCAGGTTAGAGGTATGTATGCATTTCCAAGTGTCCCAGCTGTAACAAACCCCCTTTCCTTCAAGAAGGCATTTCAGAATTCTACTGGAAGTGATACTATTAAAGGGTAAATCTTGACTCTGCACATATACCTACATATATAGCCATGTGCCACATAACAATGTTTGGGTCAATGATGGACTGTGTATATGATAGTGGCCTCATAAAATTATAGTATCATATTTTTACTACACATTTTCTATGTTTAGATAACACAAATACCCACCTTTGTGTTACAATTGCCTACGTTATTCAGTACAGTAACATGCTGTGCAGGTTTAGAGCCTAGGAGCAACAATCTCTGCTATCTAGGTTTGTGTGAGTACACTCTATGATCTTTGCACAATGACAAAATCACCTAATGGTGCGTTTCTCAGGACATATCCCTGTCTTTAAGCAACACATGACTACACCTGATTTGAAAATGTTTGTAACATATTGTCAGAAGTGCAGAATACAGTTCACAACTAATTGATCGCGACCTTTCAATGTATCATGACTCAGATTAAGACTTGTGAACTCTAGCCTACGCTTGATCTCAAATAACCACAAACTTCCTACAGTTGTAGTTCTTTTTCAACCTCTTCCTCATGGAAAGCTGGACTCTCACTTGTCCTAAGTCAGACAGCTTCAAGTACACAGCACAAGTTTAATATCTTTCCCTCAAGAACACCCTTCAAATGTTTAAGTAAAGTTGCCACATCTCTCTTTTCTTCTTAACAGACCTAGTAGGGTATTTGAATGAAGTCTGTTATTGTAGTCCTTTGTACTTAGGTCCAGGGTTGTAGGTAAAATTAAAAGCATAGGCAAAACCCAACCTATTAAAATAGGATATTAGGGAGAGAATTACCTTAATGCCATCTTCACCCGTTAATCCAGGGAAACCCCTGTTACCCTTGACTCCCTAAAGAAAAGAACAAAGGGAAATGGGTCAGAAGACACAGGAGCCAGCTGCTTCTGGGGGGAGCAGGTGCAATTTGAACTCCTCTGAAACAAAAGAATGTGCTCAGATGATCTCTCTTCACAGTGGAGATGTAAAACCATGATTCCCAATGCAGTTTTTAAAAGCTGTAAGCTTTTTGTTTGTTTATAACTATTTAGTCACTTTAAAAATCCTTCTTCAGCTAGTAGGACTGACATTTTTACTACCTCCGTGGGCCAAATCAAGTCTATACCTCATTTCCAGGGAAGCCAGGAACACCATCTATTCCGGGTTTTCCCTACAACAAAAACAAATCAAAAACATCACATTTAATAAATATGGCTAGCTTTACAAATATGGAAATCTTAAGTGATATGATCATCTCCTCTTGACCTCAGGCATGAAAAGTCTGAGTAAAGATCTTCACCCAGGTGTTATAAGGAAAAACTGTTAACCACAGAATACACAATGGCCCTCTCTTTCCAGGGAAAGCAGAAGCCAGTCAGAATGGGAAACTAGAGAAAGTCAGAGAAGGAAGGAAGGACGTTAACAGCCAAACTTAAAATAGAGCTGATGCTGTTCACCCTAAACTTGGAAGGGAAAAAAACCACACACACACACTGGGCAGAGAAGTAAATAAGGAAGCCTAGAAAAAGGAAGGTATTCACAGTCCATTTATTTATTTATTTGAAATATTGGTAATTCCTTGGACCCCAGGTGTGCCTATATTTAAATATATGTATAAAAGATACAGTGTGGTATCTCAACCAGCAGTTTAGATTGACTTTTATGGTATTTGCCCTTCCTGATAAAATTTAAAAATCATGTTCATTGAATATTTTTTCTCAGGCAAAAAAATACATTCTTTTGCTTATATATAATTTTTGTAGATTTTACTTTTCCAAATGTATAACCTTTAGAGATTTAACACAATATATGGATTTAAATCTTTCCAAAATGGATCTGGGTGGGGTAGTGGGGGCCCCTGCTGCTTCCGTTTTTCCAGCCGCCCACTTCTGGTCACAGATTGCCCTATTTCCTTTGTGGGGGCTGCTCTTCCCTCCCTCTGGGTGGTTCTGATGGCACTGTCAGTCTCACTAGCCCACTGCCCCACTGGCCTGGCCAATTATAGTACCCTTTTCTCTTGGTCACAGCCTTTTTTCCAGAGTGAGACGTATGACCAAGCTGGGCCAATGAGATGAATTCCCTGGGATTTTATAAATGGACCCAGGGAGAAAGAAGCTCTCTTTCTCCTCTAATGCCATTAGTCTGAAGTTGTTTGCTGCAGGGTAGCTCTTTCTCCCCATCTCCCCTGACATGGAAGATCATCTGCCAGAGGAGAGAATGAGGCCGATATGCAGCGAGAAGCAGAAGTGAGATGGAGAGGGAGTCCTGCCCTTATGTTTTCAGGCTCTGAAGTCCTTGAACCCTGTTTTAGTCTTGAACGTCTTAGATACTTGAGCAAGTAAATCCTGCCTCCCAAATCTTAAAGAACAAAAATTTTTAACTGGAGCTAGTTTGAGTTGGGTATCTTGTTCCTGTAACCTAAAGAGTACCAAGTCCTGACTAATCAAAGCTGCACATGACACCGAACTTCCAGATTTACCTGCGGGCCAGGGTCTCCGGGAGCACCCTTTTCAGATCCATATGATTCTCCAGGCAGTCCCTGTATTAATTACAGCCATGTCAAGTTTTATGAATTACTGATTTTTTTACTTACATTGATTTTTATTAATTTGTCCCTTTTGGTTATTCTGCCATTTAAAAACATGTTTAAGTGCTGAGCCATCTAAGAGAGAAATCTTATTGATGAATAGTAATTAAGAAGCAGATGCTAAAAAAGCTGATGCTGAAGATAAGCCATAAGATGGGCGGCATTGGGTGCATGTACAACAGTGCAAGGATTTCAGCTAGGAGTGGCTGTAAAATAACTCTAGTGTATTCATGATCTCTGCGGTCAAATGTTATTGTATTTTAGCTAATATTAAGACTTAAAAGCAATGGCTGCTCTGCCTGTGGAGTAGCCATTCTTTTATTCCTTTACTTTCTTAAAAAAAAAAAACTTAAGACAAAACACACATCAAACTAAATACTAAGGCTCTACTTTATGTGTTATGGGGACAATATAACTTTAAATAACCTACTGAGGGTCCAGGAGGTCCAGGCTCGCCCATTGCTCCCTTGTCTCCCTTTTCCCCCTTGAGGTCCTGCCAAAAAAAGAGTTCAACATTGTTACAAATGGATGAAATGAGATTTCACTGATTCAACAGTGGGACAAATCCTCTATCTGTTCAATAAACTGGGTTTACAGACTATGAATGTGCCTCATGTTAACGCAGCCCAATACACCTTCCATTTCTCACATTTCAAATTTTATACTTGCGAACTCACTGAAATTACCTGCAAACTTTTTTTAAGTATCTTTTTTTTTTTAAATGAAGTCTCACTCTGTTGCCCAGCTGGAGCCTCAGATCTTCCCCGTGTAATATTTCCAGGATTTATGAGTAAAGGACGGGAAGGAATAAATACTGGAGGTTCTGGCTGGCTGAGGTTGCTGGGCTGAGCTGGGCTTAGATAACAAGAGCTTGTAAAAGACGTACAGGGTCACAAGGACTGTGTCCTAGACACGGTAAGGCACAACACTAATCATAAAATTGCAGAGTTACCGTTCTGTTATCTGGGCCAGTTAGGGTCACAATAACTGTTCCTGGTGGTCCCGGGGGTCCTGTTAACCCTTTCACACCCTAAAGACAAAAACACTCAGGAGTGAGAAAATAAACAACAGCATCAACATTTCAGTGTTACTACGTTTGAAAGGTCTACTTTTCCCCTTTAGTGCTTATACGGGAAGATAGAACAAATGAAGGCCCATCAATTTCAGCTTGGCCAGTAAGTAAACGGTATAGGCTGATATTCTCTGGGACATAAAATATCTTGCCTGCTAATAAAACATAGTATTTAAATTACCCGCTCTCCTTTTCTTCCTATCACTCTTTCACCCATGTGACCCTGTAAGAAAACACAAAACCAAATTATTTTCTAAAAATAAATATGAATAAATAAATAGTCTAAACCCATCAAAGTTCCAATATTTGTAACTGAGCATTTATATTTTAACTTTCATTTTAAAATGATGAATTATTTTAGTCATTTCTTAGAGAAGAGCATTGATATGTTTCTTTTAAAGGAGGCACTCTTGAGGTGCAGAAAGCTTCAGGGATTTACCTAACATGGCAAATGCTGACACACAGTGGTGTGGGGGACGGAAAGGAGCCCAGCTCAGAGCATATTTTTCTGGCTCTGCATTAGCTAGTTTTAATCCCACTGGCCAGCTATTTAACTTCCTGATGCCCTTCTTTTCTTGTTTTAAAAATAAGAATGGGTAGCTGCATTTCACGATTCTGAAATTCAATACTTAATAGAGAATCTAAGAATAGAATTCCAGCTACCCGACTTCACTAGTAATTTAGTGACATGAGTGTAATGCGAATAGTTTCTTCACTAATGATGGCTGATCCATCATTTCAACTACTATCTGCTTGCTTTTTCACCACTGAGTACGCAGATCTTCCCCTTGTTAGACCAAAGCTAGATCAAAACGCTTTAAACCTCAGCTCTGCCATGTACTGTCTATTGGACAATTCACTTAACCAGAACCTATCCATCTCTCAGGATGTGTGCGTGCATGCGTGCGTGTGTGCGTGTGTGTGTGCGCGCGCACGCATTTGTGTGTATCAATGAGATAATAAATATGAAAGTATCTTGGAAAATACTTCATATAAAAGGCTACCCGAGCCGGGTGCAGTGGCTCACGCCTGTAATTCCAGCACTTTGGGAGGCTGAGGCAGGTGGATCACCTGAGGTCGGGAGTTTGAGACCAGCCTGGCCAACATGGTAAGACCCTGTCTCTACTAAAAATACAAAAACATTAGCTGGGAGTGGTGATGCATGCCTGTAATTCCACTTAGTCGGGAGGCTGAGGCAGGAGAATTGCTTGAACCCAGGAGGTGGAGGTTGCAGTGAGCCAAGATTGCACCACTGTACACTAGCCTGGGCAACAGAGTGAGACTCCATCTCAAAAAAAAAAAAAAGGAAAGAAATAAAATAAAAAGCTACCTGATAGTAAGAGATACTGTGTTTAGGACTAACTTCCTGTTGGGGCTCAACCTCACTCAACATTTTTATAATTAAACTAACAATTGCACTGATGGTACCTTCTGTCACCAGGTGAATTTATTTGTTGTCATGCAATTTGACCGGTTCATGGGTCCGGCCCTGATAGTGGATTACAGGAATCCCACCATTTAGCAGAGACGGGGTTTCATCATGTTGGCCAGGCTGGCCTCGAACTCCTGACCTCAAGTGATCCACCCGCCTCGGCCTTCCAAAGTGCTGGGGTTACAGGTGTGAGCCAATGCACCTGGCCTGGTCTTAACAGAAATGCATGCAAGACCCTGTGTAATGAACACACAAATAGTCATCTTTTACTTACTAGCATAAGACCAGGTTGGCTTTGTGAAGCAGCACACTACAAAAACTCAGAGGATAATGTGCGGTGTGAGATGATCAGAAATGGAAAACCTGTGGATTAAGAATCCTTGCCTTTTTCCTGATAAGTAGCTTCTTATAAATTGAATTAAGACTCTTTGTATCAGGGATCAAGTTACTGAAATGCAAGGTGAAGCGAGGTGAGAGCAGCTGGCCTTGCTCTTCCCTGCTAGGAATCCTTGTGAGTTCCAGAGAGGTGCCTAACAGTGACCCACATGAAGAAGCAGACCAGGTTTGGCTTTGAGATTGAGTAGCATATGCTAGTTGTTACATCATATGAACTGTAGTCTACCTTAGGTCCTCTAGGTCCCATGGCTCCTGGAAAGCCCTAGAAAAATCCACAAATGAAAATGACAGCAAGAAATGCATCCAAGCAGAAACATTCTTTTAATAACTTTTTAATAATAAATAATGAATCTATTAGTTGACAGAGTCTGTAGCAAGGATGACTTGATACTCACAAAGAATCCCCGAGGACCAGGTGGGCCAACGGGCCCAGGGAAACCTGGAGGGCCTGGCAAACCCTTGAAATTGAGAGAAGAATAAGTTTAAATTTATTTCTCACTTAATAACAATGTCCACTAATTAAATGCATTAAAATATTTTAATAAAATCAGAAGAGCATAACACCTCCCTTTTCAGTGGCTGCAGCTAATGATAACAAACATCAAAAAGTGTTGCCATGTGTAACAGGCTGGCAGGACCATCTGGACGATAACGTTTCTAAAATGACCAAAGTAGTTGCTTTACTTCAGACGTTTCAAAATTTTGCTTTTCTCTTTCTTCCCACCTCTTTTCTTCTCCCTTTTCCTTTCTCTCTCTTGTTTTGGCCAAGCATGCTCCTACATTAGGGCCTGCCACCTGCTCTCCCTCTGCCTATAATCCCCTTTTCCCAGGTATCTGTATGACTCGCTCCCTTTTCCTTTTCTTGTCTTTATGCAATTGTCGTCCTTTCCATAAAGCCTTCCTGCTTATCCAAAGTTGAAACCCACCTTCCAACCCAGACACTTCCTATCCTGCTTTCATGCATTATTTTTATCTTTAGCATTTATTACTCACATGCCATAGTTACTCATTTATACTTTTTTTGTTTCCTCCATGAGAATGTAAGCTCTATGAAGGCTGTATATATATATATATATTTTAAGAGACTGGGTCTCGCTATGTTGCCCAGGCTGGCCTATTAACTCCTAGGCTCAAGAGACATTCTCATCTCAGCTTTCCCAAGTAGCTGGGGCTACAGGCACATGCCACCATGCCTGGTTCGTACAATTTTTAAATATCTGTCTGTCTATCTATCTATCTATCTATCTATCTATCTATCTATCATCTTTTATCTTCTATCTATCTACCTACTTTTTTGAGATAGAGTCTCATTCTGTCCTCAGGCTGGAGTGCAGTGGTACGATCTCTGCTCACTGCAGCCTCTGCCTCCCGGGTTCAAGTGATTCTCCTGCCTCAGCCTCTCAAGTAGCTGGGACTACAGGCACACGCCACCACACCTGGCTAATTTTTGTGTCTTTAGTAGAGATGGAGTCTCACCATGTTGGCCAGGCTGGTCTCAAACTCCTGACCTCAAGTGATCCTCCTGCCTTGGCCTCCCAAAGTGCTGGGATTACAGGTATGAGCACTGTGCCCAGCCTTAAATCTATATTTTGGCTGATTTGTGCCCTACTGTATTCCTAGAGCCTAGAAATAGCCCCTAGCATGTAATTGGCAGGTAAAAAATATTTCTTGTATAATCAAATGTACCATCATTATATCTTCAGCATCATCACAATGACTAATACATAGACAAAAATCAATACACATTTAAAGAATGTATCAATATCTTGGATTACTGTTATCTCTTCTTCCTGGATCCCCTGCCTTCAGCATCTGGACTCTTAAATGTTTTTTAAGCAAAAAAGCAAGAGCCACCATATCTTGCATCTCTTCTCAGAAGCTATAAAAGCTCCTAATTGCATCATTCTGCGTTTTCTGCAGCTTCTAATCTAACTTCACATCCTCAGTTGGGATGGCTCACCACACAGGATTTCAACAGCCTCAACTCAAACTCACTTAGGCAAATATCCCATCTCTACCCAGGAATTTCTACATACAATTCTGAACTAAGTTAAAATAATTCTGGTTAATTGGCTGGGCATGTTGGCTCATGCCCGTAATCCCAGCACTTTGGGAGGCTGAAGTTAGTGGATCACCTGAGGTCAGGAGCTCTAGACCAGCCTGGCCAACATGGTGAAACCCCATCTCTACTAAAAATACAAAAATTAGCAGGGCATGGTGGCCCACGCCTGTAGTCCCAGCTACTCAGGAGGCTGAGGCAGGAGAATTGCTTGAATCTGGGAGGTGGAGGTTGCAGTGACCCAAGATTGCACCACTGGACTCCAGCCTGGGCGACAGAGCCAGGCTCCTTCTCAAAAAACAAAAATATATATATATATACATTTATGTGTGTGTGTGTGTGTGTGTGTGTATAAAACTAGTTAATTTTGGTTATGTATAATTATAACCTGAAAGTTGGCACTTGTGGTTTAGGTCTATGAAAGGGTCTTTTTGAATCACAAAGTAAAGCACACACAGCCCCAAAGGCAGTTGTGTCTCTTTGTATCCCTTTTGGATCATACTCAGGCTACATACATATAAATCAGAAAAGCAAACACTTCAACTGGAGAGAGTTGCATTTAAATAAAAACCTTTTATTTATCATTATGCAAATTTTAAAATAGGGCTGTTATTTAAAATTACAGATTTAAATGATATTCGATGTGTGATACAAATCCACCCTTATTTTCAACAAATACAAATTAAGTGGAACATAACTATTCCTGTTAGATTCAGGCAAGCTTGGTTACTGAGAGTGAAGAAGAGGACGAAAAACATACTCAAATCATCTTTGTATATCAGCATCATGTAGTTTTCCAGAATAGGGTGAAAGCTTTAGAATGAAATGAGGCCAGACATGTAAATAGAATAAATAGGAATTTCTATTTAAAATCTTCTTAAGAGAGTGAGAGGGACCTATGGGGGAAAAGAGAGATGGAGGAAAGAGAGGCGAAAAGAGAGAGACAGAATGAAAAACTGGGAATAATAGGGACCTTCTCTGAAGTGCTGTACCTGGGGTCCTGGAGCCCCTGGCAACCCGGGGTCGCCTTTTGCATCAAGTTCTATATCTTCTCCTTTAGCAGGAGCACCCTTGAAAATGAAGAAGTTCATCAAACATCATCAATGTTATATTTTCAAAACCCCTTCAAGTGCGTATTCAAAGCTATACTTCTTCAAAGATAAAAGTGTTTTTCAAGATATATACTCAGAGAAATGATTTATGATTTTGTAATTATTCCATTATGAAGAATTCAAAGCATTTTCATATTTTCTAAAATCAAAAATTTACAGTGGACCCAGTACAGTGGCGCATGCCTGTAATCCCAGCACTTTGGGAGATCAAAATGAGCAGATCACCTGAGGTCAGGAGTTCAAGACCAGCCTGGCCAACATGGTGAAACCCCATTTCTACTAAAAATACAAGAATTAGCTGGGCTTGGTGGCATGCACCTGTAATCCCAGTTACTTGGGAGACTGAGACAGAAGAAACGCTTGAGCCCAGGAGGTGGAGGTTGCAGTGAGCTGAGATTGCGCCACTGCACTCCAGCCTGGGCAACAGAGCAAGATTCCGTCTCAAAAAAAAAAAAAAAAATTACAGTGGAAAGAAGAAAGACGCAGGGGTAATAAATCATTTCCCAAGATACCAAAAATAGTGATAATCCCTGCCCTAGAATTTGGGGCCCTGAGCATTAGGTCAGTTTTCTTCTCCAAGACCCTATTTCTTTAAACAATGATACAAAACCTGTATCCTTAAGACTCTTTATGACAAGAGCCAGAAGGAGCTATTTAATAGGAATAAATATCATGTCCCAATTCTTATTGTTTCTGAATGATTAAGGTCTGGATTATGAAATCTTATTTGTAATGACTCAAGTCTCATTATTTAATAGAAGTCCTTTTCATATGTACAGTTAGAGATTCTCAGTGACAGCATTCCACCAATGACTTACCTTTTGTCCTTTCAAACCAGCAGCACCCTAGGAAAAAAGCAACCTATGAACAACTAGAGGAAAATCAAACGCTCACACTCCTACTCGGTCTGCTCTGCCCTCTCTGCTATTGTGCATCCTCTCCGCACCATACACCTCCCACAGGCTTACAAAGCAAAGTCTTCCCTTAATCTTTTACCTCCCACCATATTGTCCTGTCTCTCCTTCGTCTCACCTGTGAACTTCCCATTTTGTTCATTTCCCACCCATCCCTCAGTTCCAAATCTGCCCCCTGCTCCGTCCTGCCACGGAATTGTCCCTTGCTAAGGTCAGACATGATATTGATGTTGCTAAAACCAGTGCCAACATGTCAGTACTCCTCTGACTGGACTTTGCAACAGCATCCAACAGCTGTCTGCCACTCCCTTCTACTACAATAGGTCTTTCCTGGGCCTCCATAATGCACCCCTGCTGGTTTTCTTTCTCCCACCAGGGCCGCTCCTCCTTTAAAGGATTATTCTCCATGATCTCAACATCACTGCTGGAGCTAAGTCTTAGTTCTAAGCCTCTTTTCCCCTCACTCTGACTCCTTGATTCACCACCAGCTAGGACCTCTTCTCTGAGTGAATCCAAGTACCTCTCATGCATCTCCATTTGGATGTCTCAAAAGCAAAACAAAGTCTCAACCTCTAACCCTACACTCATAAGGCATGTATTCATCCATTCCCTAACTATTAGTTGAATGTCTACTATGGCTACCCCAGACTTCCCTAAAGTCATGACGGATTTGTGTATATGGCCATATGGAGTAGACCACTTTTATTTATGCTTTATGTCTTTGGTGGGGGATTAGACATGCAAACCTACCAGGATCCCTGGGTAGCCCGGTGTCCCTGGGAGTCCTGGAAACCCCTGCTCACCCTAAAAGACATACAAAGTTTGTTATTATTCTTAGTTGTTCTAGAAGATCCTATTCAGATATTTTTCCTGTTTCTCGCTTCCAACCTTGCAATGGTAAATCTAGACAAAGTAACCCGAATTCCTTATGGCTACTGGGTCATGAGGCTGAAGACCAAAAAACCATTATCTTAATTAAAAACAGGATTAGAATACTGTTTCTCAAATTGTGCATAAATGGCAAAGTCTAATTGCGCCAAGAACTTTTTAATTGCTGTTTCCTTCAAACTTGAGTAATTAGTTCATTCATGGCCACCATTCTGGAGAAAAGGAGAGCTCAGTTAGAAAACAAAAGGAGGTGAGTGAACACTGAAAAGCTCAGTCATTCCTTCCCCAAAACTAATTCTGCGCTCAAAGCTTTGGTTTCTGATTGATATACACAGCCTCAGATGAAAACAACCAGTTGAGCTCCAAGTTTTCTTTCTGTGGGAGAACCTTCCTTAAAAGACAATTAGAAAGCAAGGAATGCGAAGAAAGAAAATGGAAAGTTTCCTGGCTCCAAATTATACTGTTGGTTCTGGCCTAAAGGAAAGTTTCAAGGGAAGCCCGTCTGCCTTTCATTGCAACTTCACCTTGATTTAGTCATTCTGCAAAGCATTTATTAATCATCTTCTGTGTGAAAAGTACTTACCTTAGAACCATTGCATCCTGGTACACCGACAAGTCCATAAGGCCCAGTATTGCCTGGGGTGCCCTGGAAGAAGAACAAGTCTCAATGAGGAGGGTCATCCCAAGAAACAGCACTGAACCCAAGGGAAAAGATGGACTGATTTAAATAGCTCTTGAAATATAAATGATTGTTTAAATGGTTAAATAGCAAATGTACATTGTGGTTTTACATATAATTCCAGTAACAAAAAACTGAACAGGCTGACTAAAATGAAGACTCATCAAGTGAGATGTGGATATTTCGGATAAAGCAAAAGCCTTTATCCATAAAATAAAAGAGTCCCTTAACATGCTGTTTTAAGCTGGGGAGAAAGGAAGGGAAACAGAAGAGGAAAGTGTGCACAAATGAAACTATTTTATTATTCTGTGCTATTAAATACAATCATTTGATTCTACCCTATCCTATCCTATTCTATCAGCTTGTAACATATAGTTTCCTTCAGCACCTGTGGGGGTTAGTCCCAGGACCCCTGTGAATACCAAAATCCACAGATACTCAAGTCTGTTATATAAAATGATATAGTATTTGCACATAACCTATACATATCCGCCTGTATGCTTAAAGTCATCTCTAGATTACTTATAATACCTAATACGATGCAAATTCTATATAAATAGTTGTTATACTGTAATGGTTTTTAAGTTTGTACAATTTTTGTTGTTTTTTTTTTTTAATATTTTTGATCTACAGTTGGTTGGTTGAGTCCATGGATGTGGAATCAATGGATATACTTTACTAATACTTTACTAATTATCCTACCCTATCCTATCCTGTTCTGCTTGTATTTCAGGAAGTACAGTTTGACTCATATGTCATATAAATCCACACACTAATATAATATGCCATCCTAAGGTGCTATTTTCTTCATGTAACAAATGCATCAGAACACGTTTTCTTGCACGACTGTTTTAACATGTTTATTAAAATGAGCTTACTTTTAAATTTTCTAGCTACAGATTTCTCCCATTACTTACTGGAAGTCCAGGAGAACCGGAAAATCCTGGCAATCCAGTTATTCCCTGAAGACATAGAAAAAAGGAGGGGGTGGCAAAAAAAACTTCAAAAATGTTCAATCTATAAACATAAATTTATTTACCATTGCAATAATCTTTTTCCTCCACTATAACTGGGAATAACTCAAAACGATTGGGAAAACAAACACTAAAGGTTTAACAAACTTTTGTAAATCTCACATTTATGTAACTCTTAAAAAGATACCATTGAGATTATTTTCAGCTTTTTTGGGTAGATTCCTAAGGTACAATTTGCATGCAATGAAGTGCTCCAATCTTTTGAGAACAGCTTAACTGAATAGCTTAACGAATGTTGACCTACGTGCAGTTTTATATACCATCATCTCATCAGACACAGAGCATCTCTATCACTCCAGAGGTTCCTTCATGGCCTTTCTTGGTCGGTTTAACACTTACCCCTAATGTGGTAACCACTCCTTTGACATCTACCATTACAGATTAGTTTTACCTGTTCTTGAACTTCATCTATGGAACCATACACAGTGTACTCCTTTCTGACATCTGTATAACTCTTACGGTGAAAAGCTGATCTTGTAACGATCAGGATGGACTGGTTGGATGATCAGGATGGACTTATTAGACTACTAACCCTTGCACCTTTGGAACCCATGAGTCCCGGAAGTCCTGGAGAGCCCTAGATTCAAGTGAAAAAAGAAAAAGTAAACACTCTGAAAAAAGTAAACACTCTGAAAATTATTTGGTACTAAGAAACCCATACATCAAACCCAGTCTTAGTCACATGCCAAGCTGTTTTGCCCTTCTGATTATTTCATTGTTAATAAGATTCAATTGCTTGCTTATTTCATTGGAACTTGATAATTGTTTATCAGAAAAGACAAAAATTCATTCAAACCCTTGCTACTCAAAGTGGGGTTTGGGGCCTGCAGCATTAGCATTACCTGGAAGCTTATTAGAAATGTAGAATCTTAGATCTGCCTCACTTCCCAGACTATTGACCCAGAGTCTGCATTTTTAACATGGTTCTTTAGTGATTCTTGTGCACATTAAAGTCTGTGCAAAAGTCCTAATTATGGCTTATGGCACATGGATACATATGTAACAAACCTGCACATTGTGCACATGTACCCTAAAACCTAAAGTATAATAATAAAAAAAAGTCCTAATTAGCCTCACAGCTGCTGAGGTCTGATAAAAATGAATGACACAACTACAATTGTGGATGAGAATGGCAGCCAGTATTTCTGAGCACAAGAAACACTCTATTAACAAAATGTGCTGACATGCACAAGGAAATATATAGCCAAGTAAGGACTGCCTGAACCAGAGATAAACTTGCTTTGGGCATGTAATGCATTCCGTTTCGACGTCCGATTTCTTGGAGAATAACCTTAAATGGCGACTGTTTCAGCTAGGCCACGTGGTGTGAAAGTTTCATTGTCCAAAAGCCATTTTCATCATTCCAGAGAGTTTCAGTATGTTTTGATTTTTAATTTTATTGTTATTATTTGAGAAAAGGGTTGTTACAGAATCTTCTGAGATTGCACTGTCAAGGCCAAAGTCAGTCTCTCCCATCTACGGTGGAATTCCGGGGTGCATGGCTGTGTTCAAGGCCATTCCCCTTCCCTACAGAATTCTATTCATGTGATGCCGAAAGCAGAAGGTTTTACTTTCTCATTGTAAACTTTTTTCATGCAGAAAATATTTAAAATTAAAATAGAAATCTTGTAAATCTAAAACATCTTTTTGGTCAGGTTTTAATATTCTCTAATTGTCTGCCTTTGATTATACTATCTTTCGTAGCTATTCATATATATCTGTAAGCCTTATATGCTTTAAAATATGAATCTATGACAACATGGGACTCAGGTTTTCTGGATTAATTTTCTGGAATGCCTGCACGCATGTAACCCATACTAAGTGCCATGTGTTTGTGACTATTTTAATGAATTTCAGCACCTCTAAAGAAATGCTGAAGAGAATGAAACAGAATAGGTTACAGATAACAATTTTTTTAAAAAAGGAATCGGCATTAGGCTGATCTAAGTCCAGGGTTGAAGTGGCAAACTCGTTCTACCAATAGAAATGGAAGAAAACCTGGGTCCATGCCTTAGAGGAAGTCAGTGTTCAGTTTCTGCCCAGAATCTGAATGACTTTTTCAAAATTAGGATCAGAAGAAGGGGAAATGGACAAAAAGAACACACACATGAATATGGTAGACAGGGAAATGGCAGAATTGCTGGAAAACAGCAAGATTTTGCATTTTCCATGTTAGCTGTGGGTGTGGTTTCAAGAGTTTGATTCTGGCATCATATATGTGACATAAGAAATACATGTTTGTTCTGTGCCTTTGGTTCGTGACACAGAGCTCCTAAAACCCTTCTAATATTCTGAGTGATAGGGGAATTAAGACCATCTTTTGTTCTAATATTTGGTGTTTGACCTCACTTGGAATATCCTGGGTGATAGAAGTGTCTTTTGTTCTAAGGAGGCAACTCTTTTTTTTTTTTTTTTTTTTTTTTTTTTTTGAGACGGAGTCTCGCTCTGTCGCCCAGGCTGGAGAGCAGTGGCGCAATCTCGGCTCACTGCAAGCTCCGCCTCCCGGGTTCACGCCATTCTCCTGCCTCAGCCTCTCCGAGTAGCTGGGACTACAGGCACCCGTCACTACGCCTGGCTAATTTTTTTGTATTTTTAGTAGAGACGGGGTTTCACCGTGGTCTCGATCTCCTGACCTCGTGATCCGCCCGCCTCGGCCTCCCAAAGTGCTGGGATTACAAACGTGAGCCACTGCGCCCAGCCAGGAGGCAACTCTTGGTGGGCTGCCAGATGGGGGCTGGTCATCAGAAAGACCAAGCCATGATTAGAAGCTTGAAACTTTCAGCTCCAGCTGCACCCTTCAGTGAGGAAAGCGGAGCTGGTAATTGAGTTTATAATTGATTCTGCCCATGTGATGACACCTCCATGAGAATCCCTGAAGCATGGTGTTCAGAGAGCTTCTGGGTGGGTGAACATTCACGTTCCGGGACAGTAATGCACCTTAACTCCATGGCGACAGAAGCTCCTGCACTTGGGACCTTTCTGGACCTTCTCCTGTGTATCTCTTCATCTCTCATTCATATCCCTTACAATAACCTGGTAAATGTTCCCATGAGTTCTATGAGGCTCTTTAGCAAATTATCAAAGCGGAGGAGGAGGTCATGGGGACGCCTGATTTATTTGTGGACAAGTTGGACGGAATTATGGGTAACTGAGGACCCACTACTTATGACTAGTCCTGAAGCGGGGACAGTCTTGTGGGACTGAGCCCTTACCCTATGGGGTCTGCACTAACCCCAGGTATTCAATGTCATAACTGAATTGTTGGGTACCCAGTTGGCATCCAGAGAGTTGGAGAATTGTTTGGTTTGAGGAAAATCCCACACACAGTGTCAAACCAGGTTTGAACTCTGATTTTGCTTCCTGTGAGCTGCGTGACCCAGGACAAATTCGTCAAGTGCTCTGTGTCCGTTTTCTCATCCATGTAGTGGAGGTAATGATGGGAACTACGTTGTAAATCACCACAGTCATGATTTGTGGGATTGATGTGAGGATCAAATGAGATCCAGGGAGAAATAGATGGCCCAATGCCTGGCACAGAGTACATATGCAGTAGGTTGGCTTTGGCTTTGATTATCATTTACATATTCCATACATTATTCTAATACATATATATGTATTTTTTTTTTTGACAGGGTCTTGCTCTGTTACCCAGGCTGGAGTGCAATAGCATGATCATGGCTCACTGCAGCCTCTGCCTCCAGGGCTCAAGCAATCCTCCCACCTCAGCCTCCTGAGTAGCTGAGACCACAGACATATGCCACCACAACTGGCTAATTTTTGTATTTTTGGTAGAAATTAGGTCTCGTTATGTTGCCCAGGTTGACCTCAAACTCGTGGGCTCAAGTGATCCTCCTGCCTCAGCCTCCCAGAGCAATGGGACTACAGGCGTGAACCACTGTGTCTGGCCTCTAATACATATTCTAATATATTATGAAATTTGTAAAAGACCCTGTATAGATCAATTATTATTATTTTTCATAGCTCGTTAGTTGGTTTATAGCTTGCTGGAGTTCAGTAGTCAGGGGAATGAATGTGTGGGTGCGTGAGAAGCCAGGCTTAAGTCTAGCTAATGTCCACAGCAGGAAAGAGTACTCAGCAAATCCAGTGGTTATTCAGTTATTTAGTAAATCCTCTAGGGTATTTATTTAAACAAAGCCCTTTGCTGTATCACATACTTTAGGATAAGAATGTGTGATGAGTGTGAAGGGTCGTAGACTCTGGATGTTTAAGGGACCAGAAGGAAAAGAGAAACCCACGGAGGAAGGGAAGGATAGACAGGAGAAATACAGAAACAAAGACAGACAAATGTTTCAAGGAGAGGAGAGCGATCCACATAATTTGAAACTAAGCAGAGGGGTTCAGGTCAGATTAAGACACAAAAGTATGTATTGGCATTGGCCGCTTGAAGGTCATTGGTGATCTTTGCTGGAGTGTTTTCAGAGGAGAAGTGGTAGAAGGCAAATTATTGCTAAGGATTGAATAGTAGATGAACTGCAGGCAGCATGTTTGACTATTCTTTTAAGAAGTTTGACAGAGAAAGGAAAGTCAGGGAGAGGATGGCAATCCTTTGGTCACAAGACATAAAAGATGGAGAGAAAGTTTTGTATTATCATGGGAAAATATTTGCATGTTTAAGAACTGAAAGAGAAAAGCCAATAACAAAAGAAAAGCTGGAATGTCCGGAGAGAGGGGAGGCACCTTGTGGAACAAGGAATCCCAAGGATGGAGCACAGGTGGTTGGACAGGTCTTCAATAGAAGCGAAAAGAGCTCTGATTTTTCATTGTAGGAGGAATAGAGCTAGGAACAGATGCAGATGTAGACACTGTAGGTTAGGGAGGGAGATGAATTGGAGCCACAGACTTGAAGCTAATGATGATCATTTGCAATAGTCTTGGAACAGGTTGTGGTTCTATGTGGCCCGCTAATACTGGGGCCCAGGAGTTCACCATGCACCTAGCAGTTGACTAAGATGTGGAATTCTCTCCAGGTTTGCAACAGCCCAGGGGGTAGGCAGGAAGAGGGTTAGGTGGGTTGGGGATTTTCCAAGCTTGCAAGATGACATACCTTGGGTCCCTGCGGTCCAGGCAAGCCTTCAGGACCCGTGAATCCTTTCTGGCCAGGAGAACCGGGGGGTCCAGGAAAGCCTTTCTCCCCCTGTTAAAACCAAAACAAGGTGAGAAACACACAGAGCAGCAACTATCCAACAATAAACACACCAATAAACATTATATTCTCTTGTTTATGACTTCATAATGACTGCATATTTTTTCCTTGGATTAAAAAAATCATAATTAGCACTCAGGAGTGACTACATAGGTAACCAGAAAGCTACCAGTTGTTAGTATTTGTCTATAGGCTTGAAAGTAGTGGCTCTTGGTCTTGTAGAAACTTGACTTTCCCCCAGATGGTAGGGCTATGTAGAGCAGAGCTGAAGGGAGAAGGAATAAAAAATAAAAGGGAAAGCCCAGGTAGAAGCATCAAGGTTAGTGGAGTGTTTGTTGTGGGATGGAGAGACAGTGAGGGTCAGGTGCAAGAAGGTGTCTGGGGAGTTTATAATTACTATGTAGCTTGAAAGAACGCCATCAGGCAGGTTATGAGTCTCAGCCCTTTCTTTAATACACAGGAGTTAGTAATTGAATCTGCTATTTGTGTAGGAGACGCAGGAGGGGTAGCAAGGGTGGCATAACCAAAAAGGTGTGAGCTCAGTAATGTTTTAGAAGGAGTCGGATAATATTAAGGGAAAGTACCTAGTAAAAGTGAGTGAAAGTACTTTAAGCCCAAGGCTTGACACGGTTCTACCAACAAATAATTTTCCCATGGATATGTATCTTGGAATTACGTTTGTCCCTCAGTGTCGGTGGGGGATTGCTTCCAGGACCTTCCCCCCCACACGAAAACCTGTGGATTCTTAAGTCCCTTATACAAAATGGCATAGTATTTGCATATAACCTAGAACATCCTTCCATATACTTTAAATCTCTAGGTGACTTATAATACCTAATGCAATGCAAATGCTTTGCAAATAGTTGTTATACTGCATTCTTTATTTGTATTATCTTTTATTGTTGTATTGTTATTTTTTATTATTCCCCCCCCCCCCAAGTATTTTCAGTATGCCATTGGTTGATTCTGAGGATTCAGAAACCGTGGATAAGGAGGGCCGACTGTCCTCTTCAACAGTAAAGACCACCGGCTGATGTGGTTAATTGGGTCAATTTAGTTACACAATTGGCAAATTAAAACAAAAAAGAACAAGTCAGCTATTTTACATTGTGTGTGTGTACACACACTCAATAAGAAGAGAAATAAAAGAATGTACTAGACCCCTCTCGCTACTCCGCTACTTTTATACACCCTAGAATAGCATCTTGCAAATAGTAGAAACTCAATAAATGCTTCTTGAATGCAAGGAGAATCACAGAGAAAGTGCTTCTCAATGGGAACCTGAATTTTAATACATTCACAGATTCAAAAAAAAACCTAAATCCAACTACATGCGAATTATGAAATAATTTAAAATAAGTACAATTATTATAATTAGCATACACATTATATAGAAATTAGATAAAGAGCTTAAATATGTTCTTAAAATATTTTAAAATAGTCATCCTTCAATATTGTTAAACAATTAATTAGTGTCTCTGAGGAAAGGGTTTGGTAAACAAAGAAAAAAACTTTAGTTCTGCCTCTATCTTAATTATCACAAATTGCAAGTTAATGGAGCGAATTAATGAGATTTCACGGCATTCCTTTTTTTCTTGAATTCTGCAATGGAGCTACTTCCCTCTAAGTTTTGCCTCAAGACCAGTGTGCTGCTGCGGGATTTCTCCACCAGGGGGCGAACTTGAACCAATGCTGCAGGACAAAAATCTGTGAATTTCAATGTTTATTTTCTGTCAAAGTGAATGAATCAAATCGTTTTCAGTTCTTCTCTTGTGTTTAGCAACATTGTAAATAGTGTATACATATGGAGCCTTGTCATAAACTTTCTTTTTCTTTTTCTCATTTGCTACTTATTCTTTACAGACCAAGAGAGTTGTAATTTAATTGCCATTGGATATACAAGGTATCTGAAGCTTCCTAGATGACTTTTTTCTTTTTTTTTTTTTAGGTTAATGTTTATATACAATTACTTTAACATTGGATTTGGGAAATGGAACAACATACTGCTGATCTTTCTGCTACCAATGAAAGAAGAAGGTGAATTTTACCTTCTAGAGCTTTACAGTGTCAACAAGCAGTATTAGGTTTTGTTTTTACCTTCTCCCCTTTGGCCCCGTCACAGAAGCACTGGCCTTTGTCTTTACAGACACAGCCCTAGGAAGAGGGAAAGAGAAAGGGCTTTGTTTAGAAACAGCTGAATAAATCCCAACGGGCAGGGTAAAAGCAAATGCATTTCTCTGTTCTTCGAGTATTGGACACTATCCGTTAGGAGCCAGGTGACCTTGTAGCAATATATCAATATATCAATAGAAATATATCAGTATATCAATAGAAATAAAGCAGAAAACTGAGAACATGTTGCATAGGGGAGAAATGTCAGATAAGAATACATCATTTGTATTGTACTTGGGAATTTTAAGTATTAAAGTAATGGCAGTTTTTGCCATTACTTTTAATTACCTTTCTACCAACCTAATAATTTATATATGGAAACGACAAAGCTATCCTTTTTTTCAAGATACTATATAATTGAATCATAAGAAATTGCTGCTGTCATAAGTAGAAAGTGGTCAAATACTGGCAAATTCTTAGGTTCTACATAATGTTCATGTATGTATATGTGTATATATGTATAATGTATACATCTATATGTACCTCTTATGTAAAACACAATGTGTTTGGTTAGTGCCATTACTTGGACGATTTTTTTGCCATTACTTTCAATGGCAAAAGCCACAATAACTTTTGCACCAACCTTATATATATTTGTGTAGATTAATATGCAATATATTCCATAGGTGATATTGAGGTTTTCTTTGACTTAAATAATGTTTAGACTGGGAAGAGGATCAATACCCATTACACATCTTTAAAGAGAACAAACTAACTTATTAATGCTAGTATCAGAATGTTCTTTCTTTTTTTTTATTCTCAAATGTTTTGAACAACAGAATGTTCTTTCTTATAAAGCCAAAACCAAAACAAAAAATTCAGCTGTGAGTTAGACATACCTTATCCTACCTAACTAGTCACTGTGACACACTTACCCCCTAGCCCTCACACCTATGCACATTCCAGCTCCAATGGACATCAAATTTTTAAAACTTTTCTCTGCCAGCAGAGGAACAAATAAAGAAATAGTTTCAAATAATAGACTTAAAATGTGTTTTAGCTGGGCACAGTGGCTCATGCCTGTAATCCCAGCACTTTGGGAGGCCGAGGCAGGCAGGTAACTTGAGGTCAGGAGTTTGAGACCAAACCGGCCAACCTGGTGAAACCCCATCTCAACTAAAAAATATAAAAATTAACTGGGTGTGGTGGTGGGCTCCTGTAATTCCAGCTACTCCAGAGGCTGAGGCAGGAGAATGGCTTGAACCCAGGAGGTGGAGGTTGCAGTGAACTGAGATCATGCCACTGCACTCCAGCCAGGGTGACAGAGCGAGACTCTGTCTCAAAAAAAAAAAAATGTGTTTTGACGTATATGCTACATATTATATGGTTGTACATTAATCCTTTGCTTTATTATTTTTTATTCAGGTTAATATTAACTGAAAATTAATTTGCTTTCTCCAGAAAATATGTTGATAGCAGAGGCCAGGCACACCTAGGAGATATACTGGATGGTTAGTAGGGAAAATAAAAAAAGAAATGTTAGATATTCCTAAGGTGGAGAATTCTACTTACGCAACCAAAACAAGAAAACCCACACAAACAAGAGTATCTTTAACTGAATATCTTTTCTTAGCCTGGGGCAGTAGGTCTTGCTGTCATTCCAGGAAGGGAGCACACAGTAATTTTGAGACATTCATCATTTGACACTCATCATGTTTATATACATTGTAATTTACAGGAATGGAAAGTAACTACTGGGTATCTACCCAGAGGAAAATAAGTCATTATACGAAAAATACACTTGCACACTCATATTTATAACAGGACTATTCGCAATTGCGAAAATCTGGAACCAGCCCAGATGCCCATCAATCAATGAGTGGATAAAGACAATGTGGTATATATACCATGGAATACTACTCAGCCATAAAAAGGAATGAAATAGGCTGGGCCTGGGGGCTCACGCCTGCAATCCCAGCACTTTGGGAGGCCCAGGTGGGCGGATCACCTGAGGTCAGGAGTTCGAGACTAGCCTGGCCAACATGGCAAAACCCCGTCCCTACTAAAAATACAAAAATTAGCCAGGTGTGGTGGCGGACGTCTGTAATCTCAGCTACTCAGGAAGCTGAGGCAGGAGAATCGCTTGAACCTGGGAGGCAGAGATTGCAGTGAGCTGAGATCGAGCCATTGCACTCAAGCCTGGGTGACAAGAGCAAAACTCCGTTAAAAAAAAAAAAAAAAAGGAATGAAATAATGGCATTAGCAGCAACCTGGATGGAACTGGAGACCATTATTCTAAGTGAAGTAACTCAGGAATAGAAAACCAAACGTTGCATATTCTCACTTAGAAGTGGGAGCTAAGCTATGAGTACGCAAAGGCATAAGAATGATACAATGGACTTAGGGGGAAGTGTAAAAGGGGGTGAGGGATTAAAGACCACACATTGGGTACAGGGTACACTGCTCAGGTGATGGGTGCATCAAAATCTCAGAAATCACCACTAAAGAACTTATCCATGTAACCAAACACCACTTGTTCTCCAATAACCTACTGAAATAAAAAAAGAGAAAGTAACTGACTGAGAAGGAAATTCTATAGTCTCCTCAAAGTTGCATATTTGGTATTTCTAGAAGACTAACTCATTGCAATTTTCCTCCCAGATATTTGGGATCATGAAGTCATGTCTTGACTAAATGATTTTAATCTTGTCTGTCTGGGTTTTTAAACTTTAATGCTCATTTCAATTACATCTTTTAAGTATTCTCTACTAAAACTCAAAGTGTGGATTCCCAGACAGCAGCATCTCCTGGAGACTTGTCAGAAATGCAAGTCCTCAGTGCCCCCTCCCACCCCCAAGCATGCGACTCCCTCACAGCATCTGGAAGAGGCAGCAGGGCCTCTGAAAGGAAAGCCTGAGTCCTACACCCAAGGGTACAAGATACTGGGTAAGGAAGCTCAACCTGGGCATGGACCGTGGGCTCAAGTGTGCACGGGGGGAAGCTGGTCACTGTTTTCAAATGGGCAGTGATCACCTCTGATTCTTCTGCCTCCCAGATGCCGCACAACACCTGGATTCTGAGCCTCTAGGGCTAGAGGGAAGAAGAGCAGATTGGCAATTCTCTAACCTGTGAGAAGGTGTGGGGGCCTTGAGACAGGCTTAATTTTATTTCTTGGAGTAACAGTCACATCCACCATATGCTACTGGAAATCTTTCGGTCTTAGCTTAAGTAAGTATTTGTTGATCTTCTCCAGACTAGACTGGCCCCCTTTGCCTATACACTCCCATTGAGCCTCTGCAGTTAGATATTCAATGCCTATTTTTTTCTGATGACTTGTTTGTCGCAGGAGAGAAGGAATTGTGCAGTCATATTCACACTGGTATCTTTGGCATATAAGATGTCCTAAACAAGTGTTTATGGATTGACTGGATGAATCAATGGATGGACAGCTAGTTTATTTGCATCCAATTTGAAGGCATATGAATTGCATGGCTATTTGACGGATGCTGTGATGCAGATATTTTCTGTATGTATGAATTATGAACAACTATGATCGAAATGGCAAAAAATGGAACCAGAAGCTTTGGCTATTTTAACACATGTTAAAATTAACACAAGGCTAATTATTTGTTAGTTGCTTGGATTAAAAGAAATTCTTTTGGAAAAAGTTTAAACCCAACCCTCAGAAGAGCTGACAAACAGTACCGGGAACGCTGGTATCTCCTCCCATCTAAGTTCACCAACTGTTAAGTTGTCCCACCTACTCCATCTCTCTGTCTGTCTCTCCTTCTCTCTCTCTCTTTCTCCACACACACATACACCACTTTCCCCCCAAATCATTCAAAAGTAGACTGCACGCAACATGACACTGTACCCCAAATACTTCTGTATGCCTCTCCCCCATCCAATTACAACCCTTATCCCCAAAACTAAGAAATCAATGTTGATACAGTAACTTCAGGATACCAGTTTTTAAATTAGATCTTCAGCCTTATACAAGGTCCTCAATGACCATAGAAAATGAAAAACTGTTTGATTTTTAGCAAATCCATCATTTTATGCCAGAGATTTTGTCAGTGCTTTCACCCGCAATCAACACCTGAGGCCTGATGTCAACAAGTGGCTCTCACCGTTGCAAGAATCCGTAGGACCCACCCGGGTGCTTAGCAGTCAGGTGTGAGGCTCTGATGTGAGCGTGCTGTTCCCATGAGTCCTCCCTGCCTGGTGTCTGCCTTCCCATCACCACCTGCTGCCATGAGTTGCCTCCTTTATTGTCATCAAAATCACAGTTCTTGATTTTTTCTTTTTGATATTGTCCCTCAGTTTGGGTCTTGAACTTTTGGTGGTAAAATATTTAGTTTTTGTTGTATTTGGTTTGTTTGCACATTAAGGTAGAATTTCTATTTGATCGTTGAGTACCAGCTTATTAGTTAATTGAAAAAGTTAAAGTGAAGAGTCAAAAACAAACAAATAGAAACATGAACACTGGTTAACTTAAAATATATAAATGCTCACGAATTCTGTAATCTAGTGAGATAGGGTCCAGGTTGTTCCTTTGGGAATGGGTCTGCTGTTTACAGTTCAATGGCATCATTCTTGCTAAATCACACCCATAGTGCACCATCAACACATTCCGGTTTTAGGATTTTTTTTTTTTTTTTTTTTTTTTTACAGTCCAATTGCTTGTAGGGGCCGGGCACGGTGGCTCACTCCTGTAATCCCAGCACTTTGGGAGGCAGTGGCCGGTGGATCACTGGAGGTCAGGAGTTTGAGACCAGCCTGGCCAACAATGTGAAACCCTGTCTCTACTAAAAATACAAAAATTAGCAGGGTTTGGTGGTGCATGCCTGTAACCTTAGCTACTCAGGAGGCTGAGGCATGAGAACTGCTTGAACCCAGGAGGCTGAGGTTGCAGTTAGCTGAGATTGTGCCACTGCACTCCAGCCTGGGTGACAGAGCTAGACTCTGTCTCAAAAAAATAAAAAGTAAATAAATAAAATAAAAAATAAAAAAGATGCTCGTGGAGCAATCTGACCATAGAGTCCTTCTGGATATTAATCCATATTTTTCTCTCACTCTTTAAGTGCTAGCTCAGCCACATGTAATTGAATAATAGTTTTTCTCTCAATTTCATTTTATCAAATCTTTCAACCTTATTTTTACATAAACAAATGTCTTTTTATGCATTCATATTTAATCACTTAGTTATTTAATATTTAATTAAATTACTTCATTAAAAGAATAAGTTCAACCATCAGGAATTAGAGTGAAATAGCTAATCTTGAAACCATATGGTCAAAAAATGGGCAAAAGGTTTGAATAGACATTTCTCAATAGAAGACATACAGATAGCAAACAGGCTAATGAAAAGGTGCTAAACATCATTGATCATCAGAGAAAGGCAAATCAAAACTACACTGAGATATCCTCTCACCTCAGTTAAAATGGCTTAAATCCAAATGACAGTCAATAACAAATGCTGGAAAGGAAGTAGAGAAAAGGGAAACTTTGTACACTGTTTGTGGGGATGTAAATTAGTACAACCACCATGGAGAACAGTGTGGAGGTTCCTCAAAAAACTAAAAATTGCACTACCATACGATCCAGCAATCCCACTATTGGGTATCTATCCAAAGGAAAGGAAATCAGTGTATCGAAGAGATATCTGCACTCCCATGTTTGTTGTAACACTGTTTACAATAGCTAAGATTTGGTAAAAAGTGAAAGATTTATGCAATCTGAAGAGAAACCAGAGTATACTACAGCTAAGATTTGGAAGCAATCTACGTGTCCATCAACAGACGAATGGACAAAGGAAATGTGGTACATATACACAATGGAGTACTATGCAGCCACAAAAAAGAAGGAGATCAAGTCATTTGCAACATGGATGGAACTGGAGATCACTATGTTAAATGAAATAAGCCAGCACAGGAAGACAAATATTGTATATTCTCACTTATGTGTGGGATCTAAAAATCAAATCAACTGAACTCATGGACATAGAGAGTAGAAGAATGGTTACCAGAGGCCAAGAGGGGTAATGAAGGGTTGGATGGGAGGTGGAATGATTAATGGGTACAAAAAAAAATAGAATGAGTAAGACTATTTGGTAGCACAGTAGGGTGATTACAGTCAATAATAACTTAATTGTGTATTTTAAAATAAAGAATGCAGCCAGGCACGAGGGTTCATGCCTGTAATCCCAGCATGTTTGGAGGCCAAGGCAGGCAGATCACTTGAGATCAGGAGTTCGAGACCAGCCTGGGCAACATGGAGAAACTCCATCTCTACAAAGAAACAAAAACAAAAACAAAATTTAGCTGGACATGGTGGTGCACACGTGTAGTCTCAGCTACTCAGAGGGCTGAGATGGGAGGATTGCTTGAACCCAGGAGGCAGAGATTGCAGTGAGCCAAGATCATGCCATTGCACTCCAGCCTGGGCAACAGAGTGAGACCCTGTCTCAGAAAAAAAAAAAAAAAAGGAAAGAAATTGGATTCTTTGTAACTCAAGGGATAAATGCTTGAGGGGATGGATGCCCCATTCTCCATGATGTGCTTATTTCACATTGCATGCCTGTATCAAAACATCTCATGTACCCCATAAATAGATATACCTACTGTGTGGCCGCAAAAAAAGTTTAAATGATATAAAAAATAAGGCCGGGCGCAGTGGCTCACGCTTGTAATCCCAGCACTTTGGGAGGCCAAGGCGGGCGGATCACGAGGTCAGGAGATCGAGACCACGGTGAAACCCCGTCTCTACTATAAATACAAAAAAAAATTAGCCGGGCGTGGTGGCGGGCGCCTGTAGTCCCAGCTACTCAGAGAGGCTGAGGCAGGAGAATGGCGGGAACCCGGGAGGCGGAGATTGCAGTGAGCCGAGATTGTGCCACTGCACTCCAGCCTGGGCGACAGAGCGAGACTCCGTCTCAAAAAATAAAATAAAATAAAATAAAATAAATAAATAAATAAATAAATAAAAGAAAAGAAAACTGATTGGTGTAGCCGACATGTGCTGGTATACTAGGGGGACACCTCCAGCTCTGAGCTGCTATTGCACAGAGGTATGGCGAATTCTGGTCCATCCAGCAGTCAGATAAATGAAGAGCCATTGTGAGAGGGTTGACTGTACTCTCCAGTTATACGTGTCTGCCATATAATCTATGTGCATGAGGTCTGCCTTGCAGATGAGGCTCCAGAGCCAGGTCTAGAGCTGTGTTTCTGTGCCCCAGTTAGTGGAACTGCTCCAAAATCATTCCAGGTTTGATTCTCAGTTAAATTGGCAAGGCGTGGCTTTCCCGTGCAGCTGCATAATTAAGCTGACTAGGACTTCAGAGTACGTGACAATGTTGCTGACATGTAGATGCTGCACCTGATTGTGTGAAGAACTCAAAATTATAGTCAGGGCTGCTCTCTGGTTGCTGTTCAGCTGCTGCTCTAGAAACAAGCCCTGCCTGTGTGATATTGCAGAGACCCCAGCACAGGGGCACTTGAATACTTTTGGATGGTGATGACAGTAGCTCAAGACTCAAGATATTAATGTCTCTCACTAATGCTGTGTTTTCTTAAGTACATTTTCAATTAGCAAATGTTTCAATAATTCAAAAATTCAAATGGATTATTTAATTAAAAAGATACAGAGTCCATATTTTTATTCTTACTGATTTTAATCCACCTACATTGTTGGACCTGTTTTTTTGAAACACTATGGTTACTTTAATAGTAATAACCCACTCATTACTATTCAACCGTTAAATCACTTAAAAAACCAGGATGGCCAAAGGCTAACTATTAAGGAAGCATAACTAATGGATATTTCTTAAGCAACATTTTTATGATTTTTCTCCTTCCAACAATAAATTACCCCATAGTTTCCTCATATCTTAATGGAATACAAAATCATTTGTCATGAACAGAAAGCTCTTAATAATAATATTATGGCTTTTAAACCCCCTCCCACCATCAGGAAATGACCCGAGATTACATGATGTTTTAGCACTTTTGAATATTAAGTAGTTAAACTTGTGGAAATCATTCTTTTTCACAGTTGCATTTATGTTTTACAGCCTTACTTAAAATGCAAAATAACCTTTAATTGTAGAGAATCCAAAAAGGTTTGGAATTCCAGAAATCACAGGCCACGTATGTATGGACCTACTGAATATATACAGACTCATCTATGTAGAGTCTACTCCCAGCATTGTAGCTACAAACTGGAGCTTTGGGAAATTTCTTTTTCTTTCTTTTTTTTTGATGGAGTCTCACTCTGTTGCCCAGGCTGGAGTGCAGTGGCACGGTCTCGGCTCACTGCAAGCTCTACCTCCTGAGTTCACGCCATTCTCCTGCCTCAGTCTCCCAAGTAGCTGGGACTACAGGCGCCCGCCACCACGCCCGTCTAATTTTTTGTATTTTTTTTAGTAGAGACGGGGTGTCACCGTGTTAGCCAGGATGGTCTGGATCTCCTGACCTCGTGATCCACCCACCTCAGCCTCCCACAGTGCTGGGATTACAGGCGTGAGCCACCGCGCCTGGCCGTGAAATTTCTTAATTCTTCCAAGTTCCCCCATCTGTCAAGGGAGATATTAGGATGTACCTTGCAGTGTTTTTGTAAGGAGTCGAGATGCTGTCACTAGCATGCCTGGTACCCTGCACTCATTAAGGTCACTGGGGGCCTCCCCTCTCTCCTTTTTGGCTACAAGATCCCAAGCCAAAGGACATCCACAACTATTGTTTGTTCCTTTCTTCCATCAGTCTGCACTAGCCACCTTCCTCCCTGACATTTCCTCTTGAAGTCCCTTGTCCAGTGCCAAAGAACTGGTGTTGAATCTAAGAGCAAGGGTGAGAGACTGCTGTTATCTATCTCTAACAAACAACCAATGAATTAACTCGTATTTGTTAATAGTATTTATTAGAGTACACTGACTATATTGGTTGATTAACCAAATATCATTTGCCTAAGAGCACAGACACATTACAATGTTTTATTTAACAAAATATTGGTTAGAGACCCCAGTGGTATTTGATGCTTATCCAAGAAAGTGCCGGATCAAATATATTACACAAAGGCAGCAAGCCTTCCAGGAGTGCGGATCAATTGGGTCTCACACTCCTCTCTTGATCCTAATTCTCGCAGTGCCCGTGTGCCACCCATGTCTCACCTGCACATCACATTCTCTTACGAGGCAAAGTGGTACAGGGTGAAGGGCACTAGTTCCAGAGACAGACTTCCTGGGTCTAAATCCCAGCTCTGCCACCTCACCTCTGTGAGTCTAGGCACTCTCAGGTGTCTTGGTTTCCATATCTGTGAAATGGGGTCAGATTGGCTAGCACAGGTAAGCCCTTAGAAGAGTTCATGGGATGCACTGAGAGCTGTTACTGTGGCTGCTACTAACTCATTGACTTGATACGGATCATTAGGTGCTCCTGAGCTGAGGGTTTATGACTTTCCCTAAACTGCAGGTGGGAACTGTGTCTCACAATTCTTTATATTCCCCTAGCACTGTAAACAATTATGTTTTTACCCTTAAAACTCATGAAGGATCTCATTAAACACATCCATTTTTATTGTTCATTAAAAGAACCAGGAAATATGCACATGCATTTTTATTAATAGACCAGAACTTAATTTCCAAATAATCTTGACTATTTCTCTCTCTACTGTCAACAGCCAGCATGCTCGTTCCTGTGCATGCTGGTGAAACAGACGTGGCCTGCCCTGCCTTTCTCCAATCTCTCTCCCGCAGCCCAGCCCAGCTCAGCCTGGTTTAATAGCGGGGGGAGTTGGCACCGTTCACAGCTGGTTAACACCCTACTGAGCAGGTCTGTTGATTTTGCATTATGATTACTGACCCTGCCAGTCCCTCTGCCCAGCCAATAGCCTGAGGGGAAGGTTTTTGTGTGTGAAAAGAAGAGCTGACCAAGTATAGCCAAACCGTGCCAGACAGACGCCACGAGCTGTCCTCTGCAGGGCCGCCTCTGCCCGTGTCTGCCTTAAGCAACCAACCATGTGCCCTGGCACCATGCCCTCCAGTGAAGGAGAATGACACCCATGGACTGCTTTGCGAGGTGCCCCCACCTGCCCCGCCCTAAAGCTGCTGTCACCACCCTTGGACATCACAGAAATCTCACTGCAGCTGCCACTTCCTATCCCTCAACTCCTGTCCAGAGACACATCACTAGTCTAGACATCTAAGCCAGCCACCCGTTTTTGATTTTCTGGATGACAGCAAGCATACAGATTACTAACTCTGACAAAGAAGGTGCAATGAGAGCTCTCTGGTACATTTGAGAATAAATAATATGGTAAGAAAATTTTGCCCATCTTAATGCAATGCAGAGAATGGTAGGTATACCTATAATCATTAACTCCAGGTTCCTTTTTTTTTTCTTTTCTTTTTCCCCCTAAAAGGTTTTGAATGCAGAAAGACTGAGAAACCTGCGCTATTCATGTAAGAAAAATAGGCTCCACAGGATCCCTTGATAAGGATGGTGGGAGAGGAAATGAACTTCGATCAGCACTGTGATGATCTCAGTATATTTTGAGCACTTTCAATGTTGGCTGTCTTGTATTATCTCATTATATCTTATAACAATTCTGTAAGGGAGGTACTATTATAAGCTCCATCTGATAGATGAGAAAACTAAGATTTTGAGAGGCTAAGGATAGTAAGGAACACTGGGAACGGGGATCTGAATTCAGATGAGACAGTCTGACCCAGGGTCGGTCATATTCTCAGGTGCAGTGTTGCATTTCTTCTTCTTCTTCTTTTTTTTTTTTGAGATGGAGTCTCGCTCTGTCGCCCAGGCTGGAGTGCAGTGATGCAATATTGGCTGACTGCAACCTCCGCCTCCCAGGTTCAAACGATTCTCCAGTAGAGATGGGGTTTCATCATGTTGGCCAGGCTGGTCTCGAACTCCTGAGCTCAAGTGGTCCACCTGCCTCGGCCTCCCAAAGTGCTGGGATTACAGGCGTGAGCCACCGTGCCCGGCCTGTATTTCATTATTGACGGGCTCTGCTGGCCACATGGCACTGGGGGAGGAGGGGTATGTTTCTCCCCCTCTCACCCTATCACTGTGCCCCTCATGATGGGATGTAAAATCCCAGTGATAAACATAACATAGTAGCTCATGAAATTAGCTGTATAATGCAGGAGTTGGCAGACAGCAGCTTGCAGGCCAAATCCAGCCCTCTGCCTGTTTCTATCTGGCCTATGAGCTAAGACTGGTTTTTATATTTTTCATGGTTGAAACAAAATCTAGAGAGAAATAACATTTTGTAATGTGAAAATTATATAAACTTGAAGTCTCAATGTCCATAAATTTGCATTTCATCAATACAAATTTTGTGGATATTTATTTTCTCTCTTGTTATATAGGTATCTGCATAGTAGCCTTCATTTTGCCTCTTGGCTTGCAAAGCCTAAAATATTTACTACCTGGCTCTTTATGGGAAAAGCTTGGTGATTCCTGGTGCAAATTATCATATTTTTTCATGGCAATATAAAAATTGCATTAAAAATTAAGATAGAGGCCAGACGTGGTGGCTCATGCCTATAATCTCAGCACTTTGGGAGGCCGAGGCAGGTAGATCACCTGAGGTCAGGAGTTCAAGGCCAGCCTGGCCAACTGGGGGAAACCCCGTCTTTACTAAAAATACAAAAATTAGTTTCGCATGTTGTTGAGTGCCTGTAATCCCAGCTACTTGGGTGGCTGAGGCAGGAGAATTGCTTGAACCTAGTAGGCGAAGACTGCAGTAAGCAGAGATTGCACCACTGTACTCCAGCCTGGGCAACAGAGCAAGACTCTATCTAAAAAAAAAACAAAAAACCAACAAAAAAACCCCACAAACATTAAGATAGAAACTTAAAGAAGAGATCAGCTGTGAGTTCCAGTGAGAGATGGTCTTCTACCTTGGAATGGCAGACTAGGACCTCTCTCTTCTTTCTGTCCCCCCACCCCCATGTGCCTCCCCTTCTCCCACTGTGCTTCTGTCCAGGGCTTGGGGGACACAGATAATACAATTTGGGGACTGGAAGAACCCAGCAGATCCTCTAGTCCAAAAGTTCTTCATATTTTGAACTTCACAGGGCAGTAAAATAAATATGTCTTAAAAGGAAGACAAACAGAGGACTGTCTTAGTTATATTTTTCAATATAAGAGCAATGGCCACCTCCAAACACAAACCAACACAATCTCCCACCCCCCAAACCACAGCAGACCTCTCATATACTCTCCTCATATTCCAGAGAAAAATTAAGATACCATAAAGCAAGTAAAATGCCCAGAGAATAAAAGAGGTTCCTGGCTGGGCATGGTGGCTCACGCCTGTAATCCCAGTACTTTGGGAAGCCGAGGGGGGTGGATTACTTGAAGTCAGGAGTTCAAGACCACCCTGGCCAACATGGTGAAACCCCATCTCTACTAAAAATACAAAAGTTAGCCGGGCGTGGTGGAGTGTGCTTATAGTCCCAGCTACTCGGGCGGCTAAGGTAAGAGAATCGCTTCAACCTGGGAGGTGGAGGTTGCAGTGAGCAGAGATTACACCACTGCACTCCAGTCTGGGAGACAGGGCGAGGTCTGTCTCAAAAAAAAAAAAAAAAAAGATGTTTCCTTACGTTCCCTTAAAATGAGAACTTGATAAAAAGCTCCTGTTTTACTTGATAAAAAAAAAAAAAAATTTCTACCTTGTTCTTATTTTTCTCATTTGCTTTGGCCTAGTGCAACCCTGCCCTGGGAAGCACTAAATTAGCCACAACCACCTCCACTCTCTCTTGTTGGTCACTCTTTGCTTTGTCACCTGCTGCTGCAGGGTCTTCCGTCTGAGAGGTGAAAATAAGCTAATCTTATCGAGAGACATGATGCTAATGGGTTAATTTTTTAAAATCCGCCTGGGAACTGACACATTTTTCAGAAAACATTACCTCTTAAAACAAACAAATAAAAAAGACAGAAAGCTGCCACCAGTGCCACAAGTGATGGAAAATTCGAGCTGCAGGCTGGCAGGTGGGGACGCACGTTAGGGTGGATGGGACTTCTTAGGTCATGTGCCTGGTTTGTCTATTCGTAGGACCCTTAAAAAAAAATCTTTGAAAATGTTATTTACAAAACCAAAGTTTAGGCCAGGTGGCTCACACCTGTTATCCTAGCATTTTGGGAGGCCAAGGTGGGAGGATTACTTGAGCCCAGGAGTTGGAGACCAGCCAGGGCAACATAGTGGGACCCCGTCTCTATAAAGAAATTAGCTGGGTGTGGTGGCGCAAGCCTGTAGTTCCAGCTACTTAGGACGCTGAGGCGGGAGGATCGCTGGAGCTCAGGAGGTTGAGGCCACAGTGGGCCGTAATCGTGCCACAGCACTCCAGCCTGGGTGACAGAGTGAAACCCTGTCAAAAACAAAAACAAAAACAAAATAAAACTAGATTACTTTTTCTAAAAATAAAAATTAACAACAAAAAAGAAAATTCATTCAGAGCAATAAAAAGACAGTTCATCTCAAAAATAGAAATTTAAAGTCCTATAATTTACTGTTTTCTCAAACTATAATCATTCATTTTTTTTTTCTTTGAGATGGAGTTTCCACTTTTGTTGCCCAGGCTGGAGTGCAATGGCATGACCTTGGCTCACTGCAACCTCCGCCTCCCGGGTTCAAGTGATTCTCCTGCTTCAGCCTCCTGACTAGCTGGGATTACAAGCACCCGCCGCCACCCCACCTGGCTAATTTTTTATATTTTTAGTAGAGACAGGGTTTCACCATGTTGGACAAGCTGGTCTTGAACTCCTGACCTCAGGTGATCCACCCGCCTTGGCCTCCCAAAGTACTGGGATTACAGGCATAAGCCATCATGCCCAGCAGCATTCATTTTAAGTAATGTTTCGTTTGTTTGTTTTTTCAGTTTGGGAAACTACTAGCTTAGTTTTTACTTCCTGGTAGAAAAAAGCAAAGTCAGAATAAACATAGGAAAATTTTAAAGAACAATGGTTGAGACATTTGATGAAGAAAGCTTAGAGTTGACAGTTATCTGCAGACACAGGGAAAACCCAGAGGTCACCTACGCTTCCACTGGCTGATGGTGGGAGAGCTACACTCTCCATTGTTATAAGTAATAGAATATTAAGATCATAAACGCCTTAAAGTTCATCTGTCTCATACTCATTACTCCAAGGTCAGTCCAGATCTTATTTGGAATCTGGAACTTCTAATTTTCCCTTGGACAGATGAGCTGACTGCTTTTGGGGCGATTGTGTGCAAACTTCAAAGCACAGAGGCTCTGCTGCATGTTGACTTTTCTGCCCAGCAGTCTGGCCTGCTTGGAGTATCAGAGCCCACACCTGAGGGCTTTGTCTTGGAGGAGCTCGCTATGGAGAAGAGTAACTCCTTAGGGCTGAATTCATTCCTGGCTTAGTTGCTCGCTGCTATGCAAAACATCTTCTCCCTATAAGTGGAGGACAATAGACACTATCTAATTAATACTTTGATTGGGGCTGGATATAAGTGAGATAAATCATGACTATAACTCTCTGTAAAGGATAAGGAGAAAATCTGATACCAGAATTTGCTTGCTTTATTTATTTGTTTATTTATTTATTTGAGACAGAGTCTCATTCTGTCACCCAGGCTGGCGTGCAGTGGCATGATCTCGGCTCACTGGAACCTCCACCTTCCAGGTTCAAGAGATTCTCCTGCCACAGTTTCCCAAGTAGCTGGGATTACAACCATGCCCAGATAATTTTTCTTTTGTATTTTTAATAGAGTCGGGGGTCTCACCATGTTGGCCAGGCTGGTCTCGAACTCCTGACCTCAGGTGATCCGCCCACCTTGGCCTCCCGAAGTGCTGGGATTATAGGCATGAGCCACTGTGCCTGGCCTGAATTTGCCTTCTAAAGTATATGATGTAAATGTTTGGGATATTTTTTCCCCATTTGTTATGAGTAACACACTTCCTTGATAGTATCAGTTCACATCAAATTGTGATTAAGAAAACTATCTCCGTATAGTTTCATGATATTCCAACAGAACCTTAGGACGGTGGTTCTCAACTTTTCATGTATATGATTATTTGAAGTCTTTAGTAACCTTATTTTTCCCTCGAGATCCCATCCTCAGTGAGCAGGTCTGAGGCCTAGAATCAGTACTTAAAACAAGCAGCCCAGGGGGCTCAGTTTCAGGGGTTCCCCAGACCACACTCAGAACTTCCTTAGCATATCAAGTACTAAAAAGGAACTAAGATTCATCCCCAGAACTTTTATACCAATCTCTTTGATATTTATGAAATAAAACAGAAGTTATTTGTAAAAATATAGGATAGTTGAGATTAATGATCAATCCTAAATAAATTCCGCAATGATGTCACTTGGTTGATTACAAGTATTTAGACCTGGACGTCAGTGCTGAGTCTGAACTCCTGGGCATGGTGTAGGAGGCTGTCTGTATTCTGTGTCCCCTATATCCCTAGCAGAGAGGCCACTGGCCCTCATGGGGCTGCCGGTGTGATTCCTGCCCACTGAGACCCTCTGCTTTCTTTCAGATTCCTGTGCTTTTCCACATGGTTGTTTGGCCTGACATGCCCACTTCTCACTGCCTCTGACCTTGCTTGGCTGAGTTTTGCTGATTCCAGAGCAGTTCAAAGGTTACCTCTCTTGGAAGACTACCTCCCTCAACCCGCAAGGTGGTTAGTTGCTCCCTCATTTGTTTTGTGCATACCTGACTTATAACACATACCTAACTGCACTGTAATTATTTGTTTACATGCCTTCTCCACCACCCCACGAAGTTTCTCATGGGAAGCCACATCTTACTCATCTCTACATTGCTAGGAGGGGGGACTAGTTCACAGTGTCAGGGAGAGGAAAGTGTCCTCTTAGCTGCCTCCCGTGACTTCATGGGCCCATTTGATGATAACAGGACATCCTCTGGACAAAGCCTGCAGCTGGGTGTTGACCTGAGAACAGGCCAAGAAATGTATAACTTTCACTATGTATAAAATGAACATGAATCAGGCAGAACAGAAACAATGCCAGAAAAGGAAAATGTGCAAGGAAGCTTGAACGATAGCAAGCTCAGGTGCAGGGGGCTGAAGGACTGCAGGAGCGAGATTGGGCAGTGCGTGTCAAAGGTGCTTAAGGAGATGATGATGATGATGATGATGATGATTATTATTATTATTATTTGAGACAGTGTCACCTTATGTTGCCCAGGCTGGTCTCAAACTCCTGGGCTCGAGCAATCCTCCCACCTCAGCCTCCTAAGTAGGTGGGACTACAAGCTACTTAGGTGCACCACTGCACCTGGCGTAAGGAGCCTTTTAAACACAAGGATGCTGAGTTAAATGAGCTGCTGTGCTCAATGACAGGATGGGAGGTTTTCTCACTCTCAAAGCCATTTTCCCTCAGTCACTTTTTTTTCCTAATGTCCAACTTCAAATTTATATTCAAATCTAGAAGTGGTATCATCTATTCATTCATTCAAACAACATTTATTATGTACTGTTGCACCAGGCACTATTCTAGATACAGGGGACACAGTAGCTTATGTTCTAACAGGGGGAAGAAAACAATAGATAAGATAAATATATAATATATGTATAATACACACATGTTAACTAATTATAATTGCCAAGAAAAATGAATACAGGAAAGAAAGAAATGAAATGTCAGGGGTGGGTTGTAAACGTTTAGATAATGTGGCCACGAAAGGGCTCACCTGAGGAGGTGACTTTTGGAATAAAGACTTGAAGGAAGGAGGGGAGGCAGCGACTGGGCTGCATAGACACAGTGGGATTTAAGCAGATTTGTGGTTTTTTCAGATGGATTTGATCAAGCAAGAGAGCTGAGGATGAATGCAAAAAAAAAAAAAAAAAAAAAAAAGTGGTCATGATGGCTCCTTGACCATGAAATAAAGGTCATCAATGAGGGAAGAGAGGAGACTCCAGGAGCACGAAGACAGTGACAAAGCAATGGATAAAGGAATTGTGGGTACCAGTGAGGTGAAAGGATTATGCGGTTTGGAGTCCTAGGGACAAAGATGGAAAGACAGGAGGGTGCTTCTGTGATGGTTAATGTCAAGATCAAGAGTACTGTCTTGCAGGGGAACCAGTGACAGAGGTCAAGAAGAAGATGAGACCACTGCAATGGTAATTTCATGATATGTACAGGTGTTGATAATTCCTTTGTGCTGAACAAGGTAAAACAAAGAGGGGTGATGGCTTTGAAATGTGCTTAATAAAAATTCCAGCAATAACATCTCTCTACAACTCATTGGACAAAAGCACCCAGCTCCTCAGAGCATCTGACATCTTTTCTGATAGCATGAAGATAAAATTGTTATTCATTCTGAGTTATAGGACTCTCCACTGACACATAAAAATTTTAAACTATTCTCCATATATATGGAAAGGTATCAAGAATAATGTAACAAATACCCCTTCAGCTACCACCCAGCTCAGAAATAGCACATTATCAATATAGTTGAAATTTCCTGTGTTATCTCTGAATCTTCAATACAGTTTGTCATATAAAATTGCCTTATGGCCAGGCATGGTGGCTCATGCCTGTAATCCCAGCACTTTGGGAGACTGAGGTAGGGATCACTTGAGGCTAGGAATTTGAGACCAGCCTGTGCAACATAGTAAGACCCTGTCTCTACAAAAAAAAAAAACAAATAAAATAAATTAGCCATGCATGGTGGTGAGTGCCTGTAGGTCCAGCTACTCCAGAGGCTGAGGTGGGAGGATTGCTGAAGCCCAGGAGTTGGAGGCTGCAGTTGGCTCCACCACTGCACTCCAGCCTGTGCAGTAGAGCAAGACTCTGTCTCTGGGTGGGCACAGTGGCTCACGCCTGCAATCCCAGCACTTTGGGAGGCCAAGGTGGGTGGATCACTTGAGGTCAGTAGTTTGAGGCCAGCCTGGCCAACATGGAGAAACCTGGTCTCTAATAAAATTATAAAAATTAGCTGGGTGTGGTGGCAGGCACCTGTAATCCCAGCTACTTGGGAGGCTGAGGCAGGATAATCATGTGAACCTGGGAGGCAGAGGCTGAAGTGAGCCGAGCTTGTGCCACTGCACTCCAGCCTGGGTAACAGAGCAAGACTCTGCCTCAAAAAAAAAAAAAAAAAAAAAAAAGACTTTGTCTCTGAAACACACACACACACACACACACACAAAACCGCCTTATTAAACAAGAAGCTCTGGTCCATTAATGGAAGAGTCGTTGTGGAAATTGAGATGTGGGTAAGATTCAAATCTTCAGCAAGTACAGAAAATAGAAGGAAAAGCTACCAAGAAAATGCAGGCCCCAGGGAAGGTGAAGAAATCTTGGGGCAGAATTTGGGCTTCCTACAGATCGAGATGGTATTCAAGGAATTTTATGTAGTTTTAAACCTCAAAGGACAGGATACCTCTAGACAGCACTGGGGTTACAGTTGCAAACAGAAGATGCTCAATACATACTGACTATGTGAAAAAGTAAATCACAGAGTACTAAATACATAACACAGGTGATAGGTGTAAATTATTTAACTATATAAAATATATAACTGTGGTAAAAACAACAAAAGAAGATTAAAAATTAAACTGGGAAAATGTCAAGGATACAAGAGTGCTTCACGGCACTAAAAACAGACTACGGGGAGATACGCATGTAAATACAATGACAGCTGGAGTGAGACGTCATACAAAAATAAATAAGAAAATGTAAGCTACATCTCTGGGAAAACAAACGTTTGGATATTTTAGACATTTTGGTGATTGACTGAGTTTTTCTTCTCATCCAGATGACTAATACCAAGTAAATAAAATCTTAGAAGCAGAAAGACAAGAAAGCCAAGGGGGAATTAACGAAAGTCTTTAGGATTGGCTCTGCAAAAACAACCCACCCCGCTGACACAGTGTGTAGTGTTATAAGTGGGAAGAGCTCTAAGAGAAGGGTGAGTGCAAGAGCCAGGTAGCAGAGCAAATGGAAAAGCCAAAGATGGGATAGAAATAATGGGACTGAGGGGCCCAGCGTGGTTGCTCATGCCTGTAAATCCCAGCACTTTGGGAGGCTGAGGCTGGCAGATCACCTGAGTTCGGGAGTTCAAGACCAGCCTGACCAACATGGAGAAACCTCCGTCTCTACGTAAAAAAAAAAAAAAAAAATTAGCCAGGCGTGGTGGTGCGTGCCTGTAATCCCAGCTACTTGGGAGGCCAAGGCGGGAGAATCGCTTGAACCTGGGAGGCGGAGGTTGCAGTGAGCTGTGATTGTGCCATTGCACTCCAGCCTGGGGGACAGAGCAAGACTCCATCTAAAAAAATAAGAAATAATGGGACTGAGGATAGAGACTTCATGTTAGGCTATTTTATTGTAGATTGGAAGATGAGAAATTCCACACAATGGCAACATCTGTTTTGTAGAAATACAAAAGGATATGAAAAAAGAATTTTTATTAATTCTGCTTTTTAGAACCAAAATACAAATAGACAAATATAAAATAATTTAGAATGCAAAGCAATTGAAATTCAGGTCACAAGATTTCTAAACATTAAGCATCAGATATCTTTTATAAGTCTCCAAGATGATTCTATTTCCACCTTTCCTAATACGTGCTTTACTTTTCTTTTAATATTAAAAATATGTTTTTCTTGTTGCTAAAGGAGAGTTTGAGTGTTCAAGTTGGATCAACAGAGCAGGCCTCTTGATAGCTTGCTTCACTGTTAGTTTTGGAAGGAAGACTACAGAAACAACAACAAAAGTGCATTTAAATTAGTTTTTCCTAAGACAGAGCTAGAATCATTATCATATCCTAATAAAAAATGCAGTATTTTCACACGACATTTTTTTTCTTTTTTTTTTTTTTGAGACAGAGTCTCGCTCTCTCACCCAGCCTCGAGTGCAGCGGCACAATCTCGGCTCACTGCAAGCTCCACCTCCTGGGTTCACTCCATTCTCCTGCCTCAGCCTCCCGAGTAGCTGGGACCACAGGCGCCCGCCACCACGCCCGGCTAATTTTTTGTATTTTTAGTAGAGATGGGGTTTCACTGTGTTAGCCAGGATGGTCTCCATCTCCTGACCTCATGATCTGCCCGCCTCAGCCTCCCAAAGTGCTGGGATTACAGGCGTGAGCCACCGCGCCCAGCCCACACAACATTTTTTCAAATGAGCAGTCGCATTTGGAAAACCCTAAAAAGGAGTTTAGCTATTAAGGCAAATTTAAAATAGCTATATATATATAGCTATTTTATATATAGTTACATATATATATATGCAGACTTTAAAATGGTGCAGCTGTCCTTCAACAAGGCTTTGGCAGCCAGTGTCTATGAGACCCACAGTGTTGTGAACTGTGCTATCATCATTATGTGATGTTAATATGCAGGCCTATTCTGGTATATCAAAAGGTATATTAACTTATGGAGTTTGAATGTGTATTTTAATGGATGAATCTGACTCTTAAAGCAATGCTGAGAGTATCTTCTGCTCTTGAGCCAGCACTGTCTTGTTTGCAGAAGCATTTTGTACAACAGAACAAGCAAAACCAGTAATGTCCAGAATAATGTTTAACTGTAAGGCCTCCAAATTTCATTACTTCTTCTCCAAAGAAAAATATTTAGGCCCCATCCCAGGTGATGGTAACCAAGAATTCTGTATGAGCACATTTTTCTTGAACAGTTATCATTACTATTGAATTCAGTTGCTGAAACCACACATTTTACTTCCAAATTTTCACATGATAAATAAACTGCTAGATGGCATATTGATAATTTTGCAATTTACAGCTTCCCTGGAGAAAGGGAGAGAGATTTTATTTTAACAAACTCCCCATCCTATAGTGATGGTACATCATGCATTATTTTTTTCTGCTCAATATCAGCTTTTTCTATAGGCCAAATCTATAAACTGTGGCTATTGGTACAAATAGTCAAATAAAACAGGACTACAGTCAGGATAACATTGTGGCTAAAATATGTCTGTTAACAAGCACATACTGCTGCTTGGTGAAGAATGTGCTTACAAATTGCTTGCTTACAAAAGGAGCAAGGTGGTACAAGTTCATGTAGATAGGTAAGGTCGCTGATATGGTTTGGCTGTGTCCCCACCCAAATCTCATCTTGAATTGTAGCTCCCATAATTCGCATATGTCGTGGGAGGGAGTCAGTGGGAGATAATTGAATCATGGGGCGGTTCCCCAATACTGTTCTCATGGTAGTGAATAAGTCTCATGAGATCTGATGGTTTTATAAGGGAAAACCCCTTTCGGTTGGTCCTTATTCTCTCTTGTCTGCCACCATGTAAGACATGCCTTTCACTATCTGCCATGATTGTGAGGCCTCCCCAGCCATGTGGAGCTGTGAGTCCATTAAACTTCTTTTTCTTTATAAATTACCCAGTTTTGGGTATATCTTTATCAGCAGTGTGAGAATAGACTAATACAGTCACTAAATCAAACAGGATACCATTTGGTCACAGGATTTTGGGAAACATGAGAGTCTATAGAAGTACAATTTCTAGATAACTGAAGTTTACCATTAAAACCCAAACTCTGACCATCTGTGATTGTATTACAGGCTCTCTTGCCTTGTAAACAGACTGAAAGTGACATAATCCTCCCTTCCTGAACAATATGGCTGTCACTGTGAACACTTTTGGGCCCTAAGGGATTCCTGGTACATAACTGATACTTAAGATATATTTGTTGAGTGATGCTATTGCATACATAGAGATATTTGTTTGCATTTATATCATTTAATTGCAGGATGGTATACGGTTTTGATTGTTAAGTATGCTTTTTTTTGGAGGAAGATTCATTTTGTGGTATTAAGCTTTCTACCTTCCTTTCTTTCTACTGATGCTTCCTTACCTATAGTTCTCTGATACCTCTTCTGTATTTCTAATTGTTTAATCTATGCTGCTAATTAAGAAATCAGTAACTAAAGCTTGATTGAATTACTTATAAATTCAGAATAAAGAGATGCGGTAAGGTCTGAGGGCTCAACTACAAATGAAGTGCAGAATCTTTGTAGTATTGTCCTGGTTTTTTATCTTCTAGATAACTGAAATTGATAGGCAAGGGTGGTGTTTATATACCCAGTCAGTACATTTTACAATAAAATATATACAGTCATATTTTAAACATCCTCTGATTTTAAAAAATGTAATTGTGGAAGAATGCACCTTGCCAAATTTACCTTCTTAACCATATTTTAGTGTGCAGGTCATTGGTGTTAAGTACATTCACATTGTTGCACAATTAATCTCCAGAATTCTTTTTATCTTGTAAAACTGAAACATTGTACCTATTAAGCAGCAATCTCTCATTCTCTTCTCCCTCCAGTCCCTGACAAACACGACTCTGTATTCTGTCTCTATGAATTTGACTACTGTAGGTACTAAATACAAATGGAATCGTGCAGTATTTGTCTTTTTGTGACTTGCTTCTTTCACTTAGCATAAGGAACTCAACATTCATCTATGTTGTGGCATGTAAACACCCTCTTATTTGTTTTATCCTAAGGAAAATTTTTAATATCAAAAGAGTAGTACCAACATCTATTAGTGAAAGCTAAGGCTATTATATGCTGCCTGCACCTATGATGCTAGGAAAAACCAAGGGAGGATAAATCTGCACATAAAACAAGCATATAGGCCCGGCGCAGTGGCTCACCCCTCTAATCCCAAGACTTTGGGAGGCCGAGGCGGGTGGATCACCTGAGGTCAGGAGTTTGACACCAGCCTGGCCAACATGGTGAAACCCTGTCTCTACTAAAAATACAAAAATCAGTTTGACATGGTGGTGGGCGCCTGTAATCCCAGCTACTCGGGGGGCTGAGGCAAGAGAATTGCTTGAACCCAGGAGGCGGAGGTTGCAGTGAGCCAAGATCATGCCACCACACTCCAGCCTGGGCGACAGAGTGAGACTCTGTGAAAAAACAAAACAAAACAAAAATAAAAACAACAAGCATATATGGAGGTGGTTATATATATTGTGCCATATCAGTACAGTGGAATATGATGGCAACTCATAAAAACATGAGAGATTTATATGATCATATTTTGGTAAGAACCTATATATGCACAGAAATTCTGGAAGTAAATACATAGAATGATTAAAAATGGTTACTCTGGGAATCATGGTGATTTTCCTATTTGACTTTATACTTTTTTGAATTGCTTTAAAAATTTTGCTTGTACATTATTTCATAATGAGGGAAAAACGATAATGACTTCTCATTTAAAAAAAATAAATGATGATGATGAGACTGGTAGGCTCTTAACCTATCCACAAAAATGAAAAATAAAAATGCATTGCTAGAAAAGTCTACGTTTTAGGTTTAGTTGATGTTAATTTCTCATTTTAATCCCACATTCTAAGCCAAGTAAATAAACCAAAAAATATCCAATATACGTTTCAGACATTCAAGAATGAGTCAGTCTGAAGACAAATATTTTCAGAAACACTTTTCATTTTTGTGGAGTTGGTAAGTAGTGCCCTTTGCAGCCCTTAGGTAATAATGTGATAAGAAAGTTCTTAAACCAGACACCCAGACTGTCAAGCCCTAGGAGTTTATGAGAAGGCTCTTCAAAATATGGGACACAAAATAAATGACAAGGAGGCTAACAATATCCAGCTGACCATATTTCAAAGGACTGGATAGTGATTCTCAAGTTCTCCACACACAAATCTTTGAAATTGTTTTCATTTGACATAGCTAGTGCCTATAATTCACAATGGACAGGTATTTGAAGAATGGAAAGCCAGTAATATACCCAGAGATAGCAATAGGACCTGTGAAGTGTTTTAATAGGCTCTGGCTTAAGCAATAAAAACATGTAAAAAGATACAACTGTGGGCACACTCTGTAGTCATTTGGATTTAAAGCAAAAAATAGAGAAAAGGTTATGATGCTAAGCTGTTATGAAAATGCAACTTCATTTGTGATGTTTAAGATACAAGCAACACATCTAAATCAGAGAACATACAAATGACAAAATTCACATCAAAGAAGGCTTCTCTATATAGAACACAGGAAAAATTAATAGCATGTCTGATATTCTCACAATTATAATATACTTGGGTTTGAAGGCTCTCTAAGAATAACTCAACAATGACTTAATCTTTAAATGGAGAAAAAGTATAATATATATAAATAACCCTGTTTCCTCAGAATGCATATTTAGACTCTACACAGACATTGTATTTTATCAAATTACTGAGAATTTTCTTATCAATGATCATTCTTAATTTTGTGATTTAGTACCAAGAAGTTCCTGAGGCATAACAGACTTTTCAATATGTAGAGGATAAAATGAAGTGGACTCCAATTTATTTAAGCTATCTTCAGAACTAATCCTCAAATGCATACCATAGAGCATTAGTTTGTTTCTGGGAACACAATTTCACCTCTGCTGGTTCCTAAAATGCACTGTAATATTTGATCTGTAATTTTATTTACACGTATGGTGTTTTTTCTTTTTCGTTTCTTTTTTCTTTTTTTTTTGAGACAGAGTTTTGCTCTGTCACCCAGTCTGGTGTGCAGTGGCATGATCTGGGCTCACTGCAAGGTCCGTCTTCTGGGTTCACACCATTCTCCTGCCTCAGCCTCCCGAGTAGCTGGGATTACAGGCACTTGCCACCATGCCTGGCTAATTTTTGTATTTTTAGTAGACACGGGGTGTCACCATGTTGACCAGACTGGTCTCGATCTCCTGACCTTGTGATCTGCCCACGTCGGCCTCCCAAAGTGCTGGGATTACAGGCGTGAGCCACCGCACCTGGCCATTTATATGTATGTTTTTAATCATCAAAAAAGCAGAAACAAAATATATATCTCTTACATATGGTTTAGAGCCTGGGTTGAAAACTATAGCCTACAGGGAAATCTAGTCCAACCCTCTGGTTTTGCAGGACCCTTGAGCTAATAATGGCTTTACATTTTTAGATATAAAAGGAATATTGGTCTTTTCAGGGGGAGGACATTGCCTCTTAGCCCACAAAACCTAAGATATTTACTCTTTTACTCTCCAAAAAAAGTCATCCAACACCTAGTATAGAATAGAAAAAAGTGGAACAGAGAGCAAAGAGACTTGAGTTTTTCAGACTGTGCGACCTTGGGCTGGTTAAGTACCCTCTCTGGATCTCCGCACTCTTATACATGTGGTCTCTTTTAATTTAATTCCAGTTTATGCTTCAGCCTACACTTCAGCTATTTAAGGCATCCTAAGAAACTTAATTTTCACTGTACCCTAAAATAGCACTGTGACCTTGATTTGCTTTGGAGGAAGCCAAGTTGGGTCAGGATGAAAGGAAGTAGTTATTATGTTTACAAGGTTTTAAATGTCAAACCAAAAAGTTTGACCAAAACAGGTTTGTTTATGAACTGCCAAGGCTATTATTGAGTCAAGAGCCACGTTTAGTGCAAGGGTCTTTAGTTTGACTTTAGGCGAGTTTATAGTCTCCAATTAGTCAAGAAAGGCAATGTTGTGTCTTGACTTTGAAACCTCTCAACTGCTTTCATTAAATCATGGGTGTTCACCCTACATTATGGCCTCAGAGTGAGAGCTAAGAATATTCTTTTTGCTGTAAGACAAGAGCAATAACGTGCACTGGGGATGTCCAAGAGTCATAAAAAAATGTAAAGCACCATTCTAAAATGTATTTGGAAGTGCAATGGGAGGGACCCAAGAGGGAGCTTGCCCTTCTAGATTCCAACACTTACGGTATAAAATTATAGTAATTAAGATACTGTGGTGTTGGTGTACAGATGGACAAATGTACCAATGGAACAGCATAGAGAACCCAGAAATGGGTCTTCCATATATAGAAACCTCATATATGGCAGACCTGGCACTACAGATTCCTGGGGAAAGGACAGATAAAGAGGCTGAGTGCATTGGTCATTCATATAGAAAACAATGCAAAGTTTCTCTAACTCATAAAAGTTCAATGCCAAATGGACTAAGGACTCAAATGGAAAAGGCAAAATTTTACAACCTTTAGGGGTAAATTTCAGAGAGTATCTTTCTGACCTTGGGGTAGGGAAAGTATCATTAAAAAGACGCAAAAACATAAACTATAAAGGAAAAGATGGATAAATTCTACTATATTAAAATTTAAGAATTCGTTTCTCAAAAGATATCATAAGTCACAAACTGTGAGGTATTTGCAATATCTATAACTAACAAAGAATTAGTGCCCAAGAATCAATAAGAAAAAGATAAAAAAAACAGAAAAGATAGGTGCAGTCATTTTTCAGAAGAGGATACACAAACAATCCATGAACATAGAAACACATGCTCAATGTCATGAGTATTCAGAAAAACTGCGCATTTAATTGAAACTCAGGTATGCCTTCTCACACATCATTTTGGCAAAAGCTAAAAGTGGGTTCCAGACTGGCAAAAATCAAGTCTGGCCGGGCACGGTGGCTCATGCCTGTAATCCTAGCACTTTGGGAGGCCGAAGTAGGCAGATCACCTGAGGTCAGTGAGGTCAGGAGTTCAAGACCAGCCTGGTCAACATGGTAAAACCCCATCTCTACTAAAAATACAAAAAATTAGCTGGGTGTGGTGGCACACGCCTGTAATCCCAGCTACTTGGGAGGCTGAGGCAGGAGAATTGCTTGAACCTGGGAGGTGGAGTTTGCAGTGAGCTGAGATCGCACCACTGCACTCCAGCCTGGGCAACCGAGCAAGACTCTGTCTCAATAAATAAATAAATTTTAAAAAAAAATCAAGTCTGACAGCACCAAATGTTGGTGAAGGCGAGGAGAAACCAGAATGCCCATGTCCTCCAGGTAAGATCGTAAATTGACTTCCAGCATGAATGTAGCACTTGCTAATAAAGATAAATGTATATGCATCCCCAACCCTATAGCAATTCCACCCTGGTATATTCCCTGGAGAAACCCTGACATACTTGCATCAGGACAAACATGCAAACGTGTTCACAGCAGCTTTGTGATAGTAAAAACTGAGAAACCCCATGCATGCCCCAATGGTAGAATGGAAAAACAATGTTACATTCATAGGATGGGATGTTATACAGCAGTGAAAATGAATAAACTACAGCTTTATGGGGCTGGGCACAGTGGCACACACTTGTAATCCCTGTACTTTGGGAGGCCGAGGTGGGCGGATCATGAGGTCAAGAGATGGAGACCATCCTGGACAACATGGTGAAACCCAGTCTCTACTAAAAATACAAAAATTAGCAGGGCGTGGTGGCATGTGCCTGTAATCCCAGCTATTCAGGAGGCAGAGGCAGGAGAATTGCTTGAACCTCGGAGGCGGAGGTTGCAGTGAGCCGAGATCGCACCACTGCACTCCAGCCTGGGCGACAGAGTGAGACTCTGTCTCAAACAAAAATGAAAACAAAAACAAAAACAAAAAAACTACAGCTTTATAACTAATATGGAAGATGAAAACAAACACACGTACACTGAAAAAGTAAGTCACAACAAACACATGCAGTGTGATTCCATTTATATAGCGTTCCCTCCAAACAGGTGAAACTAATATATGTATACATATTTTTGTTTGTTTGGGAATAAGTATTTATGGGGAGATGCTACAAAGAAAAATATGAAAACAGGTAACATAAAAGTCTGAATTGCATTTGGTGGTGGGGTGGCTGTGAGAAGGGAATGCAGTTGTGGTAGATTACACTGGAGTTTTACTGCTTCTGTTCTCTATCTTAACGCATATGTGTGCACCTGCGTGCATGCGTGCATATGTACATGTGTACTTGGGTGTTTATTTTGTATTCTTTCTTTTTTTTTTTTTGAGATGGAGTCTCACTCTGTCACCCAGGCTGGTGTGCAGTGGTTCAGTCTCAGCTCTCTGCAACCTCCGCCTCCCGGGTTCAAACGATTCTCCTGTCTCAGCCTCCTGAGTAGCTGGGACTACAGGCGCGTGCCACCACACCTGGCTAATTTTTTATTTTTAGTAGAGGTGGGGTTTCACCATGTTGGCCAGGCTTGAACTTCTGACCTCAGGTGATCTGCCCGCGTTGGCCTCCCAAAGTGCTGGGATAACAGGTGTGAGCCACCACACCCAGCCTGTTTTGTATTCTTTACACTGTGCATATATAATATGTACATCATTTCATGGATGTTGTACTTTATAATGCAGGATAGCTCTGCAATGTTTGTTAAAGAGACCTACAAAGATACTTTGGAGCCTCTGTCCTGTTTCTGCAACAATATTTAACATCAGTTAAGGTTTGGTTCAACAATGTCCCAAAGGTAGTTAGACTCATAAATAACACAGATAGCTTTTACTACGTGCCTGGCACTGTATTAAGCACTTTACTTACAGGAACTCATTAAATCTTTATAATCTTATAAATGTGTTGTATTATTATTCCCAATTTACAGACAAGAAAGCTAAGCAAAAAAAAAAAAAAAAAAAAAAAAATTCAATAACTTGCCTAACATCCCAATTACCCAGTTCATTCCATCAGGCATTTGAGAGTTGGTCAGAACATATCCATATAAAAAGAAACTGAACAGGACAGAGTAAAGGTCCCATCTTTTTTTTTTGTCTGTTTGTTTTTGAGATGGAGTTTTGCTCTTATTGCCCAGGCTGGAGCGCAATGGCACCATCTTGGCTCACTGCAACCTCCGCCTCCCAGGTTCAAGTGATTCTCCTGAAACAACCTCCAGAGTAGCTGGGATTACAGGCACCTACCACCACACCCGGCTAATTTTTTGTATTTTTAGTAGAGATGGGGTTTCACCATATTGGCCAGGCTGGTCTCGAACTCCTGATTTCAGGTGATCTACCCACCTCAGCCTCCCAAAGTGCTGGGATTATAGGTGTGAGACACCGCGCCCAGCCTAGGTCCCATCTTTTAATGTTCTAACACAGAGGAGGTGGAGTTCCCAGAATATTGGGACACAGAAGCTTCACAGAAGAGATGGGGCTAGAACTGCATTACAGAGATAGCAGGATTCAAAACAAGGAATCTGCTGGGGAAGATATACCAGGCAGGGAGGATGACAAGCAAAGTCCAATAGTAAAAGGTTCAGGCCTGCTGAGGACCTAAGGCCACTGAGCCAGTCTGGCTGGAGTGAAGGGAGCAGGAAGGTACGTTCTAGATGGTCCACTGGAAAAGCAGATGCATCTGAATTGGACCATCTAGAGCCAGCTGGATGCAACATAGGCCACATACTCTTAAGGAATCCCCGAGATTATCCTGGGATGAACTTCCAAGTACCCCTGTTTGTAACAGGAATTAGCATTGTGCTGGTGACGCATGACCATGGTTGGCAGAGCCACTTTTTCTCAAGTCATGTTTTGTGTCGTTCAAAAACATCTGGCTTAGGCAAAAAATGAGGTTCCAAAAGTTTGCTTGTAATGCTTCCCTTTCCCTCTGCTTTCCCTTGGGAATTCCTCAACTTGTATTCTCTTCCCTTTCTTTCTTCCTTCTTTCTCTTGCCATTTAAGATAAAAATTCCATGAAAACTGTAGGAAAATTTTAACATATTTGAAATATTTGCACACAGCATTAAGTTCTTTTGTTTCTCTCCCTCCTCTATTTGTTTTTTGCTCTTTCTAGAACTTTGTACTTACCTCCTTCTATATGTATGTGTGTGTGTGTGTGTGTGTGTGTGTGTAAACTCCCAATGGGTTCACCTTGCTTGCTGCCTAGACAGAACTGATTCATCCAGACAGGGGAATTGCAATGGAGAAGGAGTAATTCACACAGAGCCGGCTGTGCGGGAGACGGGATATTTATCATTACTCAACTCAGTCTCCCCGAGCATTTGGTGATCAGAGTTTTTAAAGATAGTTTGGCAGGTAGGGGCTTGCGAAGTGGGGAGAGCTGACTGGTCAGGTTGGAGATGGAATCATCGGGGGTCGGAGTTAGGTTTCCTTAATGTCTTCTGTTCCTGAGTGCATTGGTACAACTGGGTTGGGCCAGATTACAGGTCTGGGAGGGGTTAGCTGATCCATTGAGCGCAGGGTCTACAAAATGTCTCAAGCACTGATCTTAGATTTTACAATAATGATGTTACCCCCACGAGCAATTTGGGGAGGTTCGGACTCTTGAAGCCAGAGGCCGCATGACCCTGAAACTGTAATTTCTAATCTTGTAGCTAATTTGTTAGTCCTGCAAAGGCAAACTGGTCCCCAGGCAAGAAGGGGGTCTTTTTGGGAAAGGGCTGTTATCAATTTTGTTTCAGAGTCAAACCATGAACTGAATTCCTTCCCAAAGTTAGTTCGGCCTACGCCCAGGAATGAATAAGGACAGCTTAAGTGTTAGAAGCAAAATAGAGTTGGTTAAGTTTGATTTATTTCACTGTCATAATTTCCTCAGTTATAATTTTGCAAAGGTGGTTTCGTGTGTGTGTGGCGGGGGGGGGAGGGGAGAGAGAGTAACCAATACTACAGTTTTTCTAAGAAGAGAATGCATTACTATTTTTAAATTATTTTTCTTCTCTTTTCTCCATTTCTCCCTATTCCCCACTTCCTACTTAGCCCCTTCAATTATAACCCTTTACCTCCCCTTCACCAGACACTCGCTACAGGGCAAGTTTATCCAACTATGGGCTTAGAAGCTCCAGAGCAGAACTCTCCCCCACCAGGGGACTGCTTGGAGACAGAACACTCAATTTACAACCCAAAGTATGCCTGCTGTGAAACTCTCTCTCACCTGGAGAGTTTTTGGCCACATTTACAACCTATTTCTGCCCATGAAGACACCAGCTCCAATGCCCGGTAGATAAGGCACCAAAGTGCGTATGTGAACCCCTAACTAGTCACTTCTGCCCTGCAAACCCCCCTGCCCTTTAAAAGCACCTGCTTCCTGCTCCAAAAGTGAAGCAGTACCCTTAAGGAGGAAAGCCTGTACTGTACTCCTTCCCGTAAGCTAGGTTTGGAATAAAAAGTCACTTTAATTATACCAAACCACACTCTTGTTAACTGGACTCTGCAAGCAGTGGGCCACTGAACCCGTGTTTCGGCTACGAGAGAGGGGAGGGAGAATGTAGGGAAATAAACAAGAAGGGAAGAATAGATAAATATTTGGAAGATATATTTATTTTTATGTTATACTAAAATGCATTTTTTTAGTGTGTGTTTTATTTTTAATTTGGTGACTAGGTATTCCATTTCTGTGGGGTTATTGTCCTTCTTGGTTGTTTTCCTACAACTCTTTTTCTAAGGCACTGAGAAGTTCTCTTAGTTTAGAAACCTGGAATGAAAGGCAAGAGATGATGAGTGGAAAGAGTTAGGGGTGCCTTTTCTGGGCTCTGGCTTGGAGAGTAGGACAGGGCCACACCACCCCATTCACAGGCCTGCTCTTCCTAGCCCAGGACTCGGGATTTCCTCTGGAGTACATATCAGAGCCCTTCTCTTCCACTCCAAGGTGTCTCCTGGGTTTACTCTTAACCACAAAAGTGGTGACGTAGTACAAGAATGCAGTGCAAGTGTTCTGTAGCAGTTAGGGGGTTGGGTTTGAATCTCTGTTCCATTACTTTCTAGATGAGCAAACAGACAGGAGTTTCAATTTCTTCATCTAGAAAATGGGGTGATGATAAAGAATACTTCCTTATGGGTTGGTATGAGGCTTAGCTAAGACATGTAAACCTGCATACGAGTGTGTAAGTGTCAGTGATTTTCGTCATTTTTGCTACCCTGTGATCAAGCCCAAGCTTCTCAAACCTCCATGTGCATACAAATCACCCGTGAGTGTTTTTAAGACACAGATTCGGACTCATTAGGTCTGGGGCAGGGCCTGACAGTCTGCATTTCTGACAAGTTCTCAGGTGATACATGCCTCTTGGTATGAGGTCACGGGCTGCATTTAGAAGGATCCAGCCATTTCCTCCTAGTCTTCAGTGTTCCCACAGTAACTCACTTTTGCTGCTCAGCTGGCTCTCTTCCTGCTGTCCTTCCTTCCCTCTCCTCAGTTCCCACCTGAGCCTATCAAAATCTCATTCGATCTTCAGAACCAAAGTCTAAGATGATTTTTCAATTTTTCTGAGAACTTCCTTGCACATTAGAATCACCTGAGGGGGCAGGGCACAGTGGCTCAGGCCTGTAATCCCAGCACTATGGGAGACCAAGGCAGGTGGATCACTTGAGGTCAGGAGTTCGAGACCAGCCTGGCCAACATGGTGAAACCCCGTCTCTACTAAAAATACAAAAATTAGCCGGGTGTGGTGGCAGATGCCTGTAATCCCAGCTACTTGGGAGGCTGAGGGAGGAGAGTCACTTGAACCTGGTTGGTGGAGGCTGCAGTGAGCTGAGATCGTACCACTGCACTACAGCCTGGGTAACAGAGTGAGACTCCATCTCAAAAAAAAAAAAAAAATCACCTGGAGGAACTCTTAAAAACCCTAATGCCCAGGCTACACCCCAGACCCCAGACGTGTTGAATCAGAACCCCAGTCATCAGTATTTTTGGAAGTTTCCCAGATGATTTTCCCTGTAGAGTCCAGGGTGAGAACCATTGCCCTAAAGCCTCAGCTAAGCTGCTCTTGATCTCCCCAGATACGATGCATCAACTTGCCAAGACACTGCTCTTATGACATTTGGCATCATGCTGCTTTATTTAGTGGCATGGGTCCTTGTCTTTTTATACCTAAGAAACCAGAAGTTCCTTGAAAGTGGAGACTGTCTTAATAATATTTAAAGCTCAGGAAATGTTTAAGAGAGTATTTTGAACTTAGTAGATTTCAAAAAAAAAATATTTGTTGAATTAAGTTGTATAGTCATATGGGTTTTAAGCATTGTGGGAAGGAATGTAATACTATTATTGATAAATATTTTTGAAGTTATTTACTTGTTTCCATGTTATTTTAATTTAATCAATAATTTTAGCTATAAATATTATCAAGAAAATGCTTACATGTCTGGGATCATGTACAATTATAAAAATAATTTCTAATATAAAATATTCATTCTATAACTATGAGATATTATAGAAGCATTGTATGTCTCAAGGTATTGAAAGCAAATTCTCCTATGTTATAAACGTATCATAATGTTTGTGCCTTGCAGAGATTGGCAATCTGGAACAATATACTCTTATTATTGATCTTTATCAAAAGTTTATTTTATTTGATAGAACATCATATATACACTATTTCACATACAACCTAATATTTTGAAATATGTATACATTATGGGGTAGCCCAAATGAGCTGAATAACATATGCATAACCTCATAACAGTTTTTGTAGTCTTTATTTTTAATATACAGATAAGATTATTTTAAACTATGAAATAAAAGAATATATCAGCTCTTGGAATTTCAAGATTGCATATAGAAGTATGCTAATTTTTTTTTGTAAAGTAACCACATTTACATTTCTTTCTAAAGAGTTTCTGCTCCTTATTTGCAATATAATCAAATGTTTCCATAATTTTCACTTACCCATTGTAAAAGATGAACGGAAAAGACATATGAATCCTGTTTTTCATCACTGCTGTTGCACGTGCACACAACTTCATGTACTATGTATGTGCCCATGCATATGACCAGTCATTAGTCATGTACACTGGAAACATTAAACATTTGGAAGATTGTGAATTTGTGTGTACACATATTCACAAACACACTTGACATTACAGGTTTTGTTCTGAGGATCCAGATACACAGTAAAGGAACATTTTAGGTTTCCCTGACTAAATATGGAAGCTACGCATGAATGGCTTAAGAGCTAAAGTGTGGCTGAGGCAAATCTGGGGATAGAATTTGAAAATCCTGGCTACTTGGTACTTGTGTCCAGCTAGGCAATTGTTGGCTAATAGGATTAAGCTAAGACAGAGGCATTCAGAAGGAAAATGCCAACAAGGAATTCTGTTAGCCTGTCTTTAGAATCCCAGACAGTCTGTCCTGCTTGAGCCATCATTTGCACGGGTCCCTTCGTATATGGCAGAGTCTAACCCTGAGCATCATCAGAAAGGTTAAGCAATGTTTGTGAGAGTCACTGGCAGAACTATAGTAAAGGGTAAGTGTGAAGCCTAAAAAGAGAAGAAAAAATAGTGAGAACATAAGATAGAGAAAGAGAAAAAAATAGAAGGAAATGAAGAAAAGACAGCAACAGAAGCAGTACCAGGTGGCAGCTAAAAGTAGCAGCTTAGATTTATTGAATGCTCATGTGACAGACATTGTTCTAAGTGCATTATTTCTAATAACTTATTTAATCCTTATTGCATATTACAAATGAGAAAACTGAGGCACAGAAAGACTAGGTAATTTTCTTAAAGTCACCCAGCTAGTAAATGCTGGATCTTGGATTCTTGGAGTTGAATCCAGGTAATTTAGGTCTAGTATGAATTATTAAGATGCCACTTAATATTAGTGCTGTTCATTGAATGTAAGCACCATACTATAAAGGTTCTTATCATTTTTTCCACTTCTGCATCCCCAGATTCTATCTAGGCTGAATGTTAGTCAATGAATATTTATTAAGCCCTGGTACTAGTCTGGGAGCTGGGAATCCAGCAATTGACATTAGACAAAATTCTCATGCTTAAGAGGCTTATATTTTAGGGGAATGAGCTTGATATGTGGCAAATATTTGTGGAATATTATTGCGAGAATAAAACTAACTAGGAGATAATAAATGACTTTGCTACTGTAGTATTAATACGTATTAAAAAAATACCTGCATACCAACATTATCAGTTCACTCCAGGTAGTAAACTTTGGATACCAAAATAAGACAGCCATGATTATTTAGGGCTTCAAGAAACACCTATAGTTGGAAATGGTAAATTTGATAGGAAGAACAATGAAACATGAAAAAAGGCATGGGAACAGCCACAAGGAAAATACAGACAAGTGTAAATTACATGGCTCTCCGAATACGGGTGAATTGCATACCACAGGCAAGCTAGAACTAGTGTGCTCTAATATTGACACCCTACAATGTTACAACACATTCAAAACATCAAGTTCTAATGAACCCGTACTTAATAGTATATAATAGCAAGAATAATTCTAGAAGGGAATTCTGCACCTGGATTTTTGTGCTGCTAACCAATCTTGAAATCAAACTGCTAAACAGGGCTTAGTGTACTGGAAAATCATTTGAAGTCCTTTTACCAGCATTCAGGTTAATGGTTAAAGGTTGGTATTTAAAGTGTACTATAGTTTCCATTTAATACTTTAGTTAATAATACATCATTCCATGGTGTTTGAAAAATACATCAAAACAAGTAATGGCAAACTAGACCAATGCTTCATTTGGGATCAGGAGGTGCTTAGAAAAAAATAAATCTGGCTATCAATTTCCAATAGACAAGAGTAATTAATTTCAATAGGAGAAACACATACAGTTGAAATGCTTGAGTCCCATAGATGGTTTTAAATCTCTCGTTCCATTCAGGATCCTTTCCGTTTTACAGTTGAAAAGGATTTGGTAGTTTCTGATTGGTGTCTATAGTGACATCAGGTATTTCTCAGTTTTTAGAATGAACTACTTGTTTCTCTAAACACACGACCCCACACCTTGGATTTCACAGTCTATTGAAATCAAGGTCAACTGGAAACGAATACATTGCTACTATTCTTTCTGCGCCTTCAGACTTTAACAAAAACCATTGACTGAGAGGACAGTGGCAAATACAATGTAAGCCTGGGATGTGACAAATTTGCCTTTTCTACCCAAAATGTATTGGGCTTTTGCATTTTGCTTTTCGATTCCACCTAACTATGTCAACTCCTATTAAACTACTGCTAAAATTTTAACAACAGAGGAATTTTTTTCCTCCTTAGTGGAAAAGTTTCAGCTCCTAAAACTATTCATGAACTTGTAAATAAGACCGTTTTTCTCACAGAAAATCTCCTCTTGCTTTTTACACAGATGCTAAGTAAATACTGTTCAGCTTTTACTATCTTGATTCTTTCTTGAGCTGATTAGCTGTAAAAAGAGAGTCATTAAGGTAACATAATCTAATAAGAATAAATGTATTTTTTAAAACAAAACTTTTTAAAGATACTTAAGGCACGTCATTATTACGTTAAAATTAGATGTGAATAATATAATTTCTAATCTAAACTTAAGAACACTTCTTCCCGCTTTCTTGAATGTTTAAACATTTTCATAATAACATTTTGGAATAAATGCAAAGCAAAACCAAAACAACATAAGCAGAGAGTTGAGGAGATCTGACATTTGTACTTGGACATTTCATTGTAATTGAACATGTAATTGTTCAATTGCAATTGTACATGTAATTGAACATGTAAATGAAGCCATAAACTTTAACGTAAATTAACATCATGTTACTCATGACAGAAACAAGTTTCCAAGTACAAATCACAGAGAACTAAGATGCTTGCTTTTGGAGTCTGTGCATAAGTTTCTAGAATTTGCAATTGAGACCCAAAATATTTTAGCCCTGCTTGTACTGCTGAAGAGTCAGCTATGAATGGCTTTGTGAGTCTGGGCAGATTTTTGAGTCCTGCCTCCAATGCACACTAGAAACATGCACCAGCACCTTCCTTGTTTTCTAAAATAGGGCAACAATTAAATCTACATGCATTCTTTAGGCATCGACTATGTGCTATAGCTGTACTTGGGACAATGGAAAACTTGAGTGGGCTGGCCTTATGCAGAACAGAAGTGAGATGAGAGCCAATAATTGAACAATCAAGAGTTGAAACTCTGCGTGGAACCAGCATGACGTGGGACGATGGGGAAGAGTGTGGTGCTTTGGGTTGCTGGCACCCAGGAAAGACTTTGTGAATGCAGTGGATGTTCAAGAATGTTCTAATGGAAAGTCAGTGTAGATTAGAGGAAAAAAGCCCCTTTCTTCGAATTGTATCTACATATACACACTATGTAAAGATACAAACTTTGTTCCTGTTCTTTCTTTTCCATCTACATCCAGATCACAAAAAGAAATAACATAAGATGGTGAGGTGACAGTCAGGCTCTGCCAGTATTCAGCTGTGCACCTGGGAAAAGCTTCAGTCTTTCTGGTCTTCAGCTTTCTTAGATTTGGCAAAGCTATCTCTATGTTTTTTTCTACTTCTAGCTTTCTGTGATGAGGTCAAACCATACATGTCTACAGAATGTGGTACCTTCTAGACTGTGAGTAAACATGCAATATAGTTTATGAGTTAACATAGATAAAGATAAGCTCTTGCTGCAGCTTTCCTATTAACATTGGGAGGCACGATCCATCCTTCAGACTAGTTTTTTGTTTGTTTGTTTTTACATTTTTATATGCACAAGAACTATGTATGTTAAAAGCACAAACCCTTCTGAACTTGCCCTTCTCCCAACAACCTGTCTTCATTCTGATTCATTGAATTGGGGCTGGGGCGACAGATATGAATGTTTAGTCTGGGCTGGGCCCAAGAATCTCAATATTTAAGATCTCAGGTGATTCTGATGCCTATGGGTTATGGACGACAATGCAGAAACACTAAAGTAAGGGATTAATCCTGACCTCGGGTCATTTCTCAAGCTGAAGACTTTCAGGGACTTTAGGAAAATTTCAAATCAATCTCTTTGGAATGCTTCAGATTAGAGACAAATCCCTTAGGTCTGTTTGATCCAGTCATAGTTGCAGACTGAATGAGCTGAAGTGAACTACAACAGGGCATTGGTTACCTGGTTATATTTAAATCTCTAAAATACTTATTTTCTAGGATGATCATATGCCAGGGGCAAGAATTTTCAGAGGTAAAGATTGCCAGGTAGTATCAGAGATAGAAACGACCCAATCCTGGGGGAGGAATGGGGGTGAAATAGACAAGGAAATTCATGACTAACTCTGCTGTAAAACTACTGAGGTTGCAATTACACAGGTAAATCCTCCGGAAGAAAGTGGAATTTTTCTTGTGATAAACATCTCACTCAAAGGCCCCTTGCCATGCTTACCAACCTTCACTTACTGGTAATATGTTTCTCTGAGCCTAACCTGAATTTTTTTATTCTTCAATTCAGTTTGCTCCTAATCTGTCCTTAGGAGTGAAAACAGCTGTTACTCTGCACTGGAAAATAAACCAACAAAAAGAAGAAAATATTTTATATACTTGGAAAATATTAAGATATAACCCTTCAGCTAGGTCATTTTATTTTCAAGTGTTGTATGCACTATTTTGAGTCTCCTGTGAACATTCTTATATTTTTAGAGAGGGATATCCCTGCTCAAGGTCACATCCTTACTCTCGACCAGCTTGGATGCAATGATGGGGTGACGGCAGGCAGGGTATTAAGTCCCACGTCCCCTGCCCTAATTCCTGTGACTCAGCAGGGCCATCTCAGTTGCTGCCATTTCTAATTCATTCACCTCCCTTTCCAGCCATCCTTCACTTCATCCTGCCTCTAAAAGGATCTTGTTAAGCACAAATCTCTGTTGATTCCCTGCTAAAAACCCTATACTGCTTCCCCATTGCCTTCAATACAAAATCGAAATGATTTTTAATTGTCAAAATTTAAATAAATAAAAGAGGGGCTTTCATAAATATGGAATATCTTTGCCTTTCCTACAGGCTCTTCTCTCTCAACTTGTAAAAACTTACCTCACTGTAACAGATAGACAATTGGCTTTGAAACTTTTAAAACCTACCACCACGATGGGAATTCCTTGAGGTCAGGGAATTTTTTTTCCCATTCATTTTTATTTCTCCAGCAGTAGTACGTGCTGTGGAGTGTTTGTTAGATGAATACATTTTTTAAAAAAGACTGGATGAATAAAGAAATTATTTAACCTGATTGTCTAAAAACATGTCTAACCATGCTTCACCTGAAGTGATAACATAAGTAAGGTATTTATAACAATATATTCAAATTAATTTTGTTCATTCGACATATAGCTTTATTGACAGAATGGTTTATGTTCTTCATAAACGATATACTGTATTTGAATTTTTAAATAAGTATTGCTACAATTTGGAAAGTCGGCATTTGAGGTTAAGAACCTGGTTCTAATCAGACTCTGATGGCGATTCACAAATCCAAGCTTGATTAAATCTTGATACAGAAACAAATATCTTGGCTCCAGTCTTTGGTTTCAATGGCACGAGTAGTTACAATCATGAAGTTAGCTGCCTCCACTATCACTTACAGAAGATGACCCACATAGATAGCTGAGAACTGAATTAAATCTATTCCAACCAAGAGAAAAATGCAACAGTCCTTAGAGCAACAAACTGGCAAGCGGGGCCTCGCTAAGAGGGAAGAGTCAAACAGTGGCCACTTCCAAGGGATTTGGCATTTTGACTGTTCTTCACCTCTGCCTAAACATGATTTCCACAACTTACAGAGAAGGCAGGAGAAGCAACCTATTGGAGGGGTTACCCCAGAGTTCTAGAGCGAGACTGCCAGGCTGACTGCCCAGTTCTACCACTCACCAACCTTGAGACACACCTTACACATTACTTCCCCTCTCTGCCATTTCCTCGTTAGTGAAATGAGATAATTGTTGTAACCTACCTCATGGAGGTGTGGGGGAACCCTCACCACCATGCCTGGCACAGAACAGTGGGCTCAGAGAGTATTAACTACTATGCTTATCCTCCTGTTTCCATTTCCACTTTTCCAAGATAGGTGTGTATGTGTTGTGAGAAATGACTGGAAGTTTTCCCAAATGCTTTCTGGTAACCTTAGGGATAAGGTTATATCTTTCTCTTTTGACATAAACATGGTCAATTTTATAGATATAAGTGTTAAACAACTTTGCATTTCTGGAATAATACTACTTGGTCTTGGTGATTTTTTTTAAGTATACAGTTATGTGTTACTTAAAATGAGGATATGTTCTGAGAAATGTGTCATTAGACAATTTTGTCATTGTGCAAACATCATACAGTGTACTTATACAAACCTAGATGTATAGCCTACCGTATTAGTCTGTTTTCAGGCTGCTGATAAGGACATACTCGATGGTACACACGTGTAATCCCAGCTATTCAAGATGCTGAGGCAGGAGAATTGCTTAAACCCAGGGAGGTGCAGGTTGCAGTGAGCTGAGATTGTGCCACGGCACTCCAGCCTGGGCCACAGAGCGAGACTCCATCTCAAAAAAAACAAAACAAAACAAAAACAAAACAAAACCATACCCAAAACTGGGTAATTTATAAAGAAAAATGGACCAACAGTTCCAAGTGGCTGGGAAGGCCTCACAATCACGGCGGAAGGCGAAAGGCACAGTCTTACATGGCAGCAGGCAAAAGAAAGCTTGTGTAGGAAACTCCCCTTTCTAAAACCATCAGATCTCGTGAGACTCACTCACTACCATGAGAACACCATGATAAATATCTACCCCTCATGATTCAGTAGCCTCCTACTGGGTCCCTCTCACAACATGTGGGAATTATGGGAGGAGCTACAATTCAAGATGAGATTTGGGTGGGGCACATCCAAACCACATGACCTACTATACGCTTAGGCTATATAGTATACCTGCAGTCTGAAACAAACACATAAATAGATAACTGTGTTTTATATATTACCTACAACCATATATAGGTTTATTGGTTCAGATCAAAAGTACATAATAGATGTGATTCCTAGGCTATAAACCTGTATATTGTAGGCAATTGTAACACAATCGTGTTTGTATATCTAAACATAGAAAAGATACGGTGAAATACAATATAAAAGATAAAAACATGGTACACCTATATAGGGTGTTTTCCATGAATGAAGCTTGCAGGACTGGAAGTTGCTATGGGTGAGTCAGTGAGTGAGTGGTGAGTGAATGTGAAGGCCCAGGACGCTATGGTACATTACTGTAGACTTTATACACACTGTACACTTAGGCTACCCTACATTTATAGAAACTAATTTTCTCCCTTCAATAATAAATTAACCTGAGCTCACTATAACTTTTTTACTTTATAAATTTTAATTTTTAAAACGTTTTGATTCTTATGTAATAACAGCCCAAACCACAAACACATGGTACAGCTGTACAGAAATATTTTCTTTCTCTTTATCCTTATTCTATAAGTTTTTTTCTATTTTTAAATTATTTATTTATTTATTGTTTAACTTTTTAAGTTTTTTTTTTTAAGAACACAGACACAAACACATACATTAGCCTAGGCCTATACAGGGTCAGGATCACCAATGTTAACGGTCTTCCACCTCCACCTCTTGTTTCACTGGAAGGTCTTTAGGACAATAATGCATGGAGCTGTCATCTCCTATGATAAAAATGCCTTCTTCTGGATCCCTCCTGAAGGACCTGCCTGAGGCTGTTCTACAGTATATATATAATATATATATTATATATGTAAAATATATAGTATATATATAATATATATATTATATATGTAAAATATATAATATATATATACACACACACATACATATCTATATATGGCATACATATATATGGCATAGACTCTAAAATAATAAAAAGTATATTATGGTAAACAAACTAGTAAAATATTTATCGTCATTATCAAGTATTATGTACTGTACATAACTGCACGTGCTAGACTTTTATACAACTGGCAGTGCAGTAGCTTTGTTTATACTAGCACTACCATAAACAGGAGTAATGCATTGCACTGTGGCATTGGGACTGCTATACATCACTAGTCTATAGGAGTTTTCAGCTTCATTATAATCTTATGGGCCACCATTGTACATGTGAGGTGTGTCTTTGTTTGAAACATCATTGTTATTCAATGCATGATTATACTGAGTTTGTATTTTATTGTTTTATGTTATTTTGCTAATTTTTTTTCAAGATTTTTTTTGTCAGGATACCTACGTGATTTGGGATTATGATTTTATTTTCTGCCTTATGTTGCTCAAGTTCAAAATCTATTTATAATGATTTGTAAAATAACAAAAATGGAAACAAAATGTTAGGACCCTATCAGTTTTCTCTATGCACCAGAACTGTTGAATAGCCTAACAGTCACTTCTGGACATAATGAAAAAAATTCACTTATAACAATTTTAGGGTAGGAATTTCCTCAAAGGGTAATTAATAGAAAATTTTCTTTTTTTCCCCAAGATTACTGGATTATTTAGACTTTCTATCTCTTAATTTTGGTAATATATACTCTAATGGGAAATCATTTAAGTTCATTCATGTTTTCAAATTCATTAGCATGGCAGGTGCAAATTATTTTTACTTTTGCCTGTATATGTCTCTTCCATATTCTCATTTTGTGTATCAGTAGTTTTTCTATTTCTCTTTGATTAGAAGAGCTAGTATTTTTCTATTTTCAAGTATTTTCCAAACACTTAGCCCCAATATTTATGAATTTACAGCATTTCTACTTTCTTTTGTATTCACTTCTTTTTATGTTTTTGCTTAATTTCCCCCTTTAATTTTTTTACATTTGAATTTAAGAAAACTTTTTGAGTTGACTGCATCCTGCATTTATTTTATTTTATTTTATTTTTGAGACGGAGTCTCGCTCTGTCACCCAGGATGGAGTGCAGTGGCGCAATCTCGGCTCAGTGCAAGCTCTGCCTCCCGGGTTCACGCCATTCTCCTGCCTCAGTCACTCCGAGTAGCTGGGACTACAGGCGCCCGCCACCACGCCCGGCTAATTTTTTGTATTTTTATTTTTTGTATTTTTAGTAGAGACGGGGTTTCACCGTGGTCTCGATCTCCTGACCTCGTGATCTGCCCGCCTCGGCGTCCCAAAGTGCTGGGATTACCAGCGTGAGCCACTGCGCCCGGCCTTATCTTCTTTATTTTATTAAGAATGTGCTCACAGCAATGCCAGATAACTTTCATTCCTCCTTCCAGGCCTGCTCCGTGTCTTAAGGGGCTGACCAAGAGGACCACAGAAAGGGGCTCCCACAAGGGGGTCCTGAGCTTTCAGGCTTCTGGCAAAAGACCAGAGAGGGGGAAGGAGCAGAGTGAGGTCAGGGCCTCTACTTTCCTGGCTCCCTCCCTGCAGGGTTACCTTGAGCACCTGGTCCCTCCCTCACAGCCCCTCACCCTTCATGATTGTGGCCAACTCAACACCACTCTCTTTCTTAGATCCAGGAAAGGGAGCAGTGGTGGAAAAAATTTGACTGTTGAACTATCTCAGATGGTTTACCCAAACCTCACCTTTGTAAACAGTGTCCCTATAAATAAACTGTTCTCAAATTATCCAATTGTGAGTGTGTCATGGGTTTCTTATTGGGATGCTGATGATATAACAGGTATGCATTTTCTTCAGAAGACTCTTTGGAATATAACCCATAAGACCCTTCCTTCCTTCCTTTCTTTCTTCCTTCCTTCCTTTCTCCCTCCCTCCCTCTCTCCTTCCTTCCCTTCTCCTTCTCCTTCTCCTCTCCTTCTCCTTCTCTCTCCCTCCCTCCCTTCCTTTCCTTCCTTCCTTATTCTTTCTTTTCTTTCTCTCTCTCTCTTTTTTTTCTTTTTTTGTCTCACTCTGTCGCCAGGCTGGAGTGCACTGGTGCGATCTCAGCTTACTGCAACTTCAGTCTCCCTGGTTTAAGAGATTCTCCTGCCTCAACCTCCCAAGTAGCTGGGATTACAGGCATGCACAACTACACCTGGCTAATTTTTGTATTTTTAGTAGAGATAGGGTTTCATCATGTTGGCCAAGATGGTCTCCATCTCCTGACCTTGTGATCCACCAGCCTTGGCCTCCCAAAGTGCTGGGATTACAGGCGTAAGCTGCCGCGCCCGGCCAGAATTTTATGTCTAATCTTTGCACCATCAATATTTATTTAAACATCCTGCCATAGTGATCTTGAGTCCTTCCTTAAACTAAGAGTTATTTAGGAAAAAGATTTAAAATGCATAGGTAGGCTATTTGTTGTCGTTTTAAATTTTATCGCATCGTAAACAGATTTTGATTCTTCGTCCAATTCCACAAGTTTATCTAATTTGTAGAATTCTTTCATTGTTTCTTTGTGGTCAAATGATGGTCCATTTTTATAAATATTCTATGAGCACTGGGAAAGAAGATGTATCCTTGCAGGGAGGAGATGCACTTAGTCATATCAGGTGAAGCTTATTAATTGCATTATTCAGTTTCTCTAAACTAGTGCACTTCAAAGCATGGGTCTCAGTTTCTTACCTATGACAAGGTAAATATAGAAATTGAAAGTAAGCATTTAGAAAGCTTACAGTGATTTGATAGAGCAAGTTTATGTTGATTAAAATAAAATATTTGGGCTTATATTTTATATCTTTTAATTTCATTTTCTTTTCATTTATTTATTCTTATATTTTAAGAAAGTATTGGCTCACAAAATAATGGAAATATAAAAACCAAAGAAAACTTCCTTCACTATAGAAAGTTTGAGAAACACTGTTCCAAACTCTTATTTGGGTTGACTCGATTTGTCAAGGATTGTTCATTCACGATTCACTCTCACTCCCCAGGGGACAATGAAACCTCTCTCCCTGCCCTCCAGGCCACCCCTAACCTTCTCCCCACCCTTCACTACAACAACTACCACAAGCACACACTGAGCCATGTCCCAAGGGACACTTGCAGAGATTGAGGACTTGGGGCACATGAGACCATCAAGTGATCTCCATATAACCACCATTGCCGGGGCGGGGAGGGGTTGAAGACTTTCAAAGTCCCATAGCAAGGGTGGGACAGGGGTTCACATTTATGTATATGGCATCATTTGATTCCACAATTAGCTGAGATGAAAAGAGGGTAGATGAGGAAACTGAAACCTGGGGCTGGTTTTCATAATGCCCTGGTCAGGTTCTGGGGAAAATGAAAAGAGCAAGTCAAATATGATAGTGTGTGCTAAACCACATCTAACATTTCAAAGCATTATGTGCACATGAAGAAATTAAATATTTAATAAAATGGTAGGGGAGAAAGACAACAACCAGACACAAACTTAGCCTTCTTCACAATTCTATAACTAGGTTTAGACAAGCTGTTCAAGACAAAATAGATAGTCAGAACCTGGAGTAATAATTGTTTGGGATTAATTTACCATCTGTTTTTCAATGACATTTTGCAACGGGATGGTATAATTACCATTTATACTCTGTGTCAAAAGCAGAGAGAGATAAAAATGAATGTTTGAATTTAGAGCAAATTCTTCCTTTTAAAAGATTTGCTTTAGAGATGAAGAAATTCACTGTACAAATTCACAGAGAAATTTAAGGAAATATGAATTTCTTTTCCTTCAATAATTTTTTTCCCTTTCCACAATTCTCAAGTGTCTGTTTTTGATAAGGGCACTGCTCTTGAAGAAATTGCCAAATTTATTCCAAGGTCTTTGTGTTTTGTAAGAGAATCTGTAATATTCTAAGTTCTTCTTATTATTAGCGTTCCAGAAACTAATTATGAAAAAAATCTTTATTTTTAGCCTTCATAATTACCAAAATAAGAAAATGATTTTCATTTCAGGTAAGCTGAGATATTCCAGCAATTGTAAACACAGTTGTCTTGTATTAGAATAAAGTTTCTTGCAGGACATATTGTAAAATTTCAGCTACATCTGTCTCCAAGATGAGTTATTTGGCCAACTTTGAAATCTGATCGTCCTGATTTGCTGAGTCACTGTAATCTCCCATTGCAGCCCCTTGGCACGTTCTTTGAATTTTGATGCGGGGAATGGCCAACAGGGGAGCTCCATAAATGCACCGTGGTTGGAGCCATTCAACATTTGTATGTGGCTGGTGAAGAGTGATTTTGTGAACTGCTTTTCAAAACACTTCTTAGCTTTCTTTATTGTACTTCCTGCCCCCTCACCCACTTAAATTTTTTGTTTTTGCATAAAGTCTGAATTCAGAAAATACGTCTTTTGTATATGCCAACAGTCTTAAACTTCTGCATCCTTTACAAAAAAAAAATCCATTTCTGGGAATGTGTACAAGGAATGTACTTCCAAATCAAGCAGAGTGTCATCGGCATGATCATAGCAGTATTACTTATAATAATAAAAATTTTGTTATTCCCCAAGTATCCAATAAGAGCAAAGTGGTTGAGAAAATTTAAATGCTAAAAATTGTTTCCATGGCCATATACATATTATTTATGTAGTCTATTTTTAAGAGAAAAAAGACATAAAATTTCATATATAATAACCTTTACATCTATTCTTTTAAAAATTCTATACATAATAGAAGTGCTAGAAGAAGATGCTAAAAACAGTAATGATATTGTCCTTAAGTAGTAAACTATGATTTGCTTTTTTCCTTTTAACTTTTCAGAATTTTGCACATTTTCATTAGTTATGACATATTACTGTTACCCAGTCTGGAGTGCAGTGGTGTGGTCTTGGCTCACTGAAACCTTCACCTCTCGGTGTCAAGCGATCCTCCCACATCAGCCTTCTGAATAGCTGGGACTACAGGCGTGTGCCACCAGGCCTGACTAATTTTTTAATTTGTTGTAGAGATGAGGTTTCACCATGTTGGCCAGGCTGCTCTCAAACTCCTGAGCTCAAGCAATCTGCCTGCCTCGGCCTCCCCAAAGTGCTGGGATTAGAGCCACGATGCCCAGACTACCTATTACTTTTATAATAGAAAATAATTAATACAGTTTGTTTTAATTAGTGATACATTTCAACCTCAAAGAATACACAAAGTCCCTCTTCTGTTACATATTTTGATCTGCAGTAATAAACTGATATGTATATATTCCTAGATAATATATAAAACATATCTATTTATGTGTTTGTTTCAGAGTGTAGAAGTGTTTCCATTTTAGTTCCTCAGGAATGGGTACAGACTGTTGTGAGAAGCATCATGCATGTCCATATTTTAAAAGGGAGTCAGGATCTGCAAGAAATGGAATTCAAGGCATGTTTGCAGAGCCAGCAGAGGAAATATAGTATCATGCAGCAGGCACGCCAAGATGGCAGTAAGGGAGAAGCATCACTCTCTTGAGTTACCTCCAGCTCTTGAGGGACCTGCATATGCCTTGCATTTAAAAAATGAAAATTGATCTCAATGTATTCTTGTTTGATGAATTTTTCAACTCATTTTTGAATAGTGACTGCAGCTAAGATGCATCAGGGAATGTGCTGAATGCAGGGGATGTTTGCTTTCTTTTTCTTTTTTTTTCCACCTGACATTCTTCCTTTCTCTTGGTAGAAGCACATCCATCTCCCTAGCCACTGTGATGGCTTTAGAGCATGCAACTCCAAAGTTTTTCTCTGATGACTTCTGGGAAAGGAAACTTCCTGATTTGCGGGGAAGAATTACTGGTAGAAATGGCTTGTCTTCATAGTAGACATAACACAGAGAAGTATATGGCTGAGACCATGAGGGAAAGCAATCTTAGAATGAAGCAGACATCACGTGAAGACAAGGGGTGAAGGAAACCTGGTCTTTGATGATATGTTTGAAATGCTAGGTCCAGCCTCACCTGAAACCTCCATGACTTCTAAATTTTTTAATTATGGAAGCAAATAAATATATGTAAAATTGTTTACTCTATTTTGAATGGAGAGTTTTAGGCTACTTACAATTTCAAGCCTGCAAATTAGAACTCTGGGTTATTTAGGTCTTACTTGATAAAAGAAATGCATACTAATATAGTGAAATGGACAGGCTTTTTACTGATACTAACTTGTAATAAGCATGTAGCACAAGTCTCTGGGTGAGCAGTTCTTTGATGCTAAATTTGGGAGGATGCAGAGTCATCTATCAGTCATCCCCATATTATGTTGATTAGACCAAAAAACTCACAGATCTGCTTGCTTCTTTCCACCCTCTTGGTCACTGTGTTCCTTTTGGCCACCTCCTTGTCTCACCGGGATCACCATCACACCTTGCCTCTGCTTCTCCGTGTTCTCCCCACCTCCTCTCTTGCTCACCTCTAATCCATTTCCCACACCACAACCAGGGTCCTCTTTCCAAACCACAAATCTCATGATGTTTCTGATCTGCTCAAGATTTTTCTGTGCTCTCCATTCCTCTAAGGATCAAGGTCCAACACCTTCTTATGACCCTGCAGGATGGAGCCCTGCCTGCCTCCCAGCTCCCCTTTCCTTCCTCCCCTGGCCTCTCTCTCTCCAGATACTCATCTTCTCTCTGGTGCTCAAACAGAATCCCAAGCCAACATGGGCTGTTTTCTGTATATGGAAGAGTCTCTCCTCCCATCCTTCCTGGCTGGATATCAATCTCAGTGGTGGACATCATTTTCTCCGGGAAGGGTTTTCTGACATCCTTCTATATGTTCTTTGACAGGCATTCTCTGTCACTGCATTCCTATACTATCATGTGACATTACAGTTGCCCATTTCTTGGTCCATAACTCTTACTAGACCGGAAGCTGTGTGAGGACAGGTCCATCAAGCTCAGTCTCATGTCTTCAGCCATAACACAGCACCTAGCACACAGTAAGTGCCTTATAAATATTTGTTGAATGAGTTAATGAATTAGGAAATGATATGGCAAGCCCAACACATAATACCATATACATGTCAGTGAAAAAGTTATATTCTGCTTGCATATATATGTGTCTAATTCAGAAGGTTATTTATTTGGTAGTGTAGCACATTTAAGTGAAAATGGTTCCAGTTTTAAACAAGTTAAAAACATTTCATTTGGGTTTTGATTCCATGAGTCACAGAACCTGAGCCAGTTTTCTAAGCAAACTGCTGTAACTCTGTTACGTGAGATGGAGTGGGGGAGAAGTGCTTTAAAAATAGCTGACCTGACCGGATATCCCTCTCGGTGGCCTGGGTTATGTAAAAGTATTTTGTGTTAAGCCAATGACTCACAATGGCTCGCTGAGCTTTGAAAAGACTATTTGGGGTCCTTTTTCGGTGTTAAATATCTGCTTATAAACGGATCAGACTAAAACTCTCCTAGAAAAAAGGATACAATGTCCAAATGTTACCATTTTCTAACTCCGGATACTTAAAAAGAATTCTGATGTTGATACTAAAAGTGATTTTTTTTTTTTTTTACAAAGTCCTTTAACAATTTAGTGAAGAAGCCAGGATTCCTCTAAAGTAGAATTGCTAGATTTGGGTTTAACATACTTTTCTATTGGAGTAGAACAATCAGATAATATCTGGAGTTACTAACATTTATTTTAATTTTTTAAAAGGAGTAGCTTGGGGATGTTGTTCTTCTAGCCCTCATAAAAACAAAACAGTGGGGGCTGCTGTTTGTTATAAACTATATTCTTGGTACAGCTGACTGCACCAAAGCAGGCAAGTCTACTGTGCTGTGATATGCCCTGACTCAACAGCTCTATCAAGACAAAGATGAAGTGATCAGCTGGACCAATCCATTCCCTCTGGAGATATGGGGCATTAGATGCTTAGTAGTGGGAATGGAAGCTGAGATAAACACAGAGAAGGTAGAAGGCAGACACTCTGGAAGGAGAAGACATGAATGAATAGAAACCATGATGTGGAAGCTAAGTAGGCAGAAACTATGAGCTAGGCCATACATGGGTTGGTTGTCTGGAGCAGGAATGGACTTCTACTGCGTTGCTATAATTCTCACTGTGGAAGGGACAATGGGCTAATGAGGTCAATAAGCCTGCATATTCCTAAAATAACTTCCATTATCTATGAGACCTGCCTCAAGAACTAAATTCCTATTTATTCTATTGTTAAGGGTGTATACTTACAGAAAACTCAATTTCTTGGGTCTCTGCCCCAACCTTCCTCCCCTGCAAGAAACCCCATCCAGGTATATATGTGCAAACCAGCTTGTAGGGCCATTTGGATCATACACAGCTCATCCCTGCTGCTGTACTTCTCCCCTGCCATGATCACACCATCAATTTCCACTCAAAGGCATCCCTGGAGCAACCATTCTCTTCTTAGTCAGAGCTGTGTGATTATCAGCATCTCCCCATCCTCACCCTCACCCTCCCTCCAATTTTCTGTTTGCAGAAGACCCAGTCCAGCAACTTGGTAAGTCAGTATCTGAAAGGTTGCTGGAATCCAGATTTAAGAAGAAGATGGAAAAATTACTCTATTACCCTGAGTAGGGTGCTTTAAACTTTTAAAGACAGTGTGTCTTCCTGCATGCAAAGATAGAAGAAATGAATTACTGTTCATCATGTGTACTAAAAATATCTGGAAAATCTCTAATGAGTGAGGAGAACACGATTGACAGGAGCTGTTTCAACTAACTCTTTTCTAACTGAATGTTCCAGGAAGCAGATCAGTGCCCTTATTAAAGAGTCCCAAGGGAGCTTGCTCACTCCTTCCACCACGTGAGGACACAATGAGAAAGTGTTATCTATGAACCAGGAAACAGGCCCTCACCAGACACCAAATCTGCCGGTGCCTTGATACTGCGCTTCCCAGCCTCCAGAATTGTGAGAAATAAATGTCTGTTATTTATAAGCCACCCAATTTATGATGTTTTACTAGAGCAACCTGAACAGACTAAGACAAAAACCTTTTCTATTCTTCACCTGTCCTGAAACAAGAACATTTAATGTGATATAATACCCCCTCAAAAACAGATGATCTACACTCTCCCCCATGGCATCCCAATCCTATTAACATCTACAGATGGTGGAGCCTACTTACCCCCTTAATAAAACCAAACTCAGGATCCTCCAAGGTTGGCCTAAGGGAAGAACTTCCTTGTGAAGAGGACACTGGCTGAACTCTGTAACTCTAATTTCAGGTCAACCAAATTCAAACTCCTTTTGTGCTGCTCTCACTATTAGCTGCTCCCCACACTAGCCTGGCCTCGGGAGAGCAGAGATGATGATGCCACTGTCAACACTGGCCTTGTGCATCAAGGCCAGTCTCCCCTTAATTCCCAGTGGGACACCCAAGACAATGGTGTCATCATAAGCCTCATTATTGGACAGTCATCATTAATCACACCATCACAACAGCTGTTTGATTTTTTTTTCTTTGTTTCTTTGACTTTTCATTATGTAATGCGCCTTATCTCAATCAACAGTGCTGTGATAGAGGGCATGATAGAAGCTTGAATGTATATGAAAAATCAAATCAAATAATCTCCCGTTCTCCAACCACCACCCCAAGGGTGGGGGGCAAATCTTTAGAAACAGAAGGCGTGACTAACACACAACCAGCTATTCTGGTTAACAAATTACTGTCCACTCCCATGCTGTTGGGAGATGCTGACTCCTTCATTATCTGGACACTTACAGTAGCCCATGGGTCTAGAATTCCAGGTCCAAGAGGGTGATGCCCAGAGGGAGGCAGGCGTTCCCTCTTCTTCCTCAGTTCGAGGCAGTGTTTCCACATGAGAGTTCTAAGGACCATTTGCATCAGAATGAACTGAGATGTTACAACTGCAGCTTTCCAGGCCACACCACAGACTTATTGAGCCAGAATCCCTGGGGATTTTGCCAGGAAATCTGCATTTTCAAATAAGCTCCCTCTCATGCACACTGAAGTTTGAAAACCAGTAGTCTAAGGCTTTCCTTCTGAATTTCAGTTCTCTTTTTACTTCTTCCTTATTGATAAGGAATGTTTTCTCTCTTCTGTGGGGATTACAATTGCACCAAATAGCTACATGGTGATGGGAGTAGGGGAAAATCAGTGGACTGTATAACAAATTAAATAGATATTCTCTTTATATATGAAGATGAACACACTATCTTAAACCTACATTTGCCATTGCTTTTTTAGTAGTAATGACTAGCTTACCTATATTCAAGAGCAAGGACAACGTGTACAATTGCCCTTCTTCTCGTACAGCTTAAAGGTAACTGGTCCATATAGAGATTTTATCTGATCTTGGCATGTTGTCTCGCAGCACTGTGCACTCACACTTGGGGTAACTGCCAAAAGCCCTGTGTCAAACCACCCATCCTTTGTTTGATCAGACTTTGCACTTGGCCAGAAGCTTTTCGCTTTTTACAATCTGGCTGACTGAATCCACTCCTAAGAAAAGAATTGCAACCTAATGCCAAAAATCCAGTAAGGGCCGGGCGCGGTGGCTCACGCCTGTAATCCCAGCACTTTGGGAGGCTGAGGCGGGCAGATCACGAGGTCAGGAGATCGAGACCATCCTGGCTAACACAGTGAAATCCCGTCTCTACTAAAAATACAAAAAATTAGCTGGGCGTGTGGCAGGCGCCTGTAGTCCCAGCTACTAGGGAGGCTGAGACAGGAGAATGGCGTGAACCCAGGAGGCGGAGCTTGCAGTGGGCCGAATTCGCACCACTGCACTCCAGCCTGGGCGACAGTGAGACTCCGTCTCAAAAAAAAAAAAAAAAAAAAAAGTCTAGTGAGGCAGCCATGCAAAGGAGGGGTCAAAAATGTGTACACAAGTTTAGAGAGAATTTTTCTAAAATGTGCATAATGAAAAAAAGATGAGTCTTTCTATCTATATACTTAAAATGCTCTATTTGGTTTATCTGGTTCAGGTATGAACTTTAAGCATAATCAAATTTTGTCATTGTGTTTTATTAACTTGATACCTCACTATTTTATATTTTGAGTAATTTGAAACAGTAAAGTAACATTTTAAGTTATTGCTGGTGGAAAAGGAAACGTGCTCCCCCAAAAGTAAAAGGATATACTAATAAAGAAAGACTTGGAAATGAATACCAAAATGTAGTAGCATAGCAAAAATTTTGACCAGGTCTTTCTTGGTACAAAAAATAAGAATTATCACTTTTTGAGGGGCATCAATGAGCAAGGCAGAAGCTGAAACCAAGCTGGCACTCAAGGTCACCTAAGAAGGACTGATATTTCAATAGTTATCATTTCTTTTAGAGACTGATTGAGTCAATCTTAATTTTACCAGGACTGACATTCATATGTCTGCAAAAGTTGAAGTGCCTCACAGTTTGCTGACAAGCAATAATTAACCAGCAACTCAGTCTCCACATTCCCTTGTCCATCTTGGGTAAATGCCAGATGAGTTTCCTAGCCAGGGTTCACCCATGTGCACTTGCTGGTCTGCATTTGTTGATCCTGAGGGTACTTCTCTCCTCACTTGTTCATATAAGAGGCTTCTTGGCTGAGGTAGAAGGTTGCTGAACCACCAGTTCTGCTGGCCAGACTATTGTCTGGATTCCTGATGTCTTGCCAGGGTTTTGAGGTGGCAAGCAACAGAAATGATTTAGGCTAATGCATGATCAAAAAGGAATTTGTTGGAATGACACGGGGGCAGCACATAGAAATTGAAGAAAAGTTAAATAAACACAACTCAGAAAAAAACAGCCCCAGGGCTGTTGTGAGAATCAAGGTACAAGAACTGACGGAGAGTTTTTGCAAGGCACTGCTGTCAGGATGAATAACTTCCTTGCACTCTCAGTTGAAGATTTAAATTCCTGGGAGAGGGCACTTGACTGGCTTGGCTTAGGTCCTGTGCCCAATCTGTTGACTACAGGACTGACAAGCAAGGAGGAGAGGGTAGTTCTCTCAAGTGAAATTGACATGCTACCACCAGAAGTAGGAAAGAATAATTGTCAGGGGAAAGTAGCAGACATCCATGTCACTCTGTTTTCTGGTGTCCATGGCTTCCATAGGCCTGCCTGTTGACCTTGGACAAAACTATCTCATCTTGGTTTGGAGTCCTTTTGGCCAAGTTTGGTAACTCCACCAAGTTTGAGTCAATCTTCTACCTGTATGCCCCCTAATGCCTGGTCTGACCTAAAGTCTTCAGTCAAATGCAATTCCGATGAGCCCTCTGATTTGTATTTTCCTCGTTTCCATCCACCACCTTGTTCTGGTTTCTGGTTCTGGTCTGCACTGCTCCTTGGGACTTTTACATATCCATGAGCACCATTTCTTTTCTTTTTCTAATTTACTTTTCAAAATGGGAATTAATCATCCCTTAATTTTATTCTAACTCATAGCTTGCTCCTCCTTCTCCCAGAGGCCCCAGAGTGAGAGTGTGGGAGGTCATCTCTTATGCAACATGGTTTGCTATGGTGGCCATGAAGAACGTAATCATCTTCAATTTGCTTATAGAGTGAGGAACTACCATTCTGATTTTAGAAACAAAAAGTACTGTCCTTCTTTATTTTGAATAAACAGGAAAATTAGAGGCCAAAAAGAGCTTATAACAACATAGATCAGCCCACTCTATTTAGATCAATTCAACGATTTATCCAATTGAAAAAGCATAGCAGTTTCACATGTAAAAACAAATCTGACTTTGGGGAAGCTTCTCTAAACGCTGCTTTGTGAAGGTGAACTTCATTAAAACAGACTCCTAAGTAAATCATTTACAGTATGTTAGTAGATGTTAGAGTAGTTGGTATTAGTCTTCTGGTTTTATATCAGAACATATTAAACACATTGAAAATGTTAGTTTGTGTAAATAAATAATTATTGAATTGGATAGATGTATGATGGCTCAAGAGGGGTTTGATTGATATTCTGTTTCAATAGAGGCTGATTAAAATTGTTAACATTTTTCCCCAATAATTGTGGGTGTTAAGGCCTTTATTACAGATCTGTTTTTTTCCATTATATTTGCTTCTGAGATAATAATATAGCTATTATATAATCTATTTCTGAAATTATAATGCACTATAATGTTTATCAAGCTACTGCTTAACTTGATATAAGGAAGTCAATTTAGTTTTAATTTTGATGCATGGTTTAAGCCAGATCAGCCTTTAAGAAACCTAGAAAAAAGTCTAATAGATTTTATTCACATATATCCCCTGCTGGGAGGTCATTAAAAATGAATGAGAGAATCAGGAGGGGATGGGATGAGTAGAGTGGTCTAGGAAAAGAGGACATTGCTCTTTGACGAACTGACTCAAAATTCTCTTCCAGTGAGTGAATGATCTTGAGCCAATGTGCGTGTTTTATAGTGTTCACGAATGGGAGGTCTCTGAACCCACCTCATTCCAGATTCATAGCTGTCGTGAGTGAGTAGAGGGGCACAGAAGTGGTGAGCTGATTGTGGCTGGAGGCTTTAAATTTATCAAACATTTGGCTGACTCCTGGCCTATAAACAAGGAAAATAACTGGTAAATTCCATATTTATTTGTGGCCAAGATATTCCTGTGGTTCATTTTTGGTAAGAGCTGAGACAAATCAATGGGGAATCAGTAGGTTATTCTAGAAGTAATGCTGAGAAAACTGGCTATTTGGGGGAAATTTTTAAAAATTAGATCTTCAATTTATGGGAAATCGTATTTTAGATTAAATAAGAAAAGATAGATATATATCAAAATGTTAATTCTAGTTATATTTACAAGATAGAATTTAGGGTGATTTTATTTGGAAAGGAGAACTTGCAGTATAAAAAAATTATACCCATTACTCTAATTAATAATTCTACTATATGTCTGTTATTAAAAAATCAGGTATGTAGGCAAAAATCATCATAGCCTTGTTAAAAATATAAAAACTTTAGGTTAAATTATGGTATATAAACATCATCAAATATTATGCATTCATTTTTAAGGGATATTTACTGATGTGAGAAAATACAATATAATGTCAAAAAAGCTGGATACATAATACCATATGCCATATGATCTCACTTTTATGCAAATATACCAAAATATTCTCACTGGTTATCCCCAGGTTCCAATATGAGGAGTTATTTTTGTTTAATAGTTTTGTTTTTACTTTTATCTATATATCTCAAATATTCACAAATGACATGCATTTCATGTATAGTTAGGGAAAAAAAGATCCATGCATAAAGAATAGTTATGTTCAGGCCGGGCGCGGTGGCTCACGCCTGTAATCCTAGCACTTTGGGAGGCTGAGGCGGGCAGATCACGAGGTCAGGAGATCGAGACCATCCTGGCTAACACAGTGAAACCCCATCTCTACTAAAAATATAAAAAATTAGCCGGGCGTGGTGGCAGGCACCTGTAGTCCCAGCTACTCGGGAGGCTGAGGCAGGAGAATGGCGTGAACCTGGGAGGTGGAGCTTGCAGTGAGCCGAGATTGCGCCACTGCACTCCAGCCTGGGTGACAGAGCAAGACTCCGTCTCAAAAAAAAAAAAAAAAAAGAATAGTTATGTTCAATCTAATAATTAGTTGCAGTGGCTTCATTTTGAAACTTCACAAGGATTCATCCTCTGAAGGATATTTCAAGATTTTCCATAAAAGAATGCATCACACATAAGTGCTCGGTAAATGTGCACGAAATGAATTTACACTGCCGACCCCGATGCAGCCAACTACACATTAATGGAATTTGAGGGAGGCTGTGTACCAAAGCTGGTTCCATGCCTTCTCTTTTAGATACATGTCAAAGAGTTCGCTATTTTAAAGACAAGGAAGGCAGAAATTATTAATATTAAATGTTACCCAGAAATATCTCTATACCAGGTATTTTTTGAGGTATCTGATAAAGTCATCATAAAAGTGATGAAATCACTGGCTGAGTTTTAGCGTCAGTATTTACACAGGATGGTGTAAGGTAAATACTCTGTTCATTTTTTAATCGGGATAGTCCTAAGGGAGGATGCCATTTCTGCTGATGTTTCAAATAATGTTATTAGAAAATACCAGCAGCAAAGAATGCACTGAATAATATTTTCAAAAACAAGAAACTCCTTAATGCATTCCAGGAAGTTGATACTAGGTCACAAAATAAAAGGAGAATTAAATGAGTATAAAAAACATTTGGACTATTGCTTTTCTGATATTGAATCTCATTCCTGTCTCAGTAATACTTGGCATTTGTGGAATGCTTGACTGTGTGTAAAATGTGCGATTGTATTATTTCAGGAGATAGGAGGGGAAGATTTTATGTGCCACATCTTGTGATTCAGGAAACAGAACCCGAATTTGAATTTGAGTGGCCTTGGAATTTTAGTGACTTGCCCAAAACTGTCACAACAGTGTCTTTCTTCTGGACCACGATGAAGGGTTCTTACTGCTGCCGGGCACTGCCTCTTTTAGATCCCAGGGTGCCTCAGATGTCCTTGCCTGCATGACTGCCCTTGTAGGGTGTGGGGATGCTGCTCATTCAGGTCACATGGGCTCTGAATGTTCCGTCTCTGAAAGGCCTGAGCAGGTCACAGCGAGTAGAAGCTCTGAACGGTTTCGTGGGCACAGTCCCAGGCACAGACAGTACTCAATAAATCCACATCTCAGTCTTCTGCCTTTCTGCAGCAATTAGAGAGCACTGGCACCTGCGTGGGACACACAGTCTTGCTTCCAATCAGTTGGAACCTCATCTCATAAGATTTCAGAGGCTGCCCTGTTCTCAGTTTTTATTGCTTTTTGGAAAGGATTGCTGATCTGCTTTTGCATAAGATGGCAAAATAAGAATCTAGTCCATGTCTATAAACCTTGAAGCACTGCTACTAATCGCTGACAAGGGCCTGATCTAGGGCATAAAGTAGAAGACAGTAAAAGCACCGCCCAGTAACTCTACTTGTTGCTTTCTGAATTCATTACCAACAGTTTTAAGCACTTTACTTTGCAGATAAACTATGTTTTCAAGCCACTGAAATCTTACTATAATGCTTTCTGGCTCTGTTGCACTTACACATTTGCTTAATATAATGCCTGCAAGTTCACTGTTCAGTACATTTATCAATCTTATTCCTCCTCTCAACTCCAAAGTTTGCTTTTCCATATTTACCTTGTTATAGCATGCATAATTTTACTATTATTCTCTGCACACGTGTCTAAGCCCCTCACTTGATTGCATACTCCATGAGGACAGAAGGGACCACCTGAATTTTATCTCCCTTTGTTCCCAGCGTGTAGCACTGTACCCATCATACAGTAAGACATGGAAAAGTATTTGCTGCATTGTTGAATGAATGAATGAAACATTCAATATTTTGTCCCAAAATAATGTTTCATTCTTCTGTCAAAGGATTAAATAACTACTAATTATTTATTGACTTTTTAGTTTTGGTATCTAATAAAACACCAAGTGTGATGTTAAGAGCTAGAACCACAAAGATGGATGAGACATGAAAACTGTCTTCAAGGAGTTGAGTAGGGGAAGCAACATGGAAGTAGGTTAAACTATTTTTAGATTGCAGTCAAGTAGTATTTCAGTAAATAAAAGTAATTAATTGATGCTTTTTTAAAGTCTCATGAAGTATTCATCGTTGATAACCAAAGCATTTTAAAGCTCAAATTTATCTCATATATTACTTAATTACTTAAATGGTAAATACAGTGGCACCTGACAGTCATTTTTAATTATCTGGGAAGTTTTTGGTTGGAAAGGGCTGTGGCCAGGCATGATGTCTCATGCCTGTAAACCCAGCCTATCACTTGAGCCCAGGAGTTCAAGACTAGCCTGGGCAAAATAGAGAAACACCAGTCTATAAAAAAATACAAAAACTAGCCAGGTGTGGTGCATCTGTAGTCCCAGCTACTTGGAAGGCTGAGGAGGGAGGATTGCTTGAGCCTGGGAGGTCGAGGCTGCAGTGAACCAAGATTAAACCGCTGTACCCTAGCCTGGGTCTCAGAGTGAGTCCCCGACTCAAAATAATAATAATAATGATTTTTTTTTAAAAAGGAAAAGGCTCTACCAAATATCCTTATAACCAGAATTCCCAATTATAAGCCCACATTCTCCACTAACTTGATGAACATCATTGGATCAGTCTCTCACCTATAAATCAAGAATGACACCCAGCACTTTGGGAGGCTGAGGTGGGTGGGTCACCTGAGGTTGGGAGTTCGACACTAGCCTGGCCAACATGGTAAAACCCCGTCTCTACTAAAAATACAAAAAAAAAAAAAAAATTAGGGCCGGGTGCGGTGGCTCACGCCTGTAATCCCAGCACTTTGGGAGGCCGAGGCGGGTGGATCACGAGGTCAGGAGATCGAGACCATGGTGAAACCCCATCTCTACTAAAAATACAAAAAATTAGCCGGGAGTGGTGGCGGGCACCTGTAGTCCCAGCTACTCGGGAGGCTGAGGCAGGAGAATGGCGTGAACCCCGAGGGGCGGAGCCTGCAGTGAGCCGAGATCGCGCCACTGCACTCCAGCCTGGGTGACAGCGAGACTCTGTCTCAAAAAAAAAAAAAAGTTAGCTGGATGTGGTGATGTGTGCCTGTAATCCCAGCTACTCGGGAGGCTAAGGCATGAGAATTGCTTGAACCTGGGAGGCAGAAGTTGCAGTGAGCCGAGATGGTACCACTGCACTCCAGCCTGGGCGACGGAGTGACTCTGTCTCAAAAAAAAAAAAAAAAAAAAAAAATGACATTACCTCATCATCTAAATCAGATATTTGGTAAGAAAGCATCTGCATACATAAGCATTTAAAATATGATTTGAATAAACGTCGGAGTGTATGGAACTCTATATATAGTATACACAAATTTCTTTTTTTTTTCTTTTTTTTGAGACAGGATCTCACTCTGTCTGGAGTGCACACCACTCCACATTGTGGTGTCCACAACAAGGCACACCAGGCTGGAGTGCAGTGCTGTGCTCTCAGCTCACTGTAGTCTCCACTCTGCGGGGCTCAAGCGATCCTCCCACCTCGGCCTCCTGAGTAGCTGAGACTACAGGCACATGCCACCATGCCTGGCTAATTTTTTCAATTGTTGGTAGAGAGAGGTCTCATTATATTACCCAGGCTGATCTGGAACTCCTAGGCCTGGGTAATATAGTGAGCTTTTTGCCCTGGCCTGCCAAAGGGCTGAGATTCCAGGTGTGAGTCAGCGTACCCAGCCCGATTTTCTTTTTCCTTCTTCACAATTTCATGAATAGAAGATTTGTTCTTACCGTAGATCTCAGCAACCTCAGCATACAATTTTTTCCTCTCCTTATTAAGTTGAGAACTTCCACTTTTTCACTTAAAGGATGCACTTTATGGCTTTTCTTTGGCATTTCCCAATGGCCAACATTACGAGTCTTGTGTTTGGAACCATTGCTAGTAAAATAAGAGTTATTTGAACACAAGCATTGCGATACTGTGACAGTCACTCTGATAACCCAGAGGGCACTCAGTGACTTGCAGGCAGGGAGCATAGACAGTGTCGATCTGCTGGAAAAAGGGATGATTCACGCCCCAGTGGGACACAGCAGGATGGTGTGAGATTTCATCATGCTACTCAGAATGGCACACAATTTAAAACTTATGAATTGTTTTTCTGAAATTTTCTACTTAATATTTTGGAACCCATTGACCACAGGTAACTAAAACCTCAAATAGCAAAATAGCAGATAAGGAAGGACTACTGTATTTCTAAATACATAATTGGAAATGATCAAAATATTCAATAAGAAGGCATTAATTAAATAACTTATGGTACCAATCTACAATAAAGTTCTCTATAGGCATTTAAAAATTATATTTAGAAAAATAGGCCAGGCGCGGTGGCTTAAGGCTGTAATCCCAGCACTTTGGGAGGCCGAGGCGGGCGGATCACGAGGTCAGGAGATCGAGACCATCCTGGCTAACACAGTGAAACCCCGTCTCTACTAAAAATACAAAAAAAATTAGCCGGGCATGGTGGCACGCGCCTGTAGTCCTAGCCACTCAGGGGGCTGAGGCAGGAGAATGGTGTGAACCCGGGAGGCAGAGCTTGCAGTGAGCCTAGATCGTGCCACTGCACTCCAGACTGGGTGGCAGAGCGAGACTCCATCTCAAAAAAATAAAAAGAAAAAAAGAAAGAAAAATAAATGACAAAAATTTTCACCAGTCTGTTGTTATGAGGAAAAAGCAGAGTGGGGAAAAAAAATATCTGGAAGGAAACAGACTAACATGTTAGCAGTAATCCTCTTTGGGTAATATGATTATAAATAGTTTTAATTTTTATGTTTCTTTTTGTACTTGTAGATATTTTCCAAATTTTGTACAACACATATAACTTTTTTCTTAAAGCCAGCATGCAAATTCTTCAGCTTTCCCAATATCAGCATAAACAAACAGCATAAAATTATCCTATCATCCTGGTTCAACAAAGAAAATAAATATCTGGCCTTGTTGCCTTGGGTCTCTCCAGACAAACTTCGTCATTTGATACAGAGAAAGAATATTGCAGATTTGCCAACTTCCCACTTGTGGAACTTTTTTCCTTGAGAAGTTCATGTAACAACCAAAATATCCCGGTGGGAAAAAAATCCAATGACCTGACTGTTTTGTCTACATAACGGCAAATCTCTCAAAGTTTCTAAATACACTTGAACTCATTTTTAAATACTGGGATCACTTCTCTAAGAAACCAGTTTGGAGAGACAATCTAATTAACAAACATGGATCTTAAAGATTAAAAATGGAAAACTCCTAAATTACCCTAAAACTACTGCTTGAAAAATAAAAGATTTTTATATGGTTGTGTTTCAAATAGCTCTGAAGGTTACAAGTTTTAAAGTCATGATCTCACTGCAATAATTAATACCAAAATGCTGAGAATATAAATTATTTAAATATATGTGTGTGCAAATTTATACGTACACACTCATATCATACACATACAATACCAACCATGGCATGTGGAAATATTTATTTTTATACCCTAGGAAGATTCAAGAAACATTTTTGATAGTCTGATATTGTATGTACTAAGCACTAGAAGTGGGGTGGAATTTTAACGTTCCATATGTACATAAATGATTATCAAATTAATGGCACCAAATCAATTAACCGGGACAGACTGAGCAATTGCCATGTTGATCTAGACTGGTTCTCTTCCCCTCCTCTTCTTCTGAGGAGCTCCTCACTTCTTCCAGATCCTTAACTGGGTTTCATATTTCTCTGTGCTAAAGTCCTCTCTGGCCTGGTCCTGTGTCAGCTGGGATAAGGGCTCTTTGGCCTAGCTTGGCATTCTTGCTCTGGGCTGAAGTCCCCACTGGCCTGGTCCTGTGTCAGGTGGGATAAGGGCTCTTGGGCCTAGCTCGGCATTCTTGCTCTGGGCTTCACAGCCACATTTGGCAAATTCACACCTATCCCAATGAGATTGAAGAAAGACGGGCAGAGATATGTCAACAGGAATGAAAGAAGAATGTTTCCATCACACCATTTTATATGTGGGCTGATTCCCAAACCACACTGTCATTTCATTACTAATGCAAATGTCTTGGGAATAGCAAAAAAACACTGCATTATATCTCTTTTGCTAAAAGTTTGATTTGTTAAACGTAAACATTAAAATTATACCATAGGCAGCCACGTGGAGGCCTGTGGACTTATTGCACCCTGTTCATCAAGCAATGCTGAATCCTCAATTAGCATAACCACGACAGACCCACCTCCTCTGTGGTACCCTGACTCCTTGTGTCCCACCCTCCACCTCACCTGTAGCAAAATACTCAGCATATTCCTTCAGGGCCAGGAATTCCTTTCGTGATAAGCAAATACACTCAGCTTTTAAAATTTCATGTTATTTCTTTTTTTCAAAAGCTCTGTCTTGGTTTTTTTTATTTCATTTTTTGAGACAGACTCTCACTCTGTCGCCCAGGCTGGAATGCAATGGCGTGATCTCAGCTCACTGCAACTTCCGCCTCCCAGGTTCAAGTGATTCTCCTGCCTCGGCCTCCTGAGTAGCTGGGGTTACAGGCATCCGCCACCACGCCGGGCTAATTTTGTATTTTTAGTAGAGACGGGGTGTCACCATTTTGGCCAGGCTAGTTTCGAACTCCGGACCTCAGGTGATCCGCCCACCTTGGCCTCCCAAAGTGCTGGGATTACAGGGGTGAGCCACTGTGCCTGGCCTGGTTTTATTCTTTGACAACACAGGAGTGGTAAAATTGGCAGTGTCTGGCCTCCCTCCACTTCTGAGAGGCCCTGTCCTGGACCACATCCCTCAGTGCTTCACAAGGTTGTCACCATGTCCAGCCTCAGTCTGCTTCCTGACCACCTCTACCTAATGTTAGAAAGTCTCCTTCTCCATCACCACATCCCGTCCTCTCCTGCAGCACCACAATCTGATGTTACACATTTGTCTATTCACTGGGCTGCTGCCTTCTAACTCCATCATGGCTGGGGATTCAGACTATTTTGTTTACCAATAAGTCCCAGCACCTAGCCCACTGCCTATGTCTTCTATCTTAGCGTCTGGCATTGAATAGTAATGATAATAAAATAATAGTCGCTAGGCGGGTGTGGGGGCTCACACCTGTAATCCCAACACTTTGGGAAGCCAAGGTGGGCGGATCACTTCGGGTCAGGAGTTCAAGACCAGCCTGGCCAACATGGTGAGACCCCGTCTCTTCTAAAAATACAAAAATTAGCTGGGCATAGTGGCAGGTGCCTGTAATCCCAGCTACTCAGGAGGCTGAGGCAGGAGGATCGCATGAACCTGGGAGGTGGAGGTTGCAGTGAGCCAAGATCGTGCCACTGCACTCCAATCTGGGTGACAGAGCAAGACTCCACCTCAAAGTAATAATAATAATAATCGCTAGACTAAAAAAGCTGGATACGCATTCTGTACCACGCACTATATGGAGCACTTTTGTCTGCTCTAAATACGTTGTCATCATTTTCAGATAAGAAAAATAGAGACCTTTTTGGAATTTACTTGGCCAATGTAATACTAAACCTCTTACCCTGTCTGGATGCTAGTGATAATTTGATTTCTAGTTTAAAATGAAAGGCAAGGTATGGTGCGTTGGTTTTCAATATATTTCCCTCGCCCCATTCCTTTCCCAATTATTTTCTGTTTTGTGATGTGTTTTCAATTTTTCCTGTACATAACTTACAAAATTACAATGCGCGTCAAATTACAATGCTAATTTGTATAGCTTTAAACACTGCAGCCAAGGCCAACTATCTTAATTTTCTGGAGAAAAAGATGCACAGATATTTAGGCACAACTCAGACTCATTTTTTGCCTTCAATTAAAGTGTTTCATTTTGACAAGTATTTATTCTTACGGTAAATAACCAGACAAAGTCTATTCTCTCCACAGAATGACATGATGGACTGTATCACCTCCTCTCCTCTGGAAGCCACTTACATAGACACATGCTGTCCAGGACAGTGGCTACATATGGCTATAGGTGCTTGAAAATGTGGCTCATTTGAATTGAGATGTTCTGGAGGTAAGTACAAAATACACACCAGACCTTGAAGACTTAATAGGAAAAAAAGTTTGTAAAATATCTCATTAATGTTTTCAATAGTGATTACATATTAAAATGATAATATTACAGATGTATTGGCATAAATAAAACATTAAAATTAGTTTCATTCATCTATTTTTTTAATGTGGCTACTAAAAAATATTAAATTTAAAATGACATATGAGGCTTGTAGTCATGGCTCACATTATATTTCTATTGTATAGCATGGACACAGATGTTTACCCGAAGTTTTGCAGGTATGTGAAGTGGAAAACTATTGCAGCAATATAATTCAATTTAGTCTCAGTTAGGAAACGGACCTGAAATTGGCGGCCCTAATTAGCATTTACATGAGGAACACCTGGAAGAATAGAAAGGCTGACATGGCTACTTTGAGAAAAGCAGAGCCAGGGACTCACATTTTGGGAGATCAACGTGGAACCTGGAGTAAGGTGCTTTCTTACCAGATTTGTACTTATTTCGTCACCATAAAGTGAAGCTTCTGTCTAATCCTTTTTGCTAAGAAGAGCAAAGAGTGTTCTGTTGTATTGAAAGGTTTTTATTAATAGTTCCTAATTCCCACTGATGTCTAACACTGAGAATTTTTATTATAGAAATGATATTAAAACTAACATTTTAAACTGTGATTGTCAAAGGTTAAGTTTACCCACCGAGCTTCCTTTGCTTCATTTAGTAGCTTTGCTCTAACTCATTGTTTCAGTTAAAGAGTTTTAAGGCCTTCTTTATGTGTGTAATACATCTTGAGACCAGGGGCAGAATGTTACGGACTGAAAGCTTCTGTCCCTCTAAATTCCTAGGTTGAAGCTGTAAAAGCATAGGGTAATGGTCTTTGGAAGTGGGGCCTCTGAAGGTAATTAGGTTTAGATGAGGTCATGAGAGTGGGGTCTTCATGATGGGATCTGTGCCCTTATCAGAAGAAACCCGGCCAGGCGCTGTGCCTCACGCCTGTAATCCCAGCCCTTTGGGAGGCAGAGGCGGGTGGATCACTTGAGGTCAGGAATCTGAGATCAGCCTGGCCAACATGGTGAAACCCCATCTCTACTAAAAATACAAAAAGTAGCCGGTGTGGCAGCCTGTGCCTGAAGTCCCAGCTACTGGAAAGGTTGAGGCAGGAGAATTGCTTGAATCTGGGAGGCAGAGGCTCCAGTGAACCAAGATAGTGCCACTGAACTTTAGCCTGGGCAACAGAGCAAGACTCCATCTAAAAAAAAAAAGAAGACGATGAAGAAAGAAGAAGATGAAGAAGAAGAGGAAGAGGAAGAGGAAGAAGAAGAGGAAGGAGAAGGAGAAGAAGAAACCACAGAAGTAGCTCTCTCTCTCTTTCTCCCCACCCACCCCCGCCGAACTACCTTGTGAGGATATAATGAGAGGTCAGCAGCCTGCAAGCCAGAAAGAGGGCCCCTACCAGCACCCAGACATTTTGTTACTGTAGGTAGCTAGTCAGGCATGAACAGGGCAGGAGAGGGCCCCCGCCTCATCGGGAATGTCAGGCAACTATCATATGATGGTCAGGAGGTTGTTGAACAGTCTTTGTAAAGTAATAATTGGTTGCAGCCAGTGCCAGGGAAAGGCAGTCTCCCAAGAAATGAAAACACCTGAAGGTGGTGAGCAGCATCTTCCCGCTAAGATCTCAGGAGTTGGGAGAGTGGGCTCAAGCATGCACGTTAAGAGGCAAAATGGCAAAGTTTAACTGGTATATGACCTTCCAGGGACATTCCACCCGTAAAGAATGCCTCAAGTGAACAGGCACACAACTCCAGTGAACACACTGCGCATGCTCCCCTCTGAAGCACTGGCCGGCCACTGCACATATGGACAGCCCACCCCAAGGGAAGAATCAGGAGAGAAGGGACACTAGATCCCAGAAGTATGCCAACATATAAAACCCTAAGTTAAAGGTGAAATGAGGCACTTGCCTTTCAAGTTGCCTGCTTGGCCCTCTTCCAAGTGTACTTTCCTTCCTTTCATTCCTGCTCTAAAGCTTTCTCATAAACTTTCACTCCTGCTCTAAAACTTGCCTTGGTCTCTCCTTCTGTCTTCTGCCCCTCAGTTGAATTCTTTCTTCTGAGGAGGCAAGAATTGAGGTTTCTGCAGACCCACACGGATTCACCACCAGTAACAATTTGGGACCCCGATCTTGGACTTTCCAGCCTCCAGAACTGTGAGAAATAAGTGCCTGTTTAAGCCACTCAGTCTATGGTATTTTGTGATGGCAGCCCAAGCTGACTAAGACAGACGCCAACAGCTTCATTCCAGAAAACAACGCACACGTGGATTTTGTTCCATCATACACATCAGTTATTTAAGATCTCAACTTTCCTGTTTAGAGATGTCAGCAAACATATGGCCACAGTGTATATGTCTTAGGTGGACTCTCACAGGCGCCCACTCCTGTGTTAGCTACATTTATGCCCTGAGCATGGCACTAGGAATTTACATATGCCATCTCAAAGTGTGTGAATCTACATACCTAAAGTTCAGAAGAGGCAGAATCAAAATACAGCACTTGGAATAAGTATTTAGATGATAAAGCCATTTTAAAAAGCGAGGAAATGATTATTAGAAGTCAGATTATAGTTTCTTTCAGGGAAAAGAAAGGGGATTGTGGCTGAGACAGATGCAAGGGTGACTTCTGGGTGTTAGCAGTGTGCTGTTCCTTGACCCAAATGGTCTTTATGTGGGTATTCAGCTAATAATCAATTAAATGCTACATTTGTTAATTTACTTTTCCATATTTGTGCCACATTTAATAATAGTATATGTTTTAAGAAGAGCCATTTTGACTAGACTTTATCCCACAGCAATACAAGGATGGTTAAATATTTTAAAAATAAATTAATTTGCTACCTTGACTGACTAAAGAATATATTATTTTCTTAAAATAGATACAGACTAAATAAATGATAACATTAACATCCAGTCATTAAGTAGAACAATGACAGTAATATTAGGGAGTGAAACTCCCTAAACTGATGAGGAGAATTATTAAAACTCTACAGAAAAAATCATACTTAATAAAATGTTAAAAATATTTCCTTTAACTTCAGTAATGACACAAAAATATATATTATTACTGCTTTTATTTAGCATTGCCCTGAAGTGCTGGAGATATGGTTTGGCCGTGTTCCCACCCAAATATCATCTTGAATTATAGCTCCCATAATTCCTATGTGTTGTGGGAGGGACTCAGTGGGAGGTAGTTGAATCATGGGGGTAGTTTCTTGTGGTAGTGAATAAGGCTCATGAGAGCTGATGTTTTATAAGGGGTTTCCCCTTTCACTTGCCTCTCTTTCCCTCTTGCCTGCCACCATGTAAGATGTCCCTTGCTCTTTTGCCATGATTGTGAGGCCTCCCCAGCCACGTGGAACTGTGAGTCCATTAAACCTCTTTTTCTTCATAAATTATCGAGTCTCGGGTATGTCATTATCAGCAGCATGAAAACAGACTAATACAGCTGGTCAGCACATTAATACAAGGGAAAAAAGGCATAAAGATTAAAAAGGAAGAAAAACTATTCACTGAGAATGTGACTAGTTAAATAAAAAAATCTAAGAGTATCTACAAACTGTTAGAAATAATAAGAAAATTCAATAATATTGCTTGACCCAACATCAAAAATTAAAAATCAGTAGCGTTTCTGTGTACCATCATGTGTTTATACTTCAACAACAAGTAGTTAACCGACCTATATGTTCAGTGCAATACCAATTAACATCCCACAGGAATCACTGATGGACCTTTGACATGCAGATGCTAAAATTCAGCCAGAAGAGCAAAGAGGAAAGAATACCTGTCATAAATTTAAAGAATAATAATAACAGGGATAACTGTTCTGTCTTCTACTTGTCCTACCAGACACAGATTTAATATAAACATAGTGATCAAAACAGTGTGGTATTGGTGGAGGGACAAAAAAAAATTGGACCAATGGAATAGAGAGCTTACAAATAGACCCACATATGAATGGTATACATGTTTGCAGCTATAACACTGCAAAACATTGAAGGAAAGAATATACTATTTTATTGAAAATGTTGGGAGGATTTGTCATCTACATGGAAAAAGATAAAAGTAGATATCATAAGTAGAAAATAATTCCCGGAGTGAGAGATCTAATTGTAAAAGAGTTAAACTACGAAACTTTTTTTAAATGTGGGAGAACATTCCTACAGTCCCAGGAAAGGAAAAAAAAATTTTTGACAAGGTACAAAAGACAAAATGTCAAAACAAAATCAGTTTGAGATTATAGTGAAAACAGTATTATACATTAAGGCACCAATAACTCAAAGATAAACCAAAGGTCGGAATAAAATATTTGCTATACACTTTAATGACAAAAGTTTTGTATCCAAATATATAAATAACTTCTAATTAATTAGCAACAAAAAGGCAAAGTTCACAATAGATAAACAGGCAGAAAGTTGTACTATGCAGTTCACACTGAGGGAAATATAAGTGGCCAATTAAAAAAGAAAAAAGTTTACAAACTCACTAGTCAAAACAAGATCTCATTTCACACCATTAACATCTAAGCACACCAAACTTTGCCGAAGACATAGGGAAACAGGCACTCCGGTACATTGCTGGTACAACCCTTTTGCAGATGAACTTGTCAATTCCTAATATATTTAAATTTGTTTTCTCTATGAACCACTTACGAATTCAAATTCTAGTTGTCACAATGGTGCATATACCAAAATATGCATTGCAACTTTATAAAATGAAAATATAAAGACAAGCTTACTTTGTTTAGGGAGATGGAAAAATGAACCTACTTTATATAACTAGATACTATGCAGCAGCTATTACTACAAATACATCATATCTATATGTACCAACATGGATAAAATCCAAAAACATAATATGGAGTGATAAAAAGCAAGCTCCAATAGATACGTATAATGTGAAACTATTTATTACATTTGAAAGACCACAAAACAGTAATACTTATTTTTTACAGAGAACACACACACACACACACACACACACACACAATACACCCACTGTGCAGGGAAATTACATACATAAACTTTTTGGGATAAAAGAGGGAGCAAAGAACGTGTGTATGACTTTCTATATTCAGATTTTTTTTCCGAAAGGTAGAAATCTGAGAACGAACAAGTCAAAGTATATTAATAGTTGCTTAATCTCAGGGATAGAAAATTTGGCGTCTATTCCATTACTTTTTGTTTTCTAATTTAACTGAAAGTGCTTAAATTTGAAAATGAAGTCCAGTGAGAAAGCATCCTCCCCAAATGTAGGTGCTTTTCAAGTTTTGAAAAGCTGCCCTGTCTGGAATGCTAAGGCAAGAAGAAGGCTAAATCATGATATCTTGATATGTGAACCTCACCTTATCCAGAAATCAAAGACGGGGCTTTCTATACCTCCACTCCCAAGGTCTATTGCCTGAGACAACAACAAGGTGCCTCCCTGTTTCAAGTGGGTGAGCTGGGCCCTGACAGCTATAAAACCTGGGGATGCGCTGGGCAGCCAGCCTGGAACGGGATGCCTGTGCAAAGTAGCATAGGTATTTCATTCTGGGCACATCAGTCCAAATTGTGTGGGTGGACAGTTCCATCCCGTCTAAACAAACTTGGCATGTAGAGTCAACACCGCTGCTACTTCCCTGTTTTGAGAAATGCTAAAGTAAAACTGAAGAAATTTAGAGTGAAACACATCCTTAACTGGAGTAGAACAAAAATAATAAAATAGAATGGCTCCAAAGTTACATTTAGCTCTCACTTATACATTGTTTGGCCGACACTATGTTTTTGTAAAGTTTTGGCTTAGTTGCTAATATTTAGAATTTGAGAAGTTTCTAATAAAAACTGGATTCCCAACTTCTCTCTTGAAGTGATGCCGGCACAATTGGGCTTGAATTCTAGCATGCTAACAACTAGGCTCTGAAGATTGTCTCTTACCCCATTGCCTTACTGCTTACTTCACCTGCTGGCCCCCTTGGGGTTTCAACTCTCTCATTTTACAGATGAGAAAACTGAGGCTCAGAGTGGTCAACAGCCTTGCCCAACAGCAGAGTTTCTCTGTGAAGGGAGCCATGTTGGTGCACATTGCCCGATTATCAGTGAACGTTGTGATTCCTTTTTCCACAAGATGAAGGCACATTTCATTATTTTACTGGCATATTTTCTCTCTAACCCAGCAGGTACACTGGAAATAATAATCCTGAAAACTTTTTAATGAAATACTTACTTCAAGTGATCAGAGAAACAATACAAATGGATTAATTTCAGCAAGAAGTCGCCAAGATTTGGCCAAACTCAAAGCAGAAAAGTTTACATGTAAAAATAATAAAGGAATATAACAACAGAATTGAAAATGGTATAACTAGAGTTTGCATGGTCCCCAAGCATTACTTTTTCAGGCTGATCCTTACACAAGTACAATTCTTCCACCCCTTCCCAATCTCATTCCTCTTCTTCTAAATTCAGAAACATGTGCAAAAGCCCTGCTCTGAATCTCTTCTCCAGGCTTCCCCACAACATACATTTCCTTTAGGATTTTGCTTTTTTGGATTTATTTGTCTTGGTTAAAGCTGGTAGAGCATCCCCACTGACTTGCATGAGTTTTATCTATCATGCCTAGTAGCATTTAAATACCTGGGCTGGGAATTCCTAATATATGCAAAGTGCATTTTTGTTAGAACCAGCTACATAAACAGATTACATGGATTACAACTGTGCTTTAGAATGTGAAACAGTGAATAACCTAAATGTAAACTGATAGGGAAATGGTTAAATTAACTTTGGCATATTGTGAAAAACTATGCAACAAGCAAAAAGAAAAACAGGAAGATCTTAAATACTGACATGGACTGGTCTACAGGCTGCAAAGGAATACAGCACAGTATCATTTATGTTAAAAAGCCAACAAAAGCATACATATGTGTTTGTTTGTGGGTTCATATGTGTGTGTGTAAATTCATGGACAGTGTTTGGAAAACAACGTGAAACATGAAAGTGGTGAAAGTGGATACCTCTTGGAAGACAGGGAAATGGGGAGAGGTATGGGGGTGTCAGAGAGGGCTTTAGTTTCACCTATAATGTCTGCAATGTCTTCATTTAATTTAAATAGGAAAAACTTGAATTATATGTGACCATAGGTTCTAAAATTCTTTTCATGTAACATATATAAATATTTATGTGACCGTTAATTTCCAATCATAATCTCAATGATAACATTTGTAAAAACATCTGCTCATCCTTGGAAATGAAATTTTCTATGCCACGTTATCACCCAAATCAACTTTTTAAAGTGTAAAAATAACAAGTATCTGAAAAGTTAAAGTTTACTTTCACAAGGTAAAATCAAGTGAGTCAACTCTAGGAGGCACAATCGTTTCGAGGACAATTTCTATTTAATGGCAGAGAATGAGAAATACGGGATGGATTTAAATAAACCCAGTTTCACTCACATTCCAAGTCAAAAATCAAATCAAAGTGTCAGATTGCTTAATTGATTCTAACCTGAGTTCGATTTCTAAGGTGCTTTTAATTTTTCAGTGATAGCATTTGCTTTTCCCAACAATAGCAAAGGAAAACTGGAGGGCAAGTTTTGCAAGGAAGAAACTGAGCCCCAGGGAGGTCAGGGTTTAGTGCGACGTCCCAGCTAGGAAGTGGCAGCTGGGACTCCCTGCTGGTGTCTCCTGCCAGCCCTCTGTGCGCTCGGCCAAGCTGCTTGATTTGATTCACCAGCGTGACACCGTGCATCTCCACATCCGGTGTTCTCACGTATCATCCCTGGCGATTACCTATGTGTCTATTTCTTAATTTACTGACCTCTGGAGGCCTGTCCCCGCCATCCCTGACTCCTAGGCACTGGACAAGCCCCCTCCTCGCCTCTTCCCCCAGCCCCGCGCATTCCACCTGTTCCAGGGCATCCCCGCTTGCTCCTTTCCGCACGCTGCCTGTCCCGGGACGTGCGTGAAGCCCGCAGCCCCGCCACTAGCGCGGCAGCCGCTCCACTACCGCGCCGCTGAGGGTGGGGCCAGCGTGTCCCCCGGACGCGGGGAGGGGGGGTGGAAGTGCGGGGGTGCGGGTCGCGCAGCCCCCACTCACCTTGCTGGCTGCGGGCGCCGCCGCCAGGAGCACCAGCAGGAGCTGCAGCAGGAACACCTGCGGCCTGGGGGCCGTCCGGGGGCTCATGGTGGGCGCGCGCTCAGAGCCTGGGCGAGTCCGGGAACCCGCAGGCTTTCAGGCCACCGCGTCTCCTGCGCAGCGCGGCTCTGGGAGCCCGGCTGGAAAGCTCGCCTCGCCACTAGGCCGGGGCGGGTTTTGTAGGGCTCGGTCTCACGGTTCGTCCCTCCCCACCCAGGCTTTTTGGTTGTGGCTCCAAGGGAGGGAAGACGTGGCTCAGGTCCCGCCCTCATACCCCCCTCCCTCCCAACTTACCGGGCAGTGTCCCTTCTACCCGGGCATCGTGCCCAGGAGGCGAGAAAGGGCTGGGCGTCTGAGGGGCAGGTGGTCGCGGATCCAGGGTAAGGGGTTAAGGAGGTGATGCTCCCAAGGTCCGGGGGCCCAGGCGGGGAAGTGGGGTGCGGGTCGGAGGTGGGGAGTTTGGGGGTGTGCGGTGGGGAGGTGGCTGAGCAGGGTGGAGGGAGTGGCCAGCGGCCCTGCCCAGATTAAGCGGGAGGCGAGCCGGGCGTCTGCACTCTGGAGGCCCCGCTTGCTCCCCGCGCCCGCGGCGGTCCGCGTTCCCCGCCTCCAGCCCGCCTCTAACTTGCGGCCGCCGGGCTTGGCTGCGAGAGCGCCGCGAAGAGGCAGCGGGGCGCGGGTGGATTGGGGCTGGAGGTGCGCGTGCCGTGGGCGGGCAAGGCGGCAGCTCCCGGCGCTGCGGGCGTCCCCACAGGTAAGGCGCCCATAGGTGGGGCAACCGCTGTCCCGGGGCCCGGCACCTGCCTGGGAGGGGCAGTGGAGGGAGCGTGGCATTCAAGGGGTGGTGGCGGGCCCGGCTGGGGAGTTGTGGCCCGGGGGTCACCAGAGGAGAGCGCGTCTGGCTCCTGGGCTCGTCTTCCTGGGCTTTAACTGGGTGCTGTGTGTTTTGATTAATTTGGAGGCTCGAGTTACCGGCCTGGCAGTCGAGGCACTCCAAAATGCCAAGAGAAAGAGGCAGCTGAGGAGAAAGAGAAAGCCCATCTTATTCTCCGCTGAGTTGAACTGCTTTTCAGGCCAAATCTTATCTGCGGAAATGCAGGGCAAAACAAGACTCAGCTCTGGTCAGGGTGCGCTCTTCCTGGGGGTGGCCTGCGATGCAAATATGCCAGGGCACCGTCCTCCAGCCGGCTCTCGCCGTTTCCTGTGGCACAGACCACACTGGTTCTGGTAAAGCAATTAGACTCCTTCTCAGAAGAATGTTGTGAAATGCATAAAATACAATTAAATCAGAATCAGTTTTACTGGAGTGCAATTATGGAAGGCCTCAAGTCGTGATAGAGTAACTAACACAGGTGCATCATCATTATTGCATTAAATAGCTTGATTTAACAGCAGGCTGATTAGGCAACAGTAATATCAAAGTAGTGATGACTGCAAATGGTATTTTGAGATAATAGCCCAAACTGAAATGTGACATGAAAATACCAGTAGGTGCAAACTATCAAGAACTGCCAATACTACTGTGCTCTGTTGCCTGTGCTCATAAGGGAAGGACATGTTGAACTTCTGTGACATGTTACTAAAAATAAAGATGCAACTTGTTTTCCTATATGAGTTTCTTATACAGATCACCTGAATTCCATCCTCAGGTTAAGAATCTTTGCTTTGGAACAGTGTTGCTGTTATTTGCTGCGGTTGGTTTCAGACACCAAGTATGATCATGCAGTTGGTCCCTGATTGTAGGGAACCACTTTCTTGCAGTTAAATTTGGGATCTATTTGTATCTTAGACCTTTGTAGCCATGCAGGTAGGCAAAACCCTAACAGTGAATGAAGACACTCCTCCCGTTCCTTTTATTTTGACTATAGCATGAATCTTACCATCTTCTTTCTGTCTTTTATGCCAGTGATTCTCAACTATCGTTGTGCATTAGAGTCTTCGGGAGGATCAAAAAATGTTGCTACCCAGAGCATTCCAAGCCAATTTTATCAGACTCTCTAGCTGTTTTAAAATTTCCTGTACATTCCCATGCACAATCAAGTATGAGAGCTCCTGTTTTCACGCACATGTGAAAATTTCACACACATGTTGAATTAGGATATATTCTTAGTAGAATAATAAAAAGCACATATATTAAACTCTTCATTACAACTTGGGAACACTGCGGGATTTATGACCATATCGCAGATGTTGCCGTGTGCTACGCAGTAGCTTCTTTCCATTGGTGGGGGGGGTTCTTCTGGAAACTTCTGCCACTGTTGTAGAATGAAACAGCAGGTGTTCTGTTGAAGTGACAGTGTCCAAGAGTTCTGAGAGTCACATGATTATCTTTCACAAACTGACAGTATTTCATTTTAAAAAGTACAAACAAAAAATCTCAATGCTAATGTTAAATGCTTCTTCTCTTTGCCAAATTCCAGAAGATTCCTCAATCTGAATTTTAATTGCCTCTTCCTGAAACCAAGTCATTTTGTTGGAGGACTAGACTTGGTTTTTATCAATTTTGGAACAGGAAGTAGCAGTCAACTGCACGTCATTTCTGATGCAGATACAGAGCCGGAAAGAAACTTGTGATGTAAATACAGCAAGAAAGAGGCAATGCTGGAGAGCTTGACCTCTGGAGTAGACTCTGGAGTTTTGAATCCTTTCCATACTTACCAGTGTGACCTAACCTCTCTGGGCTGGAGTCTTCCCTTCTATAAAATAGACATACTCACCGTACCCACCTCAGGGAGTTGTTGGAATCTAATAAGCTAGCAAAAACCCTTTGTGCAGGATCTTCACACAATAGTCACATAGTGAAATTTGATTCTTTTTTTGTACAAAGGAAAATAGGTGGCCCTGATGAGAAATGGTGGCACGTGGTAGAGATGCTTTTCTGAGCTCAGTACTAAAACGGCGGGAGGCAAGCATAGCCTATGAACTCCCTTGAGGTTAATACACTTCCAAGGCCTCTAGAACATTGCCTTGGCATCCCTTGGGACCAGCAGCATTGGCCTCCCTGGGAGCTTGTTGGAAATGTAGAGTCTCAGGTCTCTCTCTGGATCCACTGAATCAGATCCCACATTCACCAAGATCTCCAGGTGATTCGTATGCACCTGGTACTTAAAACTCTGAGAAGTTGCTTATCTAAGAGCCACATTTAACCACCCATTCCCCACCTGCCACCTTTAGAACAATGTTTGACAGGCTCACCTGTCAAACATAAACAGGTGGTGTTAATTAACTGGAAGGCTTGATTGTTAAACTGTCTTTGGGTCAAGAGAGTTGATTTTTCACAGTTGGTTCTTTAAATGTAAAACAGCAAGAGGAAAGGAGGATGGTTCTTTTCGTACTTTCAAAGGACACAGAGGTCTCTATTTTTTTACTTTGATGCCATGTAGGAGTTTTAACCAAAATGAGTGGTTATTGTCTTTGACAAGTCCTATGTAATTTGTTATCACAGTATCATGTCCATTTTCTACACAATGTTTAAATAGTTGTGTCTGCTTCACTACATTTCAATGTAAGCCCCATTAGGGCAGGGGCCATTTTTGTGTTCTTTACTGATGTTGAAAGAATGAATGAAGCTGCTACTGTTTCCTCAATGAATTAATGAATGCACAAATGAAGTTGAATGACTTGTCAAATTCACCCAGCATTCACACTTAGTCTGTTTTCTTCCTAAGTTCATGATCTACCTACCTCTAGCCTTCATTGTAGAGGGATGTGCCTCTGCTTTTAATGAGATACAAGATACACCTCTTATGCTGCCCATAGCTGCTTCATTAATCTTGTTTTACTTCATCTCCCCTCTTAGCCATCCTTTTTCTTTCAAGAACTTTCTCTTCTCCACACCTCTGAAACAATTAGACTCTTGGGTGCTTTTAGAATCTGAGTGATTACCAACTCATGTCATTTCTTGCCATTGCATCTCTGGACTCCTCTGCTTCTCTAAGTTCATGGCTCCTGCCTTGCACTATCATCTGTGGATTATGGTAGCTATCTAGCTAGTTTTCTGTCCTGCAGGTTTTCTACTCTGAAACTCATCTTCTATGTAATTATCAGAGTTACCAATTAAAATTGCACATTATGCTAGCAAGGACAGGTGACTTTAGAGGCAGTTACAAACAATCCCCCCAGTCCAGAGGCTTATCATTATGGAAGTTTTCTCATCATTTCTACTACATATTCATCACAGGACACGGGGAGGTGGGAATGGGGTGGGGATCCTCTGTTTATTGTAGCCACTCAGGGACCTCCTGGAAATGCCCTCTCAACATCTTCTCTAATCACCTCAGAAGGGGAAGAGAATGTGCTAAACTAAAACTACCCTTCAGCCTTCCTCCTAGATGTGACACAGGCTACTTCTACTCACATTTCACTGGCTAAGTGGATCATATGATCATGCTTTATTCTGTAAGGGGCAGGGAAATGAAATCTACCACATGCCTGGAAAGAGTGGGAAACAGGTGGCAAATATCAGTAATACTCATCACACACATCGTGCCACTTGTTTGTTTAAAAGCTTCCAGAAGTTCCCCTTTAACTTCACAACTGATTTCACATTTCTTGGAATAGAATAGTGTGGTCTCAAGTCAACTTTTTTGTTTTATCTCTTGTGTCATCCCAAGCTTTTTATGATTTCTCTGGTTCACTATACAGACTTCCTCACCTCGCACCTTCATATTTACTATTGCCTCTGCTCACAGGGACCTCCTCCTTGGTCTGTCTTCTACAACTACCTGTGCTTTAAGATCTAGGTCAAGGATTAAAGAGCATGGTCCCTGTGAACACCTTTGTCCAGAACTTTATTATATAGCACAGAAATAATGTGTGGTGAATTATTGTTCTATATTACAAAGCCTTTGAGGGAAGGTTCAGAGATTATTTAAGTGTATTCTGTTCTCATACTGCTATGAAGAATCACCTGAGACTGGGTAATTTATAAAGAAAAAAGGCTTAATTGACTCACAGTTCTGCATGGCTGGGGAGGCCTCAGGAAACTTACAATCATGGTGGAAGGCACCTCTTCACAGGGCAGCAGGAGAGAGAATGAGTGCTGAGCGAAGGGGGAAGCCCCTTATAAAACCATCATATCTCATGAGAACTCATTCAGTATCATGAGAACAGCATGTGGGAAACCACCCCCATGATTCAATTACCTCCCACTGGGTCCCTCCCATGACACATGGGGATTATGGGGTTACAATTCAAGATGAGATTTAGGTGGGGACACAAAGTCAAAGCATATTATTAGGGAATTTAAAAAGCACATTTCTTGAGGTATAATCTATGTTCCATAAATTGCATGGAATTGAAAAAGTCTTGCCGATGCATCCACCCTGTGAAACCACTACCGCCCATCAAGCTGCAGTATTTTTCTATCACTCCCAGAAGTTTCTCTGCCGCTTTGCTATCCATCCCTCTTTCCACACCCCATCCTCAGACCACTACTGATCTGCTTTCTGTCACTGTAGACTTCATTTTAGTTGGCATTTTCTAGAATTTTGTGTTGATGGAATTACACCGTGTGTACTGTCTTATATCTGGCTTCTCTAACTCTGCATAGCAATATTCAGATTCATCCATCTTGTGTGGATTAGGAGTTTGTTATTTTCTATTGCTGAGTAGTATTCCATTGTGTGGAGATCACACTTTGAAAAAAAATCCATTTACCTATTTTTGGGCATTTGGATTGTTTCTAGTTTGGGGCTACTACAAATCAAGCTACTATGAATATTTTTCTACAAGTCTTTTTGTGGGCATGCATTTTCATTTCTCTCAAGTAAATACCTAGGAATGAAATGGTTGGGTCATATGGTAGATGTACATTTAATTATAAAAGAAATAGTTTTCCAAAGTGGTTTTATTCTACCTTCTCAATGCAAGGTAGAATACAATGCATAGGAGTTCCAGTTGCTACATATATTTATTTTGCTGTTAATTTTTTAATTTTAGTCATCCTAATGTTTATACAGATGTATCCCAGAGTGGTTTGCATTTCTTCAATAACTAATGATGTTGAATATCTTTTAATGTACTTATTGAACATTCATGTAGCTTCTTTTGTGAAGTGCCTATTCAAATCTTTTTTCCACTTAAAATTTGGCTTTTTATCTTCTTATTGTTGAATCGTAAGAGTTATTTATATATTGTGGATACAAGATCAATGTTAGATAGAAGTATTGTGAGTATTTTCTCCCATTCTGAGAATTGTCTTTTCATTTTCTTATTTTTAAGAAGCAAAAGTTTTTGTTTTGATGGAATATAATTTATAATTTTTTTCTTTTGTGATTTGTGCTTTTCTTGTTACCTGAGAACTCTATACCTATGCCAAAATTGCAGAAATTTTCTCCTATGTTTTCTTCTTGTGTAGTATTGTTACTTTTACCTCAATGATCTCTTTTAAGTTAATTTCTGGGTATGGTATGAGATAAGGATTCATTAAATTTTTTTCCGTGTGAATATCCAGTTGTTGTGGCACCAGTTGTTGAAAAGACTTTTTCCCCCACTAAATTGCCATGGCACCTTTGTGAAAAATCAATTGATCATCATGTTTGAGTCTTTTTGTTCCATTTATCTACATGTCTATTCATTTACCATCATTCTTATGACTGTAGTTTTTTAGCAAGACTAGTGTAAGTCCTTCAACTTTGTTGCTTTTTATAAAAATTGCTTAGGCTATTCTAGGTTATTTGCATTTACATATATATGGATTTTATTTGTTAATATTATGTTAAGGAGAGTCATGTTTATATTCACAAGATATACTGATCTGTAGTTTTCCTGTAATGTCTTTGTCAGTTTTGGTATCTGAATAATGCTAGCCTCATAAAATAAGTTGGCCAGCATTCTCTTTTTTTCTATATTCAGAAAGAGTATATAAAAAAGCTGGTATTATTTCTTCATTAAATGTTTGGTAGAATTCACTAGTAAAGCCAACTAGCCCTGAAGTTTTCTTTGGGGAAGGTTTTTACTTACAAAATTCATTAATTATAAATTTAATTGCTATAGGGCCATTTAAATTTTCTATTGTTTCTTGTGTCAGTTTTGATAATTGATGTCTTTCACAAAATTATTTATTTCCTCTACATTGTTAAATTTATTGACATATAATTATAAGAAGATTCTCTAATTATCTTTTTAATCCCCTTTCTCATTTGATACTGTCATATTGTCATTTTTAATATTCCTAAGTTTTCAGGTTTATCAATTGTATACAGAACCAACTACTAACGCTGGGTTTCGTTGACTTTCCTCTACTGTTTGAATGCTTTCTCCTTTGTTAATTTCCTCTTTAATATTTATTATTTTCTTCATTTTGCTTCAGGTTTAATTTGTTCTTTTCCTAGTTTTCTAAGATAGAAGCTTAGGTAATTGATTTTTGATTTTTTTCTTTTCTAATAGGAACTTTTCTACCTAGAAGATCCTTTTCTGCACTGGGTTAGTTGCATCCTGTAAATTTTGATATGTTGTGTTTTTATTATCATTCAGCTCAAAACATTTTCTGATTTCTTCCTTGACTCATGGGTTATTTGGAAGTGTGCTGTTTAATTTCCAAATATTTGGGACTTTCCTAGATGGCTTACCATTGAATTCTAGTGTGATTCTCTGCAAGATTTCAGTCTTTTGAAATGTGTTGAAACTTGTTTTATGATCCAGCATATGATCTATCTTGGTGGATATGCCATGTCCACTTGAAAAGAATATATACTATGATTGCTTGGTATAGTGTCCTAGTATGTATTAAATTAAGTAAAGATGGTTGATAAGTGTTGTTCAGATCTTCTGTGTCTTAACTGGTATTATACTTTGTTCTATCAATAACCAAGAGAAGATTATTAGTTCCCAACTATATTTTAGGATTTGTCTATTTTTTCCTTCAATTTTGCAGTTTTTCCTTCATCTAATTTGAAGTTCTGTTGTTAAGCACATATATTAATATTTATAGCTTCCTGCAATGTTAATTTTTAAATCATTATCAAGGGTCACTGCCTATCCTGAAGTCTTTTTTATGTGCTGTTAATATACCCATTATAGGTTTCCTATGCTGACTGTTTGTGTGGTATATCTTTTTCCAGTCTTTTATTCTCAGAGTGAATTTATGCTGACTGTGATTCCACCTAGAATTGTACTTCTGTGTATCTCCTTCTAACTAACTGAAAAATTTATCCCTTGTAATTTTTCTGTCCTGATGTTTAAAAGGTACTTTATAAGGTACTGTCATAGCTTATTCGTTTTTTTTTTTTTTTCCATTTCCCCAGATCTTCCTTCCTTCCTAAATCAAGTCTTGTCTGCTTCCTGGTGTCTGCCTGGCTTGCCCTGGTTTTCACCTTTTTTCTTTTTTTTTTAGACGGGGTTTCACTCTGTCACCTAGGTTGGCTGCAGTGGTGTGATCTCCACTCACAGCAACCTCTGCCTCCTGGGCTCAAGTGATTCTCCCACCTCAGCCTCCCATGTAGCTGAGACTACAGGCATGTGCAACCCAGCTGGCTAATTTTTTTTTTTTTTTGTAGAGATGTGGTTTCACCATGTTGCCCAGGCTGGTCTCAAACTCCTGGGCTCAAGTAATCCATCCACCTTGGCATCCCAAAGTGCTGGGATTGCAGGTGTGAGCCGGCACGCCTGGCCAGGTTTTTATGTTTATTGCTTTTTCCCAATATATTGTGAGCTCTTTTTTTTTCTCCATGGCAGATTAGAAAGGAAGGAAAGAAGCATTTATTGAGCTGCTCCTACATGCCAGGCATCGCTGTAGGCACCAAGTCCTACTCATTTAAGTCTGTTAGGTATTAATTTACACACTGAGAAATCAAGTGTTTGCAGGGGCTACAAACTTGCTAAGGATTACATGGCGAAGTGTAATTTTTAGTTGAATAATTAATTAATTACTTATATGATGGGAGCATCAAGATCTGAACACAAATCTTCTTAACTTCAAAGCTCTACTTTTATTCACTAACCATGAGCACAGAGATAGCAATGGAGGGAGGCAGACGGTTTCCATGGAGGGGAAGTGGCAGCAGAGGTGAGAAGTCATCGAAGGCAAATGCTAGCTTCACATTGTAGTTGGGAGTGGGCCCTGCCCAGTGGAATTGTTGAGTATCACCGCTGGAGTTCACCCCCAAGGCAATTCTGGGAGGTCTGAAAGGTCCAGAGAATTCAGATAGAGTCTCCAGCCCTACTTAGGGGGAAAACCATAAAGCAAGACAAATGCGGGGGATTAGTGGTTTTGGCAAGAGACTTGACAATACTCTGAATCAAGATGTCATTCTTGGAGGCAAAGGGCTCCTCTGATTTGGAAAGTCAGTTGTATATTTTTGGAATGTGTATCACCTTTGCGTGGTTCCGAGAAGTGACAATATTATGGTTGCTGTCAAATTTTCTGTTGATATTGGGAGGAGACCTCAAGGGGAAAATGATAATAAAAGCCTATATTGCCAGATGGTGGGTGAACTGAGATATGGTCCAATTGCACTAGCAAACTCAACTCCAATGTCAACTGAGGACTCTGCAGCAGTCTCAAACAGTTCAGCTGAATCTGGAGGGAAGGAAAGGTGGGGATGGGCTTGGCCATAGTCCAGCACATTCTGATCAAGTTGGAACTCCGAGTCGTTCTTAAGAATTTAGTTGAGTAATTGTCCAGTTTTCCTTGCTGCTTCTCAGAGAACATGAAGCTCCATCCACATTCCAGTGGTCCATGGGCCACACAGACTCATGACCCACTTTGAAAACCTTGGGATGTGGGATGAAAGTGACTGTTTTTGCTAAAGAGCTCAAACCAACCTAAATTCTTTGAAAGTCTGAAGGTAGGGTCAACCCCAAAAAGTGGGATTTTAGAAAGAGCAAAACCAAGTAACCACCTTGTATGTTGGGAAATGGTTAGGTTGACTCTGAACAGAAAAAAATGTAGCCCTCTAAAGGAGATGTCCAGGTGGATGGAGGTGAATAGGACATGTCATTCTTTTTCTGGGAACACTTTTATGACCTCTGAGATCCTCTGCCTATTTCTCTACAAAAGCTGAATATTTGAGAATTCTATTTTAGAAAGAGAAATGTATATAGAAACAGGTGTTCAAGCAATCACAAAAATTATTTTGGAAAGAGAGAATTCAGATGGCTCAGTGTCAAAAGCCCAAAAAGGGAAGCATGTGCAGTCATCGAGTTAGTAGTAAATTATTTTACTGAACCAATAAAAAATTATCATTAAACAGAAATCAAAGATTTAATGTTACTTTGGAAGAGGAGAAAACATTTTTATGCTTCTGTTACCTTTCTGTGACTGGAAGCATCCAATACTCAGTGTTCTGTTTATCTGGTCCCCTAATCTTGGACATTTCTCCTCCCCCATTTGATGAGAACCCCAGCAGGGTGTATTTGTTTTCAAGATTGGGTTGCTGAGAAAATAAACTCCCTGTGGTAGAGATAATGATTTGGAAGATCTCAGATCTTGTTCCCAAACCTGTCATTTGGAAAGCATTGGGCAGAGACTCATAAGAAGTCCCAGGGGAATTGGAGTCCAGGAATTTTCATAAAGGAGTGAAGCGGGGAGAAAAATGTCTCATGGAGTTAGAGGAGGATAACAAAGTGGTATTTGCTGAATGTACATGCTGGAAATTACTGCTGCTGGGAAAGAGGCTGTGAATCTTACTTGGGTTGGTGAGCAAGGCGGACGTCAAAGGCCCAGGGTGCGTATGTTCCATTTCCCTCTTGGAAGAGAGGAGGAGGAGGAGGAAGTGAGCTGCTTCTTGTGGTGGTAGAGTTTTGGACCCAGCTGTGAAGGGTGGGGCTGTGCTTTCTGTCCAACTGGGCTGGAGAGGTCAGTTTGCTCAAGTAAATTGACCATAAGACTTTATGTCAGGAATGGGGCAGCTCTCAGGAGTAAGCTGATCATTTATCCTTTCATGAAACCATCTGTCCTTCTCTTTTTGCATTTTCCTCTTTTGAAACAGGTTTTCATGCTTACTCAGTGTGTTCGTTTTCTCTATATTCAGTTTTGCCCTTCACTTTGGCCTGCCTCAGCCATCTAATGTCCAATTCTACCTCAGGGTGTCTCCTGATGCATTTTTCTTTCTTCGTCTCTCTCTTTCTCTCCTCTCTCGGATTCCTAATTTCAACTCTCCTAGAGGAGTGATCCACATTCTGTCTGTACCATCCTCATCCCAGAGTCAGTTCTCTGTCACTCAGCCAAGTTCTGGGTTGGGCTGCTTTGGGTCAGTGGCTTATCTCGAGCCTTTCCGTGTGGCTGGGGAGACAAAATCAGGTGATAGAAAACCTGGCCATGCCTCCACATAGCTGAGCTGAAGGTGGGGCTCTGACACAACTGTAGAGAATGCTCCCTTCTCGAGAATAACAGTTAGCAAAATAAAGCATACCCTTTAAAAGGCACAGCACCTCTGCAGAAGTTTCCTGTAGAGGGAATCTTCTAAAACTGTTGTCTGCAATGTTAGTGCTATAACACTTTGGCTTGTTGCTGTTATGATATGGTTTGGCTGTGTCTCCACCCAAACCTCATTTTGAATTGTAGCTCCCATAATTCCCAAGTCTCCTGAGAGGGACCCAGTGGGAGATAATTGAATCAATGGGGTGATTTGCGCCATACTGTTCTTGTGGTGGTGAATAAGTCTCATGAGATCTGGTGATTTTATAAGGGATTTTCCCTTTCGCTTGGCTCTCATTCTCTCTTGCCTGCCACCATGTAAGATATAACTTTGCTCCTCATTCACCTTCCCTCATGATGGTGAGGCCTCCCTAGCCATATGGAACTGTGAATCAATTAACCCCTTTCCTTTACAAATTACCCAGTCTCAGGTGTGTATTTATTAGCAGTGTGAGAACAGACTAAATACAAGTTATATTTTTTTTGTGATAGTGATAGACTCGAACAGAAACACACTGCTTCATCTATTCCCACATGATGACAACTATTCATTTGTGAGAAGGTAGATGAGTGGAATGCTCTTCTGAGTGATGGGGTATTTTTGTTTGGTGCAGTCAAAAGCTCTGTTGAAACAAAATATTTTGTGCTCTTAACACAGGTGGTTGCAACAAAGAAAACCCTCTTAGATTGTTGTGGACAACATGTGGCTGCACTTAGCCAACTGCAGAGCGCCAGGCACACTGCTGTTTACAGCGTCAGGCCAACAGCAAGATGGAGGCTCTGCTCAGCTGTGATCTAGCAGTTGCATCTTAGGCAGGAGAACAGTCATAAAAGTCTCTGCAACTCTTTTGTGGCTTGTTTTAAGGCCTGCTTCTGTGAAACAGTGAAAAGGGCAGTTTTTAACCTTTAGCAGCTCATTCAAGACAGAGATCTTCAAACTGAAGTACATGGACCCTTGGGAGACAAAACGATTCTCAGGAGTTATGCAAGCAACTTGGAAAATTCACTAAAGGATTCCATTTCCAGATTCTCAATTGTCATGTATATCCTTTCGTAGAATTGCTCTATCCAAAATTGGGTGTTTCTTCCAAGTTTTCACTTCCTCTTTCACAATTGCCCTGCTTCTCAAAAGAAAGGCAACCCCTCAACCATCCATTTTTCCCAAATATTACCACCCTGCTTTGTCTCAGGGTGTAAGAACTGTCTAGGGGCTGAATGAGGGCCAGTGCATTGGCCAGTGTCAAGAACAGGAACCTACCAGCTCCACAACTCCTGGCTCAGGGTGTTTCCAACTTTTTGCTTTCATCATAATGGAGGGAGGACTTGTCAGCCTGGAAATCATTCAAATTAATTCTAGATGATAAATTAGTATCTTGCTCTTGGTATATATGTTAGTTCATTCAGGCTGCTGCAACGAAATACCTAAGACTGGGTGATTTATGAACAACAGAGGTTTCTTGCTCACAGTGTTGGAGGCTGGGAAGTGCAATGCCAAGGCACCAGCAGATTCAGTGTCTGGTGCAGGCTGCTTTCTGCTTTACAGATGGTGCCTTCTTGCTGCATCCTCACATGGTGGAAGGAAGGGGCAAACAAGCTCTCTCAGGTCTCTTTTGTAAGGGCACTCACCTCATTCTGGAGGGCTCAATCCTCATGACCTAATTGCGTCCCAGATGCCTCACCTCTTAATACCAACACATTGGGGGTTAAGTTGCAACATACGAATTGGGGGTGCAGGACACAAACATTCAGACCATGGCAGTTTACTACTCAAGAGAGGTTAAAAGTATTGAGTGACATTTGTGTAGCACATTTTTTTCATTCACAACTTCTTGTTTATGTTAAATAAATTTTATTAGTACCTACAGTTTTGGAAACTAAAATGGAAATAGGATTGTTGCTGCACCTGTCTCGTTTCACTAGAAAGGATCATTGATCTTGAACTAAATAAGCTAATAAGAAATTTAAAAGCCCAATTCATTCACTAACAACTATATTTCCCAAAAAATTTTACTTTTGATATTTGATAATTATCAAGATTAAAATTTATGTTTTTGATGAATTATATACTAATAATTATAATGAAAGCCAATTTTGGAAAAAATTTTAAGAATTAGAGTATTTTGTTGCAGAGAAATATAATAGGGTGATCAATATATTATTTTCAAGTATGGAAATACATTGCATTAGGATATATGTGGGGGAATGGAATAGAAATACGAATTTTAAAAATAGCATTGTAAAATTCCTGTTAAAGAGTTTGTGTGCATATATTTTAAGCTGATGCTTGTAAAAATCAGACTGCTGTGACATTATGATTTATTGGATGCACCTAAATTAATGCTGTAGTAGTTTTATTTTAAAGGTCATCATTTATAATACTCCAGAAATTATATTCTTTGTAGCTATTAAAAGAGAAGATGAAAGTTTTAAGATGTTAAAAAAAAGGAGGGGCCAGGCGCGGTGGCTCACGCCTGTAATCCCAGCACTTTGGGAGGCCGAGGCGGGCGGATCACAAGGTCAGGAGATCGAGACCATCCTGGCTAACACGGTGAAACCCCGTCTCTACTAAAAAAATACAAAAAATTAGCCGGGCGTGGTGGCGGGCGCCTGTAGTCCCAGCTACTCGGGAGGCTGAGGCAGGAAAATGGCATGAACCCAGGAGGCGGAGCTTGCAGTGAGCCGAGATAGCGCCACTGCATTCTGGCCTGGGCAAAAGAGTGAGATTCTGTCTCAAAAAAAAAAAAAAAAAAAGGAGAGCTGATATGGTTTGGCTCTGTGTCCCCACCCAAATCTCACCTTGAATTGTAATAATCTCCATATGTTAAGGGTGGGACCAGGTGGAGATAATTGAATCATGGCGGTGGTTTCCCCTATGCTGTTCTCCTGACAGTGAGTGAGTTCTCAGATTTGATGGTTATATAAGGGGCTTCCCCCTTTGCTCAGTACTCCTTCTGTCTCCTGCTGCCCTGTGAAGTGGTGCCTTCTGCTATGATTGTAAATTTCCTGAGGCCTCCCCAACCATGCAGAAATGCGAATCAATTAATCTCCTCTTTTCTTTATAAATTACCCAGTCTCAGGTATTTCTTCATAGCAGCATGAGAATGGACTAATACAAAAGTGTATAGTTTAAAAATTTATATTATAAGATAATTCTTATAATAAGAGAATTCTTAGTAGAAGAGCAGAGAAGTCCAAAGGTAGCTAAGCTGGAGTGTCACTAGGGAGAAGGGACACATACTGGAGTCAACAAACTGGTTCTGCCACTTACTAGCCTTGTGGCTTTGCACAATTACATTGATTCACTTTTTTTCCTGCACAATGAAAATATTAATTTCCTTACTAAATCATGGTGAGAATTAAGTGACTTGATAGCCTACATGTGATCAAAGTGTCAGTTTCTCTCCACTTTTCCCAAGGCCAGTTATCCCTCTCTCATTCTTCCTTATTCCACGCCCTCACTTATATTCAAAGTTAGTCTCCTTTCTTATCCCCTATTAAATATACTTGATTTACATTCAAAAGGTCCCAAAGTATCTTCTATATGTTCATTTACCCAACCAATATATATTGAGAACTTAATACATTCCAGGCACTATGATGGCACTGGGGATACATCTGTGAATAAAAAAAGACAAAATCACTACTGTCATAGAGATTATATGGTAACCAAGGGCATGGGATGAGAATGCATTGGCTACTCCCAGTGTCCTTTCCTTGTTTTGGCTAGTGAGAAACGAGTTATGGTTCTGCAAATTGGCCCATCCATCCGTCTGTCTGTCTATCCATCCATCCATCCATCCATCTATCCATCCATGCAATTAAAATGTACTGAGAAACTCCCAGGTGTTAGGACCATAATCAGCCTTCCTTCTCTGGAACGTGACCACAACAACACTCTATTTTAATAAAATTTTCCTCTGTACCTTTACCACAATACATGTGAATTTTATTTGTATCATATATGTGGGATTAAAATGTAAATACCTCTGGTTTTTCTTTAATTTTTGACTGTGTTTCCTATTTGTTAAAAAATATCAAATGCAATTTAAGTATTCAAACAGTTTGCGTTTTCCTTCCAAAACAAGAATTTGTTTTTATTGATATGTGCTTTAGACAAGCTTGTCCTACCTGCCTTATTTTGTTGTTGTTCTGTTTTGTTTTAGGCTTTTAGCAGCCTGAAACCATGATTTTTAGTTTCTGTCTCTAGTGATAAGCAGAAAAGAGAGATGAGGAAGGGGCTTTACTGGCCCAACCAAAAACAGAAACTAGGAAACTATGACTGAATTCTCTCTCTTGGGCACCCCTGAGTTTATAACTAAAACAAATTTAAAATTATGGATTTAGGGATAGGAAAAGATCTGGGTGTTCAAAGTGATTCGGTTTCTGCTTGATATTGAAACTTTATTGTAGAATGTTGTTCTACGACTTACTTAGGAAACAAGTCTTCCATACATACGGCATTGAATTAATTTACTCAGATTTTACCTAGAAATTTAAAAATAGTTGGTAATGCCCAGGTGCGGTGGCTCATGCCTGTAATCTCAGCACTTTGGAAGGCTGAGGCAGGCTGATCACCTGAGGTCAGGAGTTCAAGACCAGCCTGGCCAACATGGCTTAACCCTGTCTCTACTAAAAATAAAAAATAAATAAATAAATAAAAAATTAGCTGGGTGTGGTGGCACACCAGCTACTCAGGAGGCTGAGGTAGAAGAATCGCTTGAACCCAGGAGGCAGAGGCAGCAGTGAGCCAAGATCGCGCCATTGCACTCCAGCCTGGGCAATACCCCATCTCAAAAAAAAAAAAAAAAAAAAGTTGATAACGTTGAACATTCCTGGTTTCCTTCTGTCTACCTAATTCTCATAGAGACAGGTCTTTTAAAGAAGCTGAAGTTTTTTAAATGATACATTTCAATTATTTGAGCCAAATACATCTTTTATCAAAGTAAAGAGTTCTTTGAGTCAAGTTTTAAAATATTTTTTCTTTATCTATTTATGTATCTTTTATCAAAGTAAAGAGTTCTTTGAGTCAAGTTTTAAAATATTTTTTCTATTTTATATTGATAAAATTAAATTTTATCTCAATAAAAATATAATTCACAAGATAAAATTCAGCATTTTAACTCTTTAAAAGTTTACAATTCAGAGGTTTTTAGTATATTCATAATGTTGTGCAGCCATAACCACTGCAATTATATCATCCCAGAAAGAAACTCTGTACCTCCCAATTCTTTCCTCTACCAAACCCTGACAACTATCAATCAATTGCCTATCTATCTGTATGGATTTCCTACTCTGGACTTCTTATATACATAGAATCATAAAATATGTGGCTTCTTTCACTTGGCACAATGTTGTCAAGATTCATTCATGCTGTAGCACATATCAGCACTTCATTCCTTTTCATGGCTGAATAATATTCCATTGTATGGATATACCATATTTTCCTTATTCATTCACCCACTGATGGACATGTGGGTTGTGTTCACCTTCTGGCTGTTATGAATATGCTTCCATGAATATTCATGTGCAAGTTTATATGTGAACATGTGTTTTCAATTATTTTGGGCATATACCAGGAGTAGAATTGCTAGATCATATAGTAACTCTATGTTTAACTTTTTGAGGAACTGCCAAAATATTTTTCACAGAGGTTGTATCATTTTACATAAAAATACTTTTATATGTATTTGCTGTATGTGTACAAATATACAAAAATGTATATTTGTATACTAGAAGTTTCCTTTTCTAGTTTCATAAAGTAAAAGAAGGATTTGAGTGAATTTTAACTTGGATGTTCAAGGGAAAAAATTAAACAGAAGAAAATTCCACATAGCAGGCTGGGCGCGGTGGCTCATGCTTGTAATCCCAGCACTTTGGGAGGCCGAGGCGGGCGGATCATGAGGTCAGGAGATCAAGACCACGGTGAAACCCCGTCTCTACTAAAAATACAAAAAAATTAGCCGGGCGTGGTGGCGGGCGCCTGTAGTCCCAGCTACTCGGAGGGCTGAGGCGGGAGAATGGCGTGAACCCGGGAGGCGGAGCTTGCAGTGAGCCGAGATTGCGCCACTGCACTCCAGCCTGGGCGACAGAGCGAGACTCCGTCTCAAAAAAAAAAAAAAAAATTCCACATAGCAAAATGAAGCAATTATTTATACATATATAAAAATATATTTTATATTTAAAAATATATATTTTAAAAATATATATACACATAATTTTTCCATTTATCAAAAATATATTCATGATATAGAAAGGGTTTGAAGATTTTTTATTTCTGAAGATAAAAGCTGATATTTATTCGGTTTCACCATCATTAAGGAAAGATTGTTGAAGTTACCCTTTAGAAAATATTTCCATAACTATAAAAAATGAAAGTAATTATTTTCAACATTATAATGCATGCTGTGTTTTAAGTGATATATTTATATCTAACAGGAACAGACTTTGACCCAGAACACAGAACCTCACTTGTCAACAAGAACCTTCTGGAAGAGAAGACTGGCAGAATATTTTTTAAGTACTAAGACTTGCCTGTGATGTGGTCTCTGCACATAGAACTAATGAGGTGCTCCTTCAGATTGACCAAGTCCTTGGCCACAGGTCCCTGGTGAGTGTCCTCAGTGTGATTGCCTGCTTTTATTTAGTAATTTCTACTCAATGTTTGTTGTATGGATGTAAATCATCTGAATGCTTAATATGTCAAAAAGCCAAATCATTCCAGAAAGCTAAGGGTATGTCTGCCATTTCATGACTCATTTTTATTATTGAACACCAACCCTCTCAATTTTCCCTGAAATGCACCCACATAATCACCAAATGGGAAGTCGCACAAGGAAAGGCCCCAGATTCTTGCTCTCTTACTCACTAGGTTTCAATAGCAAAAGACTTATATGCCCGAAGTTTCAGGGTCCCTATAACTAGTAGAGTTAGGACAGACGACTTCACAAGTACAGATTAATAACACCCCCAGCCCCCCACAGATGTCCACATCTTAGTCCCTGGAATCTGTGAATATGTTATGTTACATGGCAAGGTGGCAAGGGGTAATTAAAGCTACAGATATAATTATGGTTGCTAATCAGCTGACATTGAGATGGAGGAGTTGACCTAAGCCTGATTATCTGGATGGGCCCAATATAATAACAAGGATCCTTGGAAGTGAGGGAGAGAAGCAAGAGAGCAATCAGAGAAGGAGCTTTGACTACAAAAGCAGAGACCAGTGGTATGCAGCAAGAGAGATGCAACTGGCCATTGCTGGCTTTGAAGGTTGAAGGGGACCAGGAGCCAAGGAATGTGGGCACCCTCTAGAATCTGGAGAAAGCAAGGAATCAGATTCTCCCCGGGGACCTCCAGAAGGAATACAGCTCTGCCAACACCTTGGGTCTTGGCAGTCAGACCCATTTCAGACTTCTGACCTCCAGAACTGTAAGATAATATATACGCATTGTTTTAAGCCTCTGAGTGTGTGGTAACGTGTGACAGCAGCAACAGGAAAACAGGAAACCAATATGAGATTGTTCGGCGAGACTCAAAAAGACATTGGGAGTTAACACAGGGAAATGGTAAATAGTGAAAAAATACAAAAAGTTCTGAGGATGATGAACAAGAAATGATGGGGAGTGAAAGAAGCGAAGGTGGTGGGAAGGAATATGGTCCAGTCTTAACTGATTTGGAGTGGACGTAGAAGAAATGGAAAGGAATCTTAATTGTGGATTTTTTTTTTTAAAGTAAAAAAAAGGAATGATCTTATTTTTTATTTATTTATTTATTTTTATTATACTTTAGGTTTTAGGGTACATGTGCATAATGTGCAGGTTTGTTACATATGTATCCATGTGCCATGTTGATTTCCTGCACCCATTAACTCGTCATTTAGCATTAGGTATATCTCCTAATGCTGTCCCTCCCCGCTCCCCCAACCCCACAACAGTCCCCGGAGTGTGATGTTCCCCTTCCTGTGTCCATGAGTTCTCATTGTTCAATTCCCACCTATGAGTGAGAACATGCGGTGTTTGGTTTTT